>NC_044298.2:0-327178 GCF_004027225.2 Strigops habroptila | reverse complement strand
GGTCTCCAGCAGCTCATGGCCAAGAGACGCACTCAGACCTAAAAGCTGTTCTAGTCCCAGACTGGGTTGGGTTGGAAGGACCTTAAAGCTCCTCCAGCTCCAATCCAGGGGCAACTTCTACTAGAGCAGGTTGCTCCAAGCCCCTGTGTCCAACCTGGTCTTGAACACTGCCAGGGATGGGGCAGCCACAGCTTCTCCACTCAACCCATTCCCTCACACGGAAGAACTTCAGGGCACACCTTTCCCTTGGCAGAGAGATCAAGACTTCTCCTTGTTCAGCTCAACTCCAGCCTTGCAGACACCTCAAAGGTACAAGAACAAGGGCTTTGCTGCCCCATGCCACAGGCTCTGGGGGTCAAGGGCAGCCTCTGCCCTGCTCCATCCCACCAGGGTGACGGTCGGCAGCGAGACCTGCGGCACGACTGCATCGGGCCTGGAAGGGGGAAACCTCCTTGTCGGGGTACAATGAGTGTCTATTCTGCTGATCACAAGCTTAATCCTCTTTGGTTTTTAATTGGCATTTGGGCTAAGCTGATTTAAACCTCTTCACCTTGTTGGGTTCCCCCCTCCCCACTTCTTTCTCTTTTTTTTGGCCCAAATAACAACGCTGCCATCACCAAGTCCCCGGCACAATGACATCTTTGTGCGAGGGCGAGAGGAGAGGAAAGGGGAAGGGAGGGGGGAGAAGGGAAATGTGCTGAACCCACTCGGAAACAATGCGGAGTTTGTGATTCAGACTTGACCACTGGCAAAGCACCCGCTTCAGCTGCGCCTGGTTAATAAACACACTGTCCCTTCCCAGCCCCTCTCCCCCTGCCCATCACCTCCGCCCCAGGCCGGCTCTACCTGTGGTCCCCATCCCTGGATGAATGCGGCATCCCCACGCCCCAATGCGGTACCCACATCCCACCCCTGTCTCACCAGTAATGCAGGACCAATGCACAGCAGCAGGATGGCGATGTCCCAGTGTCTTCTCCACCCCATCCATCCCCAGACTGGTGCTGGTGTCCTTATGGTGACGCCCCAGTAGCCCCAAGCAGCCTGGAGGGATGCTGGTGCAAATCGTGATCTACATCGTGGTGCTCCAGGAAGAGGAAGAGGAGGAGGAGGATGCATGTGGGAGCAGCCATGGTCAGGGGCTTCTGCTGAGGGTCCCTCAAGACCGGTCCCACTGGCCAGGCTCTGGTGGCTTTTGGAGGTGGTTTATTTTCCACTGCTGCATTCACGTTCATCTGAATTAAAACCAAAAGCAACAGAAACACTTTTTTTAACCTCTTTCCACTTCAAAGACAAAAAGCCCCCCCCCAGAAAACCCCAAAGATCCCCAAAGGACCCCAAAGAACCCCAAAGATCCCCAAAGGACCCCAAAGAACCCCTTTGCTCTCACAGGTGGGAACCCTTTCACAGGGTTTGAGGATCATGAGTTAACAAACCCACACGAACAAAGTTAAATACAAACCCAAATTCACGATTGTCCCAGGCTTTGGGCTGAGTGGATGGGGAGGAAGGTGCTGGTGACCACGGAGCTTTTGGCCTCTCTGTTTCTCCATAATGTGGTCATGGTGGTCTTGAGGCAGTCCCTGAACATTCCCTATAGGGACTCAGCCCATCCCGGCAGTGTGCAGAGACTGCCCAGTGGAAGAGCTTATGGAAAGCCTTATAAATGGATCCACTTACCAGGAAATTCCATGTGAACATTCACCGGGGCCAGAGACAGGATTCACCAGCTGGGAAACGAGCCGAGCATCACAGAGGGTGAACCCACGCTCCTCCCTGCCAGGGAGAGAAAGAGAAGAGGATGGGAATGTGTTAAGTGTCAGCCCTATCCTTTCATGGCTGGGTTACACCAGAGCAGGGAGATTACAGCCACGTTCCTGGCAGAAAAAGGGGATGGAGGAAGAGAGGAATCAGTTGGGATGACAAAGAAGGGCTGAAAACCATAAATCTAAGTCAAAACCCCCCTTTTTTGGGTTGTTTCCTTTCCCATTTCCCTTCTGGAGAGCCGTGTTCGCCAGGCTTCCCTCCCTGCCCAGGCCACTGCCTGCTTCACCAAGGCACTGTAAAGCCTTGGGAGCTGCTTCGAGGGAAGATGCTTGGATCAAATGTAGAGTGAGGATCCTGGTGGAACACATCCCAACATCCCAACACATCCCAATCCGATGCTCTGTGGGGTTTTCCCCTTGGTGCTGCTGTAGGAAGCAAGCGGGAGAGCTTGGTTCCTTTTTCATCTGTATAAACTCTGCTTTCATGCCTTCACACATGGATTTAAACAGCGAGTGCAGAGGTTGCTTGGCTTGTTTAGTAGAGGAAGGTGCTTGGGCCAGAGAAAGAGCCTGTTCTCCTGCCCATTAGCCACATAAATCATTGATAACGCTACAGAAATCAGGGAGAGAACCCGATTCTGTGGGAATGAAGTGATGGAGAGTGAGTGGGAGCAGAGCAGGGACGCCCACACCCATCCTCTCCTTCCAGCCCCACTTCCCACCCCACATCAATGTGCCCCATCCCAGGGTAAGAATGACACAAAGGAAGGAAGAAACCACCCCAAACCCAGTGTGGAGCAAAGGTTATAAATGAAAGCAGTGAGAAATCAGCTAAGCCCATGCAGCTTAGCGAAATAACTGAGAGCCTTAGTGCATTTTTGGGAGCTTTAGGAACGTGGTTCCCATTCCTGACTAAGCACGTTTGGCAGGTGGAGGGGAGCGCGTGGCTGCAGGAGGGATCCCGAGGGATGGTGATGGTCACCACTTCCCTGCTCCCTTCCCACCTTACAGACCCCAGCAGGGCCCAGGACTGAGCTGAGCAGCACTTCCCTATAGGGACAATCCCAACCAGGCGTGTTTGGGTCTCCAGCATCGACCCACCAAGGGGAAAATCCAGGGATTTCTTTTCCTTCTAAGGATAAATTTCCGGTTGTTTTTAATCTGCTTTCGACATTCCCGTCGCACCAGGGTTAAACTCACTCGGTGTATTGAGGCTTTTAAGTTTCTAGGTCCCATGGCAACAGAGGGATGGGGAGAAATTAAGAACAACAACAAACCCTCATGTAACACCCAGATTTGCACCTAAAGCACCAGCTTCTTGCAACGGGATCTTCAGATAAACCCACCCCAAAGCATTCCAAGTGCCGTAGTAAAATGACTCACTTCACACCCCATCAGGTTCTATGATGTGGAAAGTGAGGTTATCCCCCTTCTTGGTGCAAGAACTTTGTACCCACAAATCATCCAGATCAGGTGAAGCCTCTCCCGCCTCTGCCCATCCAAGGAAGGGATGAATTTGCTCATGTCTCACATTGATTTCCCCTCCCGAACAGCCACAAAATGGGCTCAGCAACATTAAAAATGGCTCTGTTGGACAGTCCAAAGAAGTTGGGGGGACACCGAGATTAAAAATCAAATGGATTTCCCTCCTTCTATCATGGTCCACAAAGAATGAAATGGCATTTATTGCCGAGCCTCAAACCCCACGCTATCCCCATGTGGCTTGGAGGTTGTTTTCAATGATAACAAAAAGGAAGTTGGGGTACAAAAGCCTGTCCCCTCGCCTTGGCTTCATCCCACTGCACAGCCTGGAGCCGAAACAAAAGGAGCTTGAGTTGTAGCGGGTGAGTTGGGTGCTTTGCTCATGGCTGGAGGGTTGCTGCATGGCTACGACACCCTATGCCGAGCCCATTGCCGGCAGGAAAAGGAAAATCCCCATGGATGAGGATGGGATGAGCACCCCATGGCGAGGATGCGGTACCCAGGGTGGGACCATCGGCGTTGCCCAGGAAGCTGCAAGGATGCAGCCGCCCGCGTGGCGAGGACCAGGGGGAAGAGAATCGGCCATTTTAGACGTCGGCTGCCTAAAATGGTGGATTCCCACCTTTTTTTTTCCCCTTTCTGCTCCCGTTTCCAGCACGCATGCACCCGCGGGAAGGGGAGGGAGAGGGGCCGCGGCCCCCCGCGTGCGAGGGCGCCGGCAATGGGAGCCGGCGTGGAATTAGAGGGAGAAATGAAAAGAGGGGAAAGGGGGGGGAAAGAGGGAAAGGATGCGCGTCGCCTCAACACGGCCTATCCGTTGGCTTTTGTGCATCCTGCGGAAGGGAAAAGCAGGAAGGCTTCGAGGGGAGGGAAAAAGTGGGGGGAAGGAAAGGGGGGAATGAAGAGTATTTGGGCGAGGCTGGTGAGGGGCAGGGATGCTCGTGGGGTGCGGGGGGGGGGGAATCTTCCCTTCTTTCTTCGCCGACCCCCCTTCGCCCTCCCCGCAATCCCGCTTTGACTTTTCCCACAGAAGTAGCCAACCTCCAAGAATGCAAATGACATTCATTATGCAAATGCATGCAAATCAGGTTTAACTATCGGAAGAAGGGCTCGGAATTTCTAATGGGTTAACTCTTTCGCGTGCAACCGGGCTCACAAGAGCCCCCGTGTCTTCCTTGGGGCTTTGTGTGCCCTCATCTAGCACCGGGCGCCCCGACCTGCACCCCCCAGTGGGTGCCCCGTGGTCCCCATGAAGGGCGTTGGGTGGAACAAAGCACCAGGGAAAACCCAACAACACCAACAAAACCCCACTGGCGTGGGAGCGGCTGCCCCTTCGTTCCACACGCCGGCAGGAGAGGAGACAAAGCAGGTTGAATGCAGGACTGGGGCGGGGGGGAGAGAAAATAAGGGAGGAAAAGGAAAAACAAACAAAAAGGAAAATGAAAAATTAAAAAAGGAATAAAAAAAAAGAAAAAGAAAGGAAATGGGAAAGAAAAATGAAAAAAACGGAAAATGGAAAAGGGAAAAATGGAAAAGAAGAAAAATGGAAAAGGGGAAAAACGGAAAAGGGGAAAAACGGAAAAGGGGAAAAAATGGAAAAGGGGAAATAAAGAAAATTGAAAGGAAAAAAATTTGAAAGGGAAAAAAGAAAATGGAAAAGGAAAAAAGAAAATGGAAAACGAAAAAAGAAAATGGAAAAGGGAAACGAAATGGAAAAGGGAAAAAGAAAATGGAAAAGGCAAAAAAGATGGAAATGGAAAAGGGAAAAAATGGAAAAGGGGAAAAAAATGAAAAAGGGAGAAAAAAAAAGGGAAAAGGAAAAAAGAAAATGGAAAAGGAAGACAAAAAATAAAGGAAAAAGGTGGAAAATATGAATTGAAAAACGTATACTAAAGAAAGGGAAGGGAAAAGCAGGAGACGAAACCCTCCCCGCGCTGCATCCACAAAGGCCGGTGGCAGCCACGAGGTTCGGCTGTTCACAGCCCACCCGCGCCGGGATGGGCACGGAGCCACCGGCTTTTTCTGCTGGGGAAAGAAGGCACCAAAAGCCCCCAGATCCCCTTTTTTCCCAGCTTTTGCATTGAAAAACTCATCATTTCCAACCACAGCTTCCCCGGTGCTGCGTGAGGCCATTTTCCTCTGGGAAGGGACCTGCGGAAGGGTGGCAGCGGTGGCACCAGGACCCCCATCCGCATCCCTGTGAGCCACGCCAGGATGCTCCCGCTGCCTCAGCAAGTCATGGCCCCACCACCCCGCTGCCCTAAACCTCTGGGAAAAGCCCAATTCCCCATCCCAGCTCCCAGAACACAAAGGCCTCGGTGCCAGGAGCCGAAACGGAGAAATCCCGGTGCTCAAGCTCGTGCTCACCATCCGCAGGGATTGCAGGGATTATGGAAAGGGAGCAATGGATGCATCGCATCTTTCTCAATATTTTATAGGGCTGCCACTGTTCATTAGCAATAATAATGCATGTTAATACTATTGCTGAGCCTTGCCGAAGGATTATGCCTAAAACCTCTGATTTTCCTGTTATTTTCCATGATTTTTATGCTCCTTCCAATACCCACATTTGATTTTTTGGTCCCAGTCTGCTCCAAACCTCTTGTTCTTGAGGCTGGGAGCTGCTGAGAGCAAGAGGAAATCTGTGCTAGGGCAAGAAGCTCCCAAATCTTAGGGGTTTGGTTAGAAACACCATTGAGAGGATTGCTTTACAGTGCCCTGAAGTGCACGAACCCCGAGCTATTGGCCAGATCTAAGTAAAATAAATCTTTTTCTTTCATTAATAAATAGTCTTTCTAAATCTGGTCTTTGCCTGCTCAGGCCCCTGCAGAGGGTGAAATATCGAGCATTTGGTAAACCTGGAGCATCCCAAAACAATGGGAAATGAGTCAACCCATTCCCTACGGGAAGAAAAAAAAATTATGAGGGGGAATAAATAAATGAACCAAATCATAATTAAAACCTCTCATAAATTAAAACAATTTGGGTATCTTTATTCACTTCCCGGCCTCCAGCACACAGCAGTGGGCCGTATGCAAGTCTTGCCCTGCTCCTTTGGAATCCCAGCCCCGATTTCCAGTGGCCAGACTGGAACTGGGTGATTTTTGGGGCGGGGGGAAGAATGATTGGAAATGATATTAAAAATAAAAGAATTGGAGGCAGAAAAAGGGGCTGGGGAGGGGCTGGGGGGTGCAAGTCCCACGCGCCGACAGCTCCTTATTGCTAATGACTAATAGGCAACATCATTATCATATCACGGTGCTGAGAAAGCAAACTTCTCTAATGCTTCCTTACGAGCACACAAATAGCATGTAAATTGTCATTTACTCAGCCTGGTAACTACTTAGGATTCACTTAGTAAATACCTGGTGGCAGAGGCATCCCCGGAGCTGCAGGACATGGGCTTCAGGCTGCGGGAGTGAAACACAAGTTTGGTGGGGTTAGTGCTGGAAAGGAGCATTGGGAAAGCATCACATCACAGAACGGGTTGATCTTTAGGACCCTTCCAACCCAAATCATTATGGGATTCCATGAACTGGAATTCTTGATTGCTCCCAACTTCCCACACGAAAGGCACCATTTGCAACAGTGATTTTACGTGTGGTTTTGTATGAAAAAGGCACCTCTTTCCCTCCACTTCCCTTCCCTGTCAGATTTTACCATTCACACCCTCATCCATTTCGAACCATCTTGCCCCATCCTTGATGTACCTCTTGAGCCCTGGAAAACTCCAGCATTTTCCCAGCCCCAAGGCTGCAGCCTTTGGGAAAAAGAGGGAAATTTGCAGATTCTACATCCCCCCATTAACAAAATAGAACTTTCCAAGTGTTTTCATCACTTTGCATTAGAAACCCACTGCCAAATTGCGCACACTGGGAGTGTTCAGCCATGCAGGGGGTGGGATGGAGCCTGGCTGTTTTCTGCCCAAAAGCCCTGTTTTACCCCCCAAAAGACCCATTTTCCCTCCTTGCCAAAGGGGGTGATTTCCAGATGGGATGCTCAGCACTGGGCTTTGTTACAGGGCTTTTCCTAAGCCGCACCACAAGGAAACCGCGGGTTGGGAGAAGATGCCGCTGGTCTTTACATGAATCCAGATGATGGAAGACCAGCAAGGGCAGGAAGAAAATAGCCTGGACAGAGACATGTGGAAATACCAAGTCCTCAGGGTGGGCTATGGGGCAGCAGGAGCCACCACCATGGTTGGAAGTCCCTAAAGACTCAAGCCACGTGCCCCAAACTAACTTTCCTAAAGGAAAAGAGCCTTCAAAGTCCACAGCTGCTGCGCAGACCTCTTGGTTTTCCTACCCAGCAGGTTTTCCTACCCACAGCAGGACCTGTGGGGATTTCTTCAGGAAATCTGGGATTTGGGGCTATTCTACCTCACACCAAGGGTTATAAGAGGGGTATAATTCTCCTCTTTCAGGGAGAATCCTGACTTTTCACGACTCCTGGCAAGAGCAAGAGGAAAAGAGGGATTTCGCAGCAGTGACTTGCGAGAGCCGATGCTCATCACCTCTCAGGATGCAATGGGATGTGGAAGCACCCTTAGACCACCAAATAATTCCCCCTGGGATCACAGAGGGGATTTGATGATCAGGCCTTAATACAGCAGGAGGCGAAGGCTCTCTGCACTGTTATTTTTGGAGGCAGAAGCTCCTGCTGCTGTTATCTGTAACCACTTTGAACTCATCTCCCATTGCCCCTTTTCCCAAGGGAGCTCACCAACCTTCCCAGGGCCAGATTTTTTTGGGCCACGTTCCATTTTGCAGCCCTCCAAAAACGCCACCAAAGAGAAAGAAACCCAACCAAAGCCAGCACCCTTTCTTCTGCTTTTCCCAAAGAACCAGGAGGCGTGAGCACTCGAGAGTCAAATTTGCCCAGGACCCGCGTTCCCTAAGAAAGCAGGACTCATTCTCCTTCCACAAACTCCACAGCAGCAACAAAAGTCCCTTTCAAGCCCTTCCAGACGCAAGTCCTTCAGCTCAATTAGTCAGGCACACAGAGACACAAAAAAGCCTCCCATTCAGGCTAGTGGCTGGCTGTGGAGGACAAGGGCGAAGAAAGGATCTTTCTCCCACGCTTTCACTGGGTGTCATAACAAGCAGAAAGCCCTCTTACGGGGGGATTATTGGAGATAAGAGTCCGATGGAGGAGCTGGTGCAGAAGCTGGGGCTGCAGGAGGAAGGGAGGAGGGGATGGGGTTTGGAGGTTGCAGCTCCCAAGGTCGGGAGCGAGCGCGGCACCGCGCTCCATCGCCAAGGGTTGAAAGAGGAATGACGATATTCCAACCCCCCCCCTCCCCTTCCCCGGTCCACACACGCGCAGAATAATCCCGCTTCTCCATGGCAACCTGCTCCATGGCCATCCCTTGCACCGGAGGAGGGAGGCAGCTCAACGGCTTGCCCTGGTGCTGGCAAAGCCTCCACTGAGATGGGCAGTGGGGCCCTTATCCTCCAAAATCAGACAGTTATCCCAAGCCAAGAGGGCCAAGAAGATGGAAAAGCTCCCTCTGTCCAGAAAGCCACCCAGCCTGGGTGATGCTGCTGGAAATGGGTGGGTTTAAGGTTAAATAAGAACTTTTTTTGGTTTCAAAAAGGGGGGAGTTTGGTGGGTTTTGTGGCTCAAAGCCAAAACCAAGGGGGAGAAGGGAGAAAATGCTCCAGAGAATGGGGTCTGTGGGCAAAATCATAAGGTGGGTCCATGGTTGGGGGCCACCCGTTCTCAATGGTACCCATCCAGCATCACGAGCCCTCAAACCTCCCTGCAGGCAGCGGGGTCAAACCGAGCAGCTGGAAAGGTCCTTTAGTTACCAATACCTGCAGCATTCATCAAGCTTCCTAAGGGAATTAAGTGCCTCTTTCCCTTCAACAGCCAACCAAGGTTACATCCCTAATTCCACACAGCTTTTCCATCGGCTCTATGTGCAGCTGTGGAGGCCGGAGCACTTCCAGCTCTTTCCAAAGCCACGATTCCTCTCCCAAAACAGGGTCACGGAGGCAAATTCCAAGTAAACGCTAAAAAAATTAAGGATTTTTTAGGCATCCCTCACTGCTGTGAGATGCTCTGATTCCCAGCACCGTTGGGGAGAGGATGGGAAGAGCGTCCAAGTTTAGCAGCGTTTTACAAGGATCAGGGATCTAAACTCTCCAGCTTGGGGATGGAAAGCTGAGAAACTCTCTCGGAATACATTATCCCATAATTGTAGGGTTTCAAGCACTCTCCTCCCAAGCAGCTGGTGCCTGCTGATGCCAGAGAAAGGTTATTTGGACCAGATGCATTCCTGCCCGGGAATCCCTAAACCCATCCTGTGAAATGCCATAAAAGCTGAATATTCCACCTTATTCTAACCTAAAATAGCAGGTATTTACTACAAGCCAGAAGGGAGGAACGGATGAAACAAAGCAGGCTTCTCAGGGAGAACCCTTCCTTCTTTCCCAGTGCTCTGTTTCCCTTTTTTCCCTCTAAAAGGGACGAGTTTTGAGCTTCCACCAGGCAGGAACCTGCTGAAGGTCAAACGAAACCTGGTTTAGCTGCACCCACCTAAGCAATGCAAGGCCACAGGACAAGCCAACAGCCTCCCAGAGCCGCATGCAGGGCTCAGGGCTGAGCCAGCCGCCAAACACTCACTTTTTCTCATTGCCAGCACTTATTAATCAGCTTTTCCTGTCTCTTAGAGGTGCATTTTCTGCCTGTCTCAGAACCAGCTCCGCCTGCCTGTAGAAATCCATTGCACCAAGCGGTTGAACTCGAAGTGGATGCTCCCCCCTCCGGCACTAGCGTCCTGGCACGGCTCCCTTTGTCCCTGCTCCGGCAATACTCCAAGCCCTAAAAGTGGAATTAAAATGGTTTTTACACCTAGCCCGAGCTGTCAAAGCCGAAGCTCAGGCCACGGCTGGGTGAGGATTACACAGCTTAGCTTTACAGTTACAGATGCCAGGTCTAAGTCTGGTCTTGGCTGGAGCAAGATAAAGCCTGGAGTTATAGAGCAGCACAAGCCTGTGATCCACCGATAACCAGAGATGGATTCAGATCCAAGACCTCTTGGTTCACCCTGTCCATAAGGACACCCCTCAGCCCCAATCCCAGCACTGGGATCCGCAGATTCCTCACCACAGCTGGGAACCGCAACTTCCCAGCCCTTTTTCTGCCAAACTAACCACGGCCAGACCCTGCCTGCTCCCAATCCCATCGGCTGTCATCCTTTCTCCCAGCGTTTTACAGCCAGGGGGGAAAGGCAGCGAGCGGGGAGGTGTCGGCACTCACATGCACACGTCCCTTTCTATCTCCATCCCTGAATATCCCGCAGGACAAGCCGGAACGCAGCCCCCAAGGACTATTTTTAGGGCCACGTTGGCAACGCTGTCACACAAGCCTGGGCCAGCAAAACCTCCCGCAGCGGCGGCGGGTGATGGGAGAGGCGAAGCTGCCGGCGAGTGCCGTGGCTCTGCCTTCACATCCAATCACCCCGGCTGCATCTGAGCGACCTCCGCCTCCTCCGAGCAGCCTCAAGACCACAGAGCTCATCGTTTTCCTCTTAGCCGTCCCCTTCCCCAAGGCGCTGCCACCCGCTTCCCACAGGCAAGGCACAGGAGAGCAGCGTGGTCCCATTCGGTGGACACCCAGCATCACGTTTGCACCCTGGGATGGGGTGAGAGTTGGAGAAATCCTTTCTTCTCGCACACAGAAACCAGCACCAGACACCCCAAAGCCATCACAGGGTGTTGCAAACCACGTCGCATCAGTGACCAGAGCCACATCAGGTGGCGACGAGGACCAGGGTCACCTTTCCTCATGTCCCAGCACCCAAATGAGAGCCCCTGTTTAATACAGAGCATCGGCCCAGCCCCTGTTCCCACACACCCGGCACTTGCTGGGATGAAAGCGGGGCCTGATGTGATTCCGATGGCGGCTTAATGCGCCCACTCAGCCGCTTTCTCATAATCCTGACAGGAAAATCATTCCCTTGAAAACGCTCAGGGGTTTTGGAACCCTGATTGTTTGCAAAGGAAAGACTCTGTTCTCTCAGGCACAAAGACGAGCTCCCCTCTCAGTACCGGTCCAGCGGCTGGAGCCTTCCATAAGCATTTTTGACCCCTGTAGGTACCGATGGCGAGAAGCTTTCTGCTTTCTCTTGGCACAGAGACATTCCCTCCACAAAACCCAGCTCCTGTCCTGGAGCACACCACATGGACCCAGCACCCCAAAAGCATGAGAGCTTTAGGAGTGATCTGGGCGCGAGCCGCCGCCGCCTGCCTCAAAAGCACTTTTAAAACCATCGCATCTCCCATGCAAACCTGGCTGGAAGTGCTTGGAGGAAGGAAATATATTGATATATTGTTAAACTATATAGATATACACACAGATCTGTATCATATCCATATGATTTCTTTGGGGTGGCACGGCCGTGCCATTCCACACCTACCCAACGTGCGGTGGGAGCGCGATGCTGGGAAGGAAAAGGGGCTTTGTGGAGACCTCGAAGGGCTTGAGCCATCAGGGCCTCCTTTTGTTTGCAGTTGAGAAGTGGATAAGGCCAGCAGAAAATTCCTCCGGTTGGGATATTGCTGCTTTCCTCAATCCTGATTTTAAAAAGAAATGAAAAATGAACAATTTCTCACCATTTGGAGTGGAGAATTTCCTTCTATTATGGATAAAAGTGAGGAATGGTTTCTCCTCTCCAATATCCACTGGCAGCATTGACCAGCACAAGTATTTCAGCACGTTTGGCAATGCCCCGACCCACATTGTTCATGAGCAGAGTGGTGGGAAGGGGCTTTGGACTCAACGACAAACCAACCCACTGCATTCCCACCGCCTGGCACAAGTATTAAGGACAGGAGCTAAAGGCAAGCTCTTTCCTAGAGGAAAGCATTACAGTGAATGAAATTAATTCTCAGTAATTCTATTTGTATATTCAGTTCTTCTCAATGACTCACTGAACCAGAGAAAAATTAGTATTGCTCCATTTTTTCCTCTCCCCAAACACTGCTTCTAAGCATGGAAAAGAATGTGGAGGGCTAATCTCTCGATACAGAATATGCAAGCATATCTCCCATTAATGTCTCCAGCAGTTATGTGACCAGAAGGGAGAACTGAGTAGACAGTGCTGAGTGTTAACCAGTCAAATCAGAGTGTCCAAGCAAGCTTAAACAGCCACATGTAAGCTGCAATTTGGATCAACGTCACACCGACACACTGGGCTTTCTCCTTGCTCCTGTATTCCAGTAGCAAACAGAGGAGAAAGGGAGGAAAAGAAACCATAAATCAGCTCTTTGCAAGAGCGTTCCCATCCGTGTTCCCAAAGGCCTCAGAGAGAGCCAAGCTGTGAGCGCACAGCCAGTCCTGCCGCTGGGAATCATCACCCACAACAACAAAGATCCAAATGAAAAAGGAACCTCCACCCATGTGGAGAGTGACCAGGACCAACAGCACCCTGGAGCCTGTGGAGGTCCCAAAGGAGCCACCCCAGCAGCAGCAAGTGAGGTGAAACTGCTTCCCATTCACCCTGCCAGGCTGGGAGCACAAAGGAGAAGACCTGGAGATGCTTTAGCCCCGCGGTGTCACTATGGCCCTGAGCAGAAGGGAGGTTCAGGACTGTTTTAAAGGGTGCTTTTTGCATTGAGTTGCACAAGCTCTGGAGAGCCGGGCCGGGCCCAGTGGGCTTTAAACCCATTCTCTCCATCACAGACCAGCATGGGCACCACCTGCCCCTGGATCCATCCCACTGCACGCTGGCTCCCTCCACTCCAGGTTGCTAAATCCCTGGCCCAGTTTCACCCTCGTCCCACTTCGCATCCTCCCATTCCTGCTCTTGTCTTTGTTATACCCAAGCAAGTGACACCATCAACCATCAGCCTATGGTGGTGCCGCCTTGGCCCCGCACAGACCAGGATTGGTCACCTCGCAACACCAAAAGATGATCACATCCCATGGCTTCCAGCCCCTGATTGGACAAAAGACGCTTTCTTCCCCCCGCCTCAAACCAAGACACTGGCCAATGGTGGATGGCACATGGCGGCTCACCAGTGCTCACTCAGGAATAAAAGTCCCCTGTCCCTGGGTGAGCCACCAAACCCCTTCGCAGGAGGGATCAATGCCAGGGTCCACCCAAAGCCACCTCCCAGTCCATGAGCCTGGTGAGCACCAGTTCAATCAGCAACCATTCTCCTCCTAGCTTGCCCTGCCTCGGAGGGATGAATGAGGAGAGCTCCCTGCGGTGACCTCCTGGTGCCACCAAAGCCAAGGTTGTCCAACTCCATCCTATGAGGTGCTCAGGGTGCTAGCATCCATAGAGGATGTTCTCCCTTTCCATGGAGGATGCTCTTTCCCCTTCCATGCGCCAAGGCTTGGATGCTTCTGGAGCCAGTTCTGTTGCCCTGTCATCTGTAATATCCCACTCTGGCTGGGGACAAGCAACCAGGCCAGGAGAGTGCCACCTCCAAGGGCAAGGAGGAACAGCAAGGCACCAGAGAATAAAACAAGAGCTTGTAAGAACTTCCCTACGCCCGTGCGACCGCCGGCGTGGGCTGCGGGAGCAGCGCCAGGAACAATAGCAGCACCTAGATGAACCCTGAAGGGAAGACAGAAAGGAGGTTTTCCTCCAGCTTTCCCAAAGCAGATCATTATAGGGAGTTAAGACATGCACTAAATTATTCTGAATTACAGGGCTGTGGGTGAGGAGGGAGGGAAATACCTTGTTTATTCATTTAAAGTCATCAAATGAGCAGATGTCTTTCACGTTACACCCAGAGCTACAGCCTTGCCCCGGCCAAGCTGCCAGGGACAGTTTCTTCTGCCTCTTTCTTTTTGTCCTTTTGCTTTTTGTAAAGACCCCCATGAGCACACGAGCGAAACGAGCGGGTCCAGCACAGGTCAGAAGGCAGCTCTTTGCCTCTGTCTCTCACAAGAGGGTTTGCATGAAGTAGCAACGCCAGAATTGCTCCTTTCAAAAGCAGTTCAGGTGCTGTCACCCCCATTTGCTCTTTATTATTATGAAGTCTTTCTCCCTCGCCCCCCCACCCCCCCGCCTTGGAATCACCATTCTGAGATTGTAAATGATCTTTATATCATCACAATCCATCACAAGATCTTTGTGTTCTTCTATGCACCATCAAGACCCCTTTCCAAATCGGTTGCTGTATTTTGCAGGTGGCATCTAAAGGCAACCAGTCTGACCATTGAAAGCGAGTGGGAAGCACCTTGTTTCCCTATTTGACCCAAAATTCCCTTCTACAGTAAAGCAGCTAAAAAAAGAAAATCTCAGTTTCCACAAGGAAGAGGTTGATAGAGAATCCAGGGAAAGGGATAAGGACCAGCATGGATTTGCAGAGAGGATAAATTAGGCAAAATCAAGTTCCCTGATTAGTCTCCCACGGTTTCATACACACGTAATATATTTTTTGTAAATCGTCAATCTTGGAATCTGGAGTCCATTCAAAGGAATGGAATAGACAAAGGGTTAAAAGAAGAAAGCAAGCATTTGGATAGGGGTACTAGGGAAGAAAACCAAAGAAAACGGCAAGAAAGCAGTTCCCAAATCACCAGATCCTTCTTTTTTAATCCTGAGATCAAGTTATATCTGTCAGGGAAGAAAATGAAGCATAGAAAAGAGAGGGAATGGGATGGGGGGGAGGGAAAAAAAAAGAAGGAAAAGGAGAAAAAGAAAAGAAATCCAGCGCTCGTATTTGCAAAACAACCATTAATAATCAGTGCTCTGTTGCTGCTTTATTTAACAGATAATCCAGCACAGTAATCTGCATTGATTTAGGGATTCTCTGGTGCTCTACGACTGGTTACGCAATGAAAAGTTCCTCCTTGAGCTGTAGTTCTGCGTCCTGGGCTTAACTAATTCCTAATCTGATGGGAAGTTTGACTTTGTTAATTCAAGACCAATTCCCGGCCACATCCTTGTCTTTCTCAAGACGGACGTTCTCTTCGCATGCACAGAATCAAGAAACTCACTTCAAATCACAGGAGGCAAAGAGATTCTTTTAGGAAAAAAGTTAAATCCTACCTCGGCTTTTAATTCCAGTCTCAAAAAGTTGTCTTTTTTGGGGGGTTTTTTTACCCCCTTTTTTTTTTCCTCTTTTTCTTTCTCTTCCCTGTTTTTTTGGGGGTTTTTTTTTTTTTTCACTTCATTTTTTCTTTTCCTCCTCTTCCTTTGGATGAATTTCCTTTCTTCTCCACATCCTCCTCCTCAGGCGTGTAATGGGGTTATTTTTACTTTCGGTTATCTAGCTTTATGAAGACTCGACACCACTCATACAGCTAGATAACCAAAGATAACAACCAACCCCTGAAGTCTACAGCATTAGCAGGAAAAAGCCAACCTCTTCTTCTCCAGGGGGGTCGAGGGGCCACATGGCTTTTAAGGAAGGAATGAGGGAGGAAAAACGGATAAAAAGATGCAAATATTAGCAGCGAGATCCATATATCACCCCCGCTACAGCAGTGGCCCTGTTCCTGCATCCCAGGGGCGAAAGCATCGGTGGGACAGGCGGGATCAGGCCCCTCGGGAACACAATTTGGAGCAGAATTCCAGGATCGCCCCGCAAGGAGCTGCCTATTTTCTTGCCGAGTTGGAATTTGTTTCATTTGCAAACCAAATGCTATTCTGCAGGTGCTGAGAATTAAGCCCGCATTATTTTTAATAACTATCAAATTAATGCATTCAAACTGGTAATAATCAAAGCAAATAGAATTTGCGCCCGCAACTTAAAATATGCGTTAAAAGACCGATAGGATATTTCCCCACCCAAAAACGCATTTAACGCTCTCGAAACAAAATGACTGCGAAAATCAAAACCTGCCCGTTAAAATAAAGAATAACTTGTGGTGCTTTGGGTTCAGCCAAGATCTGGGGGGACAGAAGCGATGAATAAACACAGAAAACACGGAGGAAATTATGAAAGGGAGGCAAGGGAGGAAGGAGGGAGGAAGGGAGCGAGTCCTGCTCGCAGCTTAGCACACCGGCCCTGCGCGCAGGATCCGCGCAGGGACCCGCAGCCCTCCTTTGCTTCGGGGGGGACCCGCAGCTCAGCTCCGAGGGCACCCGCAGTCCTCGCCTTCCTTTCCCGCATCCCTCCGTCCTTTCTTCCCGCGCGGGGAACCCGCATCCCTCCGTCCTCCCTTCCTCGGGAGGGGAGACACGCATCCCTCCGTCCTTCCCTTCCTCGGGAGCGGGGGACACGCATCCCTCCGTCCTTCGCTTCCTCGGGAGGGGGGACTCGCATCCCTCTGGGGAGGATCCTGCATCCCTCCACCCTTCCTCCCCACCGGGGCCACCCGCATCCTTCCATTCTTCAGGGGAGGACCCCGCATCCCTCGCCTTCCTCCAGGAGACCTGCATCCCTCCCGCCCGCCTCCACCCGCATGCCTCCATCACCTCCATCCCTCCGGCGGCTCGGCCAGGCTGCGGGAGCGGAGTCTCGGAGCTCCGCTCCTCCGAAACACCGCCCCACCCCCACCCTCCCCGCACCTCTCCCGCGGAGCGGAGCGGAGCGCAGGCAGCGCGGGGCCGGAGCCCGGCCTGGCCCGGCTCGGCTCGGCTCGGCTCGGCTCGGCTCGGCTCGGCTCGGCTCGGCTCCTACCTGCTGCCCGCCGCTGCCCGCCGCTGCCCGCAGCCTCTGCGCCGGGGGGAGCGGCGCGCGGCACTTTTCATTCATGCTTTCACACTCCCGGCCCTCGCCGCCGCCCCTCATTGGCTCGGCCCCGCCTGACGTCACCTTGGCCCTGATCTCCCACCCCTCTGCAGCGCCTATCGGTTCATCAATGGGCGGGTGAGGGGCCCGGAGCCGCGCGCACTCGCGCGTCGCCGCCACCCATCACCCCCCCCAAACCCTGTCACCCCTCCTCATCCTCATCATCCTCCCACCCCCCGTCACCCCCATCTGCACCATCACCGTCATTATGACCATTGCCCTCCGCACCATTACCCTCAGCACCATCACCACCACCATCCTCATCGCCACAACAATCAGCACCACACTCAGCACCATGACCACCGCCCTCATCACCACCATCATGATTGCCATCACCCTCACCACCACTACCCTCATCACCACCGCCATCACCACAATTACAACCACCTCCCTCATCACCACCACCATCAGCACCATCACCTTCCAACCACCACCCTCACCACCGCCACTACCACCATCACTGCCCTCATCACCACCACCATCAGCACCACCGCCCTCCTCATCACCACCACTATCCTCCTCATCACCAGCACCATCACCCTCAGCGCCATCGGCCATTACCCATCCCCAACGCCAAGTATCACCATCTCACCCATGACCACCATCTCCCCAAACCCTCCTCCATCTCTCCAGCCTCTCGGGGCCTCAGCCCTGTGTGTTCTGCCACCCCTCACTGCGGTGTCGGGCAGGGACCGGGGCCTGGCCGCACTCTGCAGACCCAGAGGGACATCAGATGCCATTAGATGTCATTTTATTTCTGTCGTTAAGACACCCAGCCCTGGTTCTTTTTATTTTCCATCCTCAAAACCAATAAGGGGATTTTTCCTCAAACAAGAACGGGGCTTTGGGGTTTATTTTGGGATTTTTTGGTTTGTTTTGAGGTTTGAGGGGAGGGGGTTTATTTTTCCTTCACTCTTAAAATTCCCCTTTGCCTCGGATTTTCTTTCCTTAGGATCAAACAGCCAGGTTTGGGTCTGCAGCTTTGCCTTTGGGGCAGGAGCAGCAGGGACCAGCCTTAGGGGCCCTAAACCTGCCCGAGGTGGGAAGGGGGGGCCGCCCATCCTGGCCCTGCTTGCCCCAGGACGCAGCCTCTGCCCCCTGCCCCCGGACTATCGCTGCGTGCAGACCATCCCCGTGGCCTCCTACCTGGCCCCCGACTGCATGAAGGGGTTTTTAGGGGGAGGATTTTCACCTCCATCTCTCTTTAGGGGGGAAAACCCCACGGATTTCGGGCACATCCTGAAGAGCGCTCAGGGGGCCGGGGGTGGGGGAGTGCTGCAGCACCCATCGGACTCCCCCGGCGGCACACCCCGGATCAAGCATCCCCCAAGCGTGACCCTTCTCGGCTTTAACCATTCCCCACCTTCCCTCAGACGGGATTTTGGGGACGCGGCCGCCTCCGCCTCTTTTTATTCTCCTTTTTCATAAATCCACGCTAAGAAAAAAGAAAATCATTAAAAAATGGTCTAAATTTCTATTTTAGGGTCCTCCAGGAATTATCATTGAATTTTGGTTTAAGCCGCCAAAAGAGGAAACACGAAGAATTTTGTTATTTATCCCGAGACACGATGCAAAGACACGGATTCCGCTTTCAAACTTATATTCTCCGCGGGGTTATCCTGATGACATATTGTGTGTATATATATATGTATGTATATATGTATATATTAAGGTCTCGTTCGAGCCGTCTCGAGCCTGGATGATTTTCGGGAAGGACCCGACAAGATGCTCGGGTGTATTTCGAGTTTTATTATCACATCAAGCCCAGCTCCGCGCTTTGCGGCTGCCGAAAGTCGCTTTAGGGAAACCGTAGCCACCCAAACCCGCCGGTAAAATCCCGAGAGCCGCCGCCACGATCGCGGCATCACACCGGGAACGGCCGATTTGAAGGTTCCCAGCCCTAAAATGAGCTCGCAGCCCATTGCGTAAAGAATAACTTCATTTTGGCGAGGCTAAAAGCAGAGCTGAGCTGCGCAGGACTTGACCTGGCGGGTCCCAGTTCTGCAGAGAAGGGAATTCACGCATGAACCGAAAAAGAAACCAAAACCCACCCCAAATGCTGCGCGATTTTATCCTTCCCCACTCAACGCTGAAGCACAAACTCCCTCCTTCCCCGGGAAGGGAAAACGAGGGACAGGGCGTAGGGATGCGAATTTTACAGTAAAAAAAAAAATAATAAAAAATTAGGGGAAATCTAAAATTTAAAATAAAAAAAATCGATAAAATTAATATTTAAATTAAAAGGTTCCTGGGCAGAAAAAAGCCCCTCGGGATTTTCACCGGTGCCAGCCCCGAGCGTCGCATCTGCCCCGAATAACGGCTCCGATTATAATAACCTCCCCCAAATTACTTCTTTTCGGGGGCCTTCTCGGCCTGCTGCGGGGTTCTCCCGCCGGGCTTTAACTGAAAGGGGGGACTCGGCCCTGGTTGGGAATTGGGGGGTGGGGGGGAATTAAAGAAAGGCCACGCAGGGAGAAGTTTGGAAGTGGGGGGAATCCTTCCATTGCCCCTCAGCTCCACACCCGGCAGCGCTCAGCGGCGGAGGGAGGAGGAAGAGGAGCGTAACCTCCGCGCTGGGGCTGTTGTAACGCGGGTTTAATTTCATTTCATTTCAGCCCCATCCAACAGGATGTGGTTGCTCGGTAGAGAAGTGCAGGGCCGCGGTCCCCAGCTCTGCGCACCCCCAAATCCTCCTCCCAGAGGCCGGCCGGGGGGTGGGGGGAATGCGGGTCACCAGTGTTCGTGTCCCCGCAGTACCCCCAGCCGCTCGCAGAAGGGAGATTTGAGGGACCCCCTCCAAACCCTATCGGGGGGGGGTGTCGCTTGGCGTGGAGGGCAACAATGAGCCCACGGACACGCTGTGGGGGGCACGACCGGGAATGGCCGCATCTGTCCAAGGACCCGTACCCCAAACCTCGGTCCTCGGCTGCACCCCACCCGGAGTGAGTCTGGATCTGGATCCCCCCAGGGAGCGGGGGAAAGTCACCTTGGAGGGATGAAACGCAGGGGGGTAAAACCTGGGGGGGATGTCAGCAAACTTTCTAAGCTCAGATGCCCGGAGGGGGGGGTATCCCACCTGCCGACCCCACAGCCGAGCTGGGAGCACCCCCTCCACGGTCCCGCTCCCGGAGCATCCCCCGCCCGACCCCGCAGCCCTTATAAAGACGCTTTGAGGGATGGAGCCCCCAGACCCCCCCTTTTTCGCCGTCCCCCCACCCCTTATTTTTTGGTTTTATTATGATTTTCTCACCGAGTCCAATAAATCGCGCGGCTCGTCTGGCCTCAGACGTGTTCAGCAACCCAAGCCCCGCCGCTTTTGTTCCGCCAAGTCTCACATTGTTTGTCCGGCTGCGGGGCCGGCCCAGCGCGGCCCGCGGGGGCTCCGCGGGGCTCCGCGGGGGCTCTGCGCCCCGGCGCGGCCGCCGGCAGCAGCCACAGGGCTGTGCGGGGGAAGGCGGTCGGCGAAGGGGGGTCTGGTCCGGCCAGGGGTTCCGCCCGGGTTCTTCAGCCTACCTCGAGAGGGATGAGCCCATAAGGCCAGTGGGTCCTGCCTGCGCTGCCTACACCCGCCGCACTGCCCTGCTCACCTGCCTGCACTGCCATCCCTCCCTTCGTCCCTGCCCCCCTATCCTGCCTGCACCCCAGTGCCCTGCCTGCATCGCTCTGCCTCCCTGCCCTGTCCTGCCTGCACCCCAGTCCCCTGCCTGCATCTCTCTACCTCCTTGCCCTATCCTGCCTGCACCCCCAGTGCCCTGCCTGCAACGCTCTGCCTCCCTGCCCTATCCTGCCTGCACCCCAATGCCCTGCCTGCATCTCTCTACCTCCTTGCCCTATCCTGCCTGCATACCCCTGATAGCCTTCCATGCCTGCCTTGTCCACCCTGCCTGCCCGCCCTGTAGCCCGCTGGTCTCCTCGGTGGCCCCGGGACCGGAGCCGCCGGCGAAGGAGAAGGGGCCGTGCCCGGCGTAAGGATATATAGGAGCGTCCGCGGAGCCTCCACGTAGCCTATACGTAAAGTATACGTGTTGGAGTTAACAAAAGTTGGGCTGCAAACGCGGCGCGGGGGGGGGGCGGACAAGGAGGGGGGGGGCGCGGTGTTTCCAAGCTTAACCTGCGTATTGCTCGCAATCGATCAGCAAGGATGGCAATTAGGAGCTCATTACCATATATGCAAATCTAGCAATCCCTCTCCGCAGGCGCGCAGGGGTGCGGCAAGCGCCTCGGGGGAAGCGCAGCAGGGTTCGGGTCGGGAATCAGGGGGTTGACGGGGAAGGAGCGGGAAAATAAGGGGATTTTGGGGGTGTTGGGGTGGGTTTAAAGGCAAGCGGCGGGGCCGCTGGTGCACAAAGAGCTCGGGGCGAGTCCGCGTCCCTGCTCCGAACGTGGTCCTTAATTCCCCCCAAAATCATCATTTAAAATTAAAAATAAAAAGAAAATTCCCTCCTTTTGGAAATAAACTCCCCGAGGAGCCCCCCAAAACCCCGAGCCGGTGCGCTGCAGGAAAAAACCCGTTAATTCTGTCTATCGAGGTCCCCATCCCCTCGGGGGGGAGGCTCGGACCGCTCCCAGCCCCGGCCCTGGCACCGTGGGGAGGATTTTAAGGGGAATTACGGACTTTTTACATTTGATTTATAGAACCCCCCACTTTAAGCGGGTGATTTTCCAGCGCACACGCTCGGTCGCGCGTTCCCCCGTTGCAATAAAGAGTTATCCGCGATTTTATAGGCATCGTCGGGTTTTGGGGGGGATATTTTTTGCTTAGTAAGCGCGGATTAGGAGCGAAGCCCCCCTGATATTTACTAATCAAAGCTGGGGGTGGCACCACAGGGAGCGGGTGCCCTCAGCCCCCAGCAGCGTCTCCCACCAGGATATTTTGTGAAGTTCCAGCCGGCTCTGCGCTTTCGTCTTTCTATTTGGGAAATGACTCTGTTTTCCTCTTTCCCCAAGCCCGAATCACGGTTTATTAAAGATAAATAACGCTCGCTCCAAGTTGGACTCCAATTTTCTTCCCTACTTTGGATTTATGGTTTTTAATTCCCCATAAATAACGTTTTCTCCCCACGCCAATATAACGATAGTGAAATGAAACCCGGGAATCGATTCCTGCCGCTCATCACGGGTTTTAGGGATTGGGTTGAATAAGAAAAAGAGCTATAAAAACACCCAAAGTGAACAAACCCGCCCCGAGGGCTCCGGGGGGGACCCCGCGTGTTACCGGCCGCAGCAGCTCCACAAGCCCGGGTCAGTCCCGCTCCGAGCCGGGCCAGCGCAACAGACCTGGAAGGAGGTAACCGCAGCGGGCTCTGTCTTTATTCCTTCTCTGCTTCCCCCCGTTTTTTCCCTTTTTTAACTGGGAAAAGCCCCTTTCCAGCGGCCGCATCCGCAGCTCTGCAGCTGAACCGCTTGTCCCGGCTCCATCCAGGTCGCTGCTCCCCGCATTCCTCTGCCTTATCCCTCATTAATTCCTCAGCTCCCAGCATTGCTTATTTTCCATATATATTTTTTCCCCCCATTCCCTTCATTTATTTACTGTGAATGGCCCACAATGGAAACCAGCCTCAGGCTGAGGGATCCTCCTTCATCCCGGGCATCTCCTTTCCATCGCATCCCAGATTTTGATTTGGTTCTTATTTATATTTAGGGAATGAAGCTGCCAATTTCTACAAATCTCCTGCGAGTTTCGAAATGGACAGAGCACTGTTTGGAAAAGCGAAAAAAATAGATCCAAATCCCTTTCGGTTCCTCCTCTCTTGGCAAATCCACAGTTCCCGATGAGACGAAGCTTTTTCCCCGTAAACCCTCACCCCAGCCCCGGCGGCTCTGGCATCACTTCACCACCCGCGGGCGAGGACGGCGGCTTCGCCCACCACATTATGCTCCAAAAATGGGATTATTTTCATTTTCCCCCTTCTCATTCCAAAGCAGCAACTCCCAAAGTGCCTGGAGCCGGTGGGGATGTGCCCAGACCCGCCACACCGCAAATTTTGGGGCGCAAAGCTCAGCTTTATTTTCTTTTCTATTGAACTTTAAAGTGGAGCGAAAAGAGAGGGAAATTCATGCCGGCTTTCCCGGAATTCCCTCTGGAATGCCTGGGGAAATGCTGGCTCCTCCGTCGGAGGGCACCCAGCCCTTCCCCACAGCCGGAGTTGTTTTGCCGTCCCAGCTCCCATTTCTTTTGCACAGCACCAGTGATCCCACACGGGCGTTATTTAGGGAAAACAGGCGGCTTAAACTGATGCTTTTCTTTAAGCGAGCTGATGATGGGAGGCAAATCCCGGGCTACAGCGAGGCGAGGGGGACGATCCAGGAAGATTTTCACCTCAGAAAACCGGGATTTTCGGCGCTCGCTGTCCCAGGGGAGGGGACCCGCGGCGCCCCGCGGTACTTACTCGCACCGGAGCCGAGTAGCCCTTACCCCGGTTGAATATAATAATGCAAAATATCCCCCCACCAAACCCAAAGCAACCCCTTAATTCTGCCCAGAAACGCGCCCATCTCTGCACACACGCTATAGGGGGGTGCTGGGGGTGTCCCCTCCTCCCAGGGCCGGGGTGCAGCCCCCCCGGCTTTAATTTCAAAGTCTTTGCCCAATTTTGCACAGGCCCCCCCCCCGAGCCCCAGCCCCTTTCCCGCAGCCCCATGAAGCCATGCACATCGGGGAGCTGCAAAAGAGGGGTGCCCATTGTGAAGGGGGTCGTGAATGCACCAGCAGCACCCCCAAAACTGCTCAGAAAGCCTTGGAGTGTGCCCATCCCTTCCCCACATGTACCTCACTTGCGTGTGCCCCATGCACATAGTCGTTGCAAGCATGCAGGGTGCACACACCATGTGCGCAGGACACACAGGCTGCGAGTGTGAGACGTGCACACGGGGTGCATGCATGGCTCGGTGCACATATGTGAACACACGTGCACACCATCCCCATCCACCCAAGGACACCTGCAGCCAGATGCTTCCTTTGCCCCTGTGCATGTGGAGGGGCAAAACAGCCACCACAAAATGCTCTGCCCGTAGGAATGGATGATCCCTTTGCTCACTAATAGGTGCTGGGCACCAGTGAGCACCTCCGAGGCTGTGATGCCTTTGCAGGGTCCTGAGAGCCTGCAGGGGCCCTGCATGGACCAGCCCTGGTGGGATTTTTAAGGGAAACCCCTTCCTTTTTTGCCTATCAGCTCCATGTGGGAGATGTTTGAGCTCGGTAAGAGAAGCCATGTATGGTTCAGAGAAGGTTTTTGTCTTTCTGCACTGCGAGGTGCACAAACACGTGTGACTCTGGACAAACCACATGTGCTTATTTCCGATCAACCACAGCCATGCAGCAACTGCTGCCTCTTAGAAGTGCATCTTGCTGACACGGAGTGATGGTCAGAGACAGGGTTTGGGTTGAAATTCTCCTTGTGGAGAATTCCTTCAAAATTTGGGGTGTCTGAGCTGTAATCTTGTAGATTTGGGGGGAAGGAGCTGGGTCTGGAGCTGGTGATTGCTAAGGAAAGGTCTTTTGTCTCACCCACTTTTGCCTTTACTGGGCATTTTTGCAGTGCCACCACTGCAGCATCGCCCCAGACAAAGAAAAGTGCAACAAAAGATGCCTTTTGGTTGTGTGCTGAAGGACAGGAGCAGAGAAGCTCCAGAACCAACCATGGACAGCCTCTGTCCTGGGCACCCTCACCCTTTGCTCCATCCTCACCCACCAGCACCCACAGAGAAACAAACCCTTTATCCTTGAGCCAGCTCCAGGAAAGCCTCATGTCTTCCTCCTGCTCCTTCTCACCAAGCATTTCCTACCTCAGGTGGAGATGATTGAAATAGTTCACCTAAAAGGCCGAACCACAGCTGGATGCCTTCAGAAGCGCCCCTATAACCTGGGAACATCGGAGGGGAAAGGGGCTGGAGCCTGGAAAAAAGTAAATTCATATCTATGGGATTGTTTGGGCCTTTTGGGATGTTTTTCACTGTTCCAGCTCATCCCCAACCCAATAGCAATAAAAAACCACAGCAGAACCCCCCCCACCCAGCCCCACCAAACCCAAGCCAAGTGCAAATATTCCTTCTTCCCATAGCGGAGGGGAGCTCTGTTTTGTCTGGATGAAATTGGGTGAAGTGTCCCCCCGGCACCTACCCCGGCTCCCACAGCTGCCCGACGCACTCAGTCCAGCAGGTGCCTTTTCTTCTCCTTCAAAGGGCTTTGATCTGGACAGCTCTTTTGGAGAATGGGTTTGTTAGTAAGAGATGCCTGGCACGAACGCGGCCTGATTACAGCCTTGCTCGTTAAAAACAGCTTCTCTAGGTATTGAAGGGGATAACAAGGATATTTCAACATTCCCAGCGTGCACCTTTAAGCGGCAGAAAATAAGGGAAATTGCTGGCGTTTAATTCACTATTGCTCCTTTTGAACTCCCACTGGCTTTTCCCTGCAATTGTTCCCTTTGCCGGAGCTCGAAGCTGAGTCTAGATGACAGCAGCATCGGGGCTGCGGGGCCGGAGGGATGGGAGGCACAGCGGGACCGGCTTCCCCACGCGGAAAAAGGCCGACGAGGCTGGTTTCCACTTGGATGTTGGAAGATTTCCCACATCAGGGCCCATGGCCCCACTTTATAATTCCTCTTGTATTTGGGAGAGGGTGGAGCAGCGTTTCTTTTTTGTCTGTATCTCTGAGGAAGCTTTTTTTCCTCAAAGCGAGAGCAGAAAAACCCACAGCTGGTGTTGGGGGATGAGACACTCACCCATGTTCTGCTAAGGGGGGGAAAAAAACCCCAAACCTCTAATTTTAGATGTTCTGCAATGCTTACAACATGCATCCCTCCAACGGCCTGGCACGGGTGCTGATTTCCACCCCAGCACAAGGAGAGGAAAAGAAAGCTCGGCTCCACTGCGACCTTTTCCAGGCTCTCCCCATGTATATCTCCTCCTTTTGGGGGGGGTCTTTCTGCCCTGGGAAGATCCTTTGGTTAATATTTACAGATTGCAGCTCCTGGGCAGAGGACAAGGCCTATTCGGGGCAATGCCCACATTTTGGCTTCATCCCTTCTGGCACCGCTCCTTTCAAAGAGTCTCTGTCCCCAAAAAGCAGCTTTTTGTGGAGCGTTGGGAGCCCTGCTGATGAACCCCAAGTTAGATCTGTTATTTATCAAGAAGTCTATTATTTCTCAGCTCTTTTGCCCTCAAGACCTGGATCTTTCCCTCTGTGGGGCTGTACCTCCAACATCCTGCATGCTGATGGAGCCCGTGGCTCCATCCATCCCACCCCGTGAGCCTTCTCCTGCCAACCCCCGAGAGTTTAGACCCAGATCCAACCAGTTCCTCCTTAACCCATTTAACCCACAAAAAGTGGATCCAAAACAACACCTAAACAGGGGGGGAAGCTTCTGGGGGAAGCGAAGCCACAGCATCCCCATCCTGAAAGGGGGAAATCGTGCGCAGAGGGAGGACAATGCAGCTCAAAGGGCTCGGCGGGCTGCAGCCCCCTGCTAAAGCTGAGCCTGAGGGGAGGGCGAGGGTCTCGGCTTACCCGGCCTCGCATAAAAGTCTCCTCCATTCTAGCAAATAACCTTTATGTCCAGGGACTAGCAAAGTTTGCTTTCTCCCTCCAGGGTTAGGCACAGCAGGAGCAAAAGAGAAAGCAACGGCTTGTAGGAGGTTCCCTCCGCATAATAACCTCAGAGGAGTTTAGGTCTAAAGACTAAAAGGCTCTATTTACTTTCAGTGACAAGGAACAATCTAAGCAGATGTCCTTTGATGGGATTAGTTATTAATCCTTGAATCATGGGTAAATGGGAAAATGATCCATTATTTGCTGCAAAATCCTTTACTAGTTTAGGTTTCAAGGCTGGGCTGGAGGGTTGTTAGCAGAAAGGGCTCGACCTGTTGTGGGGGGGGTGGGTTTGAGCTGGTTTTGATTTGAAATGTATTTTTTGCAGTTTGTGCCGTGGAGTGTGGAGCCGAAATCAAGGGAAAAGAGGAGAAACCAACCCAAACCCTCAAAAACCACCAAGGAAAAGGGGGTTGCTTCCACTAACAGCCGAGAACAATGCGACGTGTCAGACACTTATCAACGTATAGGCCCAAATTCCTCAGGTAATAATGACCATGGTGGTAATAATAATAATAACAACAATACAACTGCTATAATAGCAAAACCTATAATAATATCACCTATAACACACCTATAATATCACATATAATAATGATATCACCTATAAGAATACAATCACATATAAGAATATCAATAAGTAGTATTAATAATAATAATAATAATAATCTATAACATCACCTATGACACTACCTATAATTATATCACCTAGAATAATGATATCACCTATAAGAATATCATCACATGTAAGAATATCAATACCAATATCACTAGTATCATTAGTATCAATAATAATAACATAATCATCACCTATAATGTATTATAAATAATCATCACCATGTATAATAATATGACCTAGAATAATGATATCACCTATAAGAATGTCATCACATATAAGAATATAATAACATATAAGGATATCAATATTAATAATATCAATAATATCAATAACATAATAACCACCTATCATACACCTATAACACCACCACATATAATAATTAGATCACTTATAATATCACCTATAAGAATATCATCACATACAAGAATATAATCACATATAAGAATATCATCACATATATGAATATCGTAACATATATGCATAGCAATAATATCATTAATATCGTTATAATCAATAATATGAATAGTAATTATAATGCTAACACTAATAATGTAATTGTCACCTATAACAACACCTATAATAGATATCACCTATAAGAATATAATCAAATATAAGAATATAACCACATGCTGCATGCTTGAGAGAGGGAAGTGTGGGAATAGCTGGTGAGACACTCCGGGGTGTCTCAGGGGACTGATTCCCAGCGGATATAAATCCATGTGGATGCTTTCTGGTGCTGCAGCCACATGAGCGTCTTCCCACTGCTGGGAGGGTGATGCGCACCCCAGCCATGGCTCATCCCACCCCCAGATGGGAGCAAAAGCCAAGGTTAGTGGGAATTTCCCCATCTCTCACAGCTCAACTTCTTGGAGTGAACATGAACCACCCCAAACTCCAAGTCAGGAAAGCAGAAAGAGATTCCCAATGGATGATTTCCTCTGCTTTCTTTTGATTTGTGTTCTGATTGTACAGAGCAGCACTGGCTCCGAGGGGGGATAAACCATGTTCCGATTAAAGGTTGATACTGGGCATAACATTTTGTTGCTGTTGTTTAAATCTACTTCCAAGTTTGAGGCGGAAGGGCTGTAAAAGAAATAGTCCGGAGCAGTCAAGACACTTTTGGGGTGCAAAGGTGCATAATTCCATGGATACAAACATTGCCTGGGCTTGCTGGAAAGGTGCTGTCTTAGACATCCTCCTAATATCAAATCATAGGAGTTGAGAAGTCCTCTGTCATCACACAGTGCTGACCTGCGGGTCCCTCTCCACGGCCAAGACCACAACTAAGAAATCAAGGAATAATAGATAAACTTGTGCTTTATTCTTTTACAATTCTTTTATTGATCTTTTGCTATCCCTTTACTGACCTTTTACTATTCTTTTACTGATCTTTGACTATTCTTTTAGTATTCTTTGACCACACAAAAAGTAGTTTCTGGCTGCAGGGCGTGATCATCATATGTGGGGAAACTGAGACCTGGAGCTGGATAATGCTTTAACCAAGGGTCACAAGTGGGACCACAAGCATCCAGCCTCCTCCCTTACTGATACGTGGAATGGCGTTTTCCAATACGTAAAACAATGGGATAATCTGGAGCCAGCTGCCTGAATTCAGGCAAAGCCCTGCAAGGAGCAGCCTCTTGGAGGTGGATGGCTTTGGACTTCAAGCATTTTCCCGGGATGGGGAAACTCAATGCCAAGAATGCTGGGCACCGCTGAGCAGCTCCAAATCCAGCCCTACAGACCATGGGATGTGTCCTTGCCTCCCCTGCGGATCATGCAGGCTGCCTATTGCTCTCTATTAGCACTGGTGGGGTCTGCACAGGGGCGGCTCAAGGAATTCCCACCAGGATTGGGATCATCCCTGGCAGCCGTCAATCAGCCGTCACCGCCGCGGCTCCCTGCGCTCTGCCGCCACCTGGCGGCCAAACGCGACCGTGCAGGCTCCCCGTCCCCGTCCCCCCCACCTCCCATCTGCTGCTTGCACCAGTTCCCACCAGCGCCCCCCCATCCCGGGGGAGCTGCCCGCCCTGCAGCAACAGCCCCACAGCTCCCCTGGTCCCAAAGACACCCCAAAGAGAGCCAAGGGGGGCAACGGGGACCCCAAATCATCCTCAGGCTCTCTCACTTACCTGGTATCCTCGCTGGCAGCCCAACAGCAGTCCCACCTCCAGGCAGAGCGAGGCCTTCCTTGTACTACTTCCAGGCTCATGAGGATCAGGGGGTGGTCCGACACTCACTGGGAAAAGCTTTGGTTGGGAAATGTGGTGCCTGACCCATAAGGAGCCACAGCACGGGGTGTCTTCGGGTGTCTTCGGGTGTCCATCGCAGCCAAGCAAGCAAGCAGGGATGGGATGCAACAGAAACTCAAGTGGTGCAACCCACCATCTCGCCATAGCATCCCAGGGGAGCCACCACCCTGCCTCAGGCCTGCTGGTGGGAACAGGGCTCTCCACCGAGCCTGGGGTGTCCCCAGGTCCTCAGACTGGCTGGATCCCAGGGACAGGGATGGGAGACTTGGGGATACATGACCGGGAAAGTGAGGTCCCGGTGGCTGCCCCAGATGTGTCCCACTGCCCTGGGCCATGGTCCTGAGTGCTGGGACAGCACAGGGACCATCCCCACCTCAGCAGGAGCTTGAACCCAGGAAAGAAAGAGCCAGAAGCAGCGGAAATTATCAGAAACGTGTATTTTCTTTTCTTTTTAATAGTAAACCTCTTTACAACAAATATAGTGAAAGAGTTTCCAAACAAAACTCATAAGAATTTTTCATGGTAATTATTATTATTATCATCATCATCATCATTTTTTTTTAATATATTTTTCTTTTTTTTTCTTTCTTTTTGTTATTTTTTTTTTTTTTTTTTATTGTGGAATATACAATAACGCATCACCATACAGCACAAAAAAAAAAGGGATATTGGAAAACCAAACCAGACGCCTCAACCACGTGCTGCAGTCCCTGGGAAGGAGCCACTGATTGTCAAGGGTGCAGGTCGGGAGCAGGGACGGGAAGGGACAGGGATGGGGGTGATGGTGTCCCCAGGACTTGGGAGGTTCTCAGCCAGGCCAGCAAATACTCAAGAGAAAGATGGAATTAGCCAAAGATCCCAGTTCAAAACTCCATAAATCCTCCCTCGCAACGCTGCTGCTTGGCTTCTGCCACATTGCACCCAAAGAGCTGGGCATGGAGCAGGGGACACCCTGGTCCCCTTCTCCATACGCACACCAGGGTGTCTCCTGCTCTGTACTGCGTGGACGAGCAACTCCACGTCTGCAGGATGAGCATGCCCATCCCATGAGCATCCCATGAGCATCCCATGAGCGTCCCAATCTGCCACCCGCGGGCGCAGAACCCCTCGACTCGCACACACACGCACACATACACACACACACATGTGGAGGAGCATCAGGAAAACAAAAGAGAGGTTAAAAAATATATAGATATATATTATAGATACACGGTTTATCTTTTTTTTTTTCCTTTTTTTTTTTTTTTTTCCCTTTTCAATTGCTTCTCAAAACAATAAATAAACTCCTCAGGGGAAGTGCACGTCCCGGTTCGTCTCTACCTGTGCAGCATCCGTAGGGGGAAAGAAAGAGGAGAAGAGCTGCCTGTGCTGATGCAGACTGAGCTGTGCGGAGATCCCACTAACCCCGTACAGAGGAGCTGAGGGGAGGGGGATTTCTGCTTTATTCCCTTATTTTAGTGCATCATTTAAAGGGTCTATTCTATCTTACCAAGACTGTTGCAGAAGCCCCAGAGTATGCGAACACCTACCTGCTTTACCTGGGCTATGGGGAGCTTGGGGATGGGAGAAGATTGAGGACCTAACCCAGAGGCCATCATAGGACCCGTTTGCCAATGGGATTAACAGCACAGCCGCAATGGTCCCACTTGGTTCAGCATCCTATTTGCCTGGAAACTGCTTGGGAAGAGGCATGGGGAGAAGGGGAGTCGCGGCCTGAGCTGGGTGATGGGGCTGGGCAGGGCTGCTTCATCCCTTAGCCTTGAAGGGAGGTGCTGGGAGCCCTCGGGGACATCCCAGCATCCATTCCATGACGGTGTGTTTCCGGCCAGGGAAAGGATGCTCCGCACTGCTCTGCGCTGTGCTCAGCCCCAGGATGTTGTGGTTAAATGCAGGGGGGCAGCAGCTCCTGCCTTTCTCTGCCTCTCCCCATGGCATTGGGATGAGGAAGCTGTAAAATCCCCATCACGGCCTGCTTGGAAGATGCGGCAAGGTCTGAGCCACACCACCCTCTTCTGGTTTAAAGAAAACATATTCCAAAGAGGACTTCACCCACAGAACAGAGCTCCAGAGGAATAAACTGGACATAAACGGGTTTTCCAGCTGCTGGGGAATGGAGGGGAGCTGGGATGACCACATCCACTCCTCCGAGGTCTCCTATTCCTCCTGGGAGCATAGCAGAGAGCCAGAGCATCCCTGTGCACCGGGTACCTCCCCATTTCAAGGCTCCCACAAAAGCTATTTCTGGGTGGTGCTGACCTCCAGGACCCATAGGTGATACCCCAGCGATTTGGGAGCCCTCCATGGAAAAGCATCCCTGGGGCTCAAACCATCACCTGGCTGGGACATGGAAAAGTGGGGAGCAGAGAGGGATGGGGAGGGGGCTATGCGGGAAGAGCCAAGAGGGTTAAACAAGAAATAGCTGTACAAGTCGGCCATGGCCAAAGTCAGTATTATTACAATATACTCTGACAAAAATAGAATCTCATTTCATATCAATACAACAAAAAGAAACCCCAAACTCAAAAGCCAGTTTTCTGTACTGTTACCATTGCTGACATAGTGAAACTTGCTATTTACACGTACAGTAGCCAGGCAAAATACTCCAAGTGAAAGACCAGAGAGAGAAGAGGAGGAAGGGGGAGAAGGACAGACAGGGGAGAGGCTTCTGACTTTGGGCAGGGAAGGGTGATGGAGGTAGTGAAAAATAACACTTGGTTTATGGGTCTGGTTGAGCTTTTTTGTGTTAAAAGGATAAGAAAAGGGAGGAAATAAAAGGAGGGGGAGAAGTGAAGCAGGAGGGGAAGAGAAGAAAGCAAAGAAAAATGGTGTGGGAATGGGAAAGGGAAACAAGAGCTGAAGCCTGCAGTTAAGGAGTCACCCACGGCCCTGCAAGAGGTGGATAGGGATGAAGTTTTGCCACTTTGGGTGTTCAAAACGCCCCAAACAGCTCCAAAGTGTGCCCTCAGCTGGAGGGGAAGATGGGATGTGGCACCGGGGGGGGGGGGGGGGCACGGACAAGGTATGGCTGGGGAGATGCAAACTCCTTCCCCATGCCAAGGGGTCCTGCTCAACCCCGTCCACTTCCAGCGTTTTCCCCAGAGCTGGTGACAACTTCCCAATTCCCAGCAAAAGGACTGGGGGGAAGCGCAGGAGGTGGAATTTTCAAAGGAAAATGGGGGGGGGGGGGGAGGAGGATGTAGATTTGCTTTTTCCCTGGTTTGCTGAGGTTTGGGCAGGAGGAAGAGGGAAGTGAAGGGGGAAAGCAAAGGCAACGTTCTTCTTTCTCCTCATCCCGCTTTCCCACATGGGACCACGCGCAGCCCCTTGTGACCAGCTCTGGACTGAACATCTCCAGCAACCCTCAGACCCCCAACCCCGGCAGCAGCCCCATACACATGGCAACAAACCTCTTCCCAAAGGATCTCCATCCACCCTCATCCAAGCCTCCAATGCAGACGGGCTCTTTGCCATCCCTCAAACCCATTAGCAGGGGGGGTCACCCCATCCCCTTCGCACCCTACCCAGTGTGATCACTCCACACTGGCTGATCACCTCCACAGCGGTGAGACCATCCCCGTCCATCCATTCCCGTCCTCAACACCCTCCTGATGCACCCCAGCAGCCCACGCTGATATCTGAGGCTCAAGGCATCATTTAGGGTCCTGCTCCATCCCCAGATTTCCTCATGGAGATCTCCTGCCCCGTCCTGCTGCTCCAGCTGCCGAACCAGCCCCTGCAACCCCCTTCCATCCTCCTCCTCCTGCACCAAGCCAGGGCGAAATCCTGGTTATCCCAGTGCACACCAGCAACAGAGCCCTCGCCTGCTCCCCGTGCCCCCCCAGCACATGGCCATACCCCCACAACGCTGCTCTCCCCAGCACCACCCCACCAAAGGGACACCATGGACCCAAACAGCCCTATTCCCAACGCCACCAGCACAAACACCCCAAAAACTAGCCAGCCTTGACTCTTCCAAACCCTGGGAAAGACCAGCCTTCCCAGGATGGGGCGGTCACAGCCATCCCCCCCAACACTGGCATCCAGGCTGCATCCACCAGCACCAAACGCACCCTGGTGCTGGGGTCCCCTCTATCACCCCATGGGGAGCAGTGGGGTCCCATGGGGTGCCGAGAGGTCCCTATGGGGTGCCAAGGGGGGTGATGCTGGTGGAGGGGGGGTGTCTACAAACCACCCCAGCTTACCTCTGCCTACGGCCCGCGGCGTCGAGCCCCGGTTGCGCGTGTTGGGGAGGGATCCACAAGAGATGTCAAGAAGGTAAAAGATCAGAAACAAAGACTTTGGTTAAGTAACCACACTTTTAGAAAGGAATATATCATTTTGGAAACATTATCAGTGCATACTTCTTAATATGAAAATATACACAATTGTATTTCATTCTCCAAAAAAAGGAACAATTAAAAACAAAAGCAAACTAGCCCAAACACAATATATTAGCTTTTTTTTTTGTCTTTTTTTGTGTTTTCTTGTCATCCTTCCCAATTTTTAACGCTACACTTTGTTCAGGTTACACTTTTTTTTGCTTTTTTTGGCTTTTTTGTAAAGGTTTGTTTGTTTTTTTTTTTGTTTTTTTTTTTTTTTTGTTTCTTCATGCATTTTACACCTTTTATAGCCTTTGAGAATAAATAAGCTCCATTTTGCTTCCACATCTCTAAAAACTGCAGCATTTTAACTATTGTCATTGAAATCGTGCAATGTTTTTTGTGGGGGAGGGGGTTTTTTTTCTTTTTTTTTTTTTGCAACACCCCTTCTTAAAAAATGGAAAATAGATTTTTTTTTTCAAACTAAAGCCTATACAACGCCAAAGAAAAAAATAATCCCAACTTAAAAAATTATACACAATTGTAACTGTCAACAGTACAATGAGCACGAGAAAAGAAAAGTTAGATCCGAAACGTACTTAGAGAAGCACAAAGGAGGGTGTTGGTGTCTTAAGATTGTCGTTTCTCTTGTTGTCTTTTGAAAATTAGGAGGAGTTTTATGGGTTCTACAGTCTGGGGGGGGGGGGGGGGTGGGGGGTAAAGAATGACCCGGACACAAAAATAAGAATATAATCCTAAAATAACCCCCCTGAAATCAGGCCCCCCCCCCTCCCCCCCAACAAACCAACCCCCAAAACTGTGTCACCGCAATGGTGAAGCTGATGCCGGATGCGACCCCGGGTATCCCTGCTCTTCCCACGAGCCGTACTTGCCCGTGGCATCAGCCCAGGGGATCATGGAGTCCTGCTGCCGGGATGCTGTGGATCTGCTCCGGAACCGCTCCGGGTAGATCTAAACCTGCATCTCAACGTAACCCAGAGCGTTTTTAGTCTTGGGGTTTGTGGTCTTTCCATGCAGGCTCTCAGCTTCAAGGTCAAGTGTGAACTTGGGAGTCAGGGCATGAAGTTCATGAGCAAAAATGGGGGGTTTTTTTTGGTGGTGGTTTTTGTGTCCCCCACCTCGGGGTTGCTCTGCACCAATGCTCCAGCGGCGTGGATGGCGTCGAGTGCCAGGAGGGTTTTCCATGCCTCCTTCCCGCCGGGATCTCCGGAGCAAGCTGCTCCCCAGCGGGGCAGAAACCCTTTTTGTTGGGTTTTATTTTCTCTTTCTTTTTTTCGTGAAGGAAAAAAAATAAAATCTATAAAATGAGACGTCGATAATCCCACCTAATTTCCAAAGCAAGGCCGTGCAAAGAGCTCAGGTGCGTGTCCGGCATCGCCGGCTCGGGGGGGGTTCAGCGTAGGCGAAGGAGGAGGATCACGGTCCGCAGCGTCTCTCCCGCTTCCCAGATGGATAACCAGAGGTGGAGGGAGGGAGATCTGCTTCTGCCGCCGATGCCGAGCTGGCATTTTGGAGGTGAGATCTGAGCATCTCCCCGGGGTACAGCTCGGGGAGGGAGGGATGGGTGGAGTTTAACCACATAGAACCTGCCCGGAGCCCTCCTGAGGCTCAACGGAGCATGGGAATGGGAGAGGGAATTAAACATTTACCATTAAAAAGAAAGAAAATCATCAGTTGGACAAACTTTGTGGCAGCAATTGGATATTTCCAAGGTTTTCATGGGGAAATTTGAGCTGGCCCATGTCTTGGTGACTCCCCAGGGCAGGGATTTCAGGGCAGGATGCTCGCCCTAGGCTTTGGGGAGATGCTGGTACCTGGGCAAGGTTCAGTGTGAGCCAGCACCAGTCATGGGCTGAGCATCGGCCACCCTGGTCCCAGTGCTGAGTCTCGCACAGAACCAATTCCATCACCAGGAAGAGAAGGAAAAGTCAGGGTAGGTGTTAGCTCTAAAGAGACATGCCCCATTTTCCCTCTTTGGCTATTAATTTTCACCCAATTTTGGGAAGATTTCCTCCAACCACTCACTTTTAAGTTATCCCTATTCATAATCAGCAACTTTTTGGGTGTCGTTTTTCCAATTAGAAACTTTGGGAAAAATGCTTAATTGGGAAAAGTGGATAAAACTTCATAAATTTGCTTCTGTTTTGCCGTCACCCCGGTACCTTTTTAAGCAACACGAATCATTTCGATGCACAGAGCTGGCCACTGGATGCTTGGTGAGGGGGATAAATCCTACCATGACTTTTTGCTCCTCTCTCTTTGCACTGCCTTGGGGGGAAGCCCAACGCAGCTCCTGGCTCCCAGAGCCCATCCAAAGGAGCCGTTTGGCAAAGGTGGCATCTGGGCAGGTTTTGTGCCGGTTGTCCCGGTGCGGTGACAAGGTGGCAGGATGGGATGGGGATGGGGACCAGCATCCTGGAGAAGAGCGCCTGCAGGGAGAAAGCCCGTTTCCAAACCCTCAAGCCCTAATCTGGTGGCTGCGTTTTGGGGTCAGGGAGCTGATGCCTGGCCCTGGGAGACTGCAGGAGCGGGCGGCAACATGAGGAAATTCCTGGAGTTTTCCTTTTTCCTTCCACTAAATCCCTTCATTGAGACTTCACCTTTTCCACCCAGCTCACCCAGGCCTAGAAACCTTCAGGCCAAATCCCAAAGGATCACAATTTCAGTTGCATCTTTCAATAAGAATCATGTATTCCTATTTTTCCAATTTAAAGCTTTGTCCCATGTGGAATGGGAATGCATTTTTACAATGCATTTACTGATTTTGTTTGGTAAAACCTGCAATTTTCTGTAAAAGCAGCATAATAATCATAGAATCATGGAATGTGTTGGGTTGGAAGGGACCTTAAAGCTCCTCCAGCTCCAACCCCCTGCCACGGGCAGGGACACCTTCCACTAGAGCAGGTTGCTCCAAGCCCCTGTGTCCAACCTGGCCTTGAACACTGCCAGGGATGGAAGTGTCAAATGTGCATAAGGAATCCCTCCTCTCCAAACACACTGCACCCAGGCAGAGGCCAGACTTTCCTCTCTGCCTTTGGGAAAGGATAACTGGAGTTTGAACATGGTCATTGCCAGGAACAGTGGAGTTCCCTTGGGTGCTGTCTGCATCGACTTCATGCAAACAGGTTTAAGCCTTAAAAATCTGCCTCTTATTCCTTCTTATTCCTTCTTATTCAGGAAAATCGGTGCCTGCCAAAGCCCTTCAACCTTCTTGAGAGCTGGATCATATCTGAGCCGCCCTTCCCTGCACATTGGACCTGGGAGAACCCCAGCACTGTGTTTTGGGAAGGCTCTGTGCCCCATCTCCCCTCGGAGTCCATCCTTGCTGCAGGCGCTCTTCCCCAGGGATACAGCCCCACCTCCTGAGGGGGGGTCCAACATCCCCGGGGTCTTGCATTCAATGGGCACCCACTGCCACTATGGGGATGAGCGTCCCCAGTTGGTTTTGGCCAGGACTCAGCCATTTGATTTCCATCCCTCCCTTCCCCACGCACCCCCTGGCTATTCCCAAGCCGAGGAGCGCCGTATGTACTGCGTGCATCGCCTGCTGCGCTAGGATGAATGCCTACAGAATCCTAAAGCTATTTCTCAGGCAGTTTATGATCATTTCCCTCCCACCCTATCCCATCCCATCCCCATAACCCGTTTCGCCCCATCCCTCCCACCCCTCCCGCCCTTTCCCTGCGGCGCCAGCAGCGCTCCCAAGGGATGGCGAGGACCCCGTTATGTGACCCAGGTATCCAACCGCATGCGCTTTACGGAGGGGCTCTCGCCCTCGGGCTCGCTGGTGGGTCGCAGGAGGCCCAGGGATGAGCCGAAATCAGGGCGGGCGGGATCATCCCGCTCGCTGCTGCCTTCGTAGGAGCTGGTGTTGCTGCTGAGGCTGTCGACGGGCGAGCGGCCGGTGGGCTCGTGCCGGGGCTGGTGGGGGAAGGTGCTGAGCGGGGTGGCAGTGTTCCTTTCCCGGTTGGGTGAGACGGGCTCCGACTTGATGCTGATGTTGGGGTTGGTGTTGACAGTCAAAGTGGTGGTGTGGGATAAGTGACTCCCTTGTCTGGGCATCCAGAAGGCAGGGGGATAGGGTAGGGAAAGGAAGGGGAGGAGGAGAGCAGGAGGGGAGGGAAGGGGAAGAAACGGAGGAGGAGATAATGGGAATTTGCTCATTATTATCTTTGCGGTGGCCTTTTACCTGCCTGAGCACAGAACTCATAACCTGCACCTGAATGAATCCAGAATCACCGATCTGGATTAGATTATGAATCTGATTACACTATAAATCTGGACTCACAATCAGAATTAGGAATTATTATGACCCCAGGAATCATAATCCACGTGCTCACCATGACACAGTTGCTGCTGAGCCAGGATTAGACCCTGCACAACCCTATGGGCAGCATCCATCCTCCACCAGCACCCCCGATCCCACCCGCATCCCTGCAGGAGCAACCCGAACGTGTGGAAGAGAGGGACATGCTCATCCACTTCAGAAAACCTGCTCCAATATGCAAGCATAGGTATTTTTTTTTCCCCTGGAGCAAAGTAATTCATTCTCTACCCTCTTTCTACACTAGTGAGACCGCTATTTCCACACATCTTATTCTGCAATGACCATCCATTTAACTCTGCCTCATGCTGGGTCTCAGCTTCCCCACGTGAGTTAAGAGAGCAATGCTCCTGCTGTGGATGGGGAGCAAGAAACAGCTCTTAGAGAGGATCACTAAGAACCGGATGCTCTTTAAGGTCCCTTCCAACCCAAACCATCCTATGATCACCTAGCTCACCACTGCCCTGATCTCACCTGGGCACTCCAGGGCCACTCCTACAACAGTGGTAGGGACAGGACTCCCCAAACCTCATGAGCTGGCTGGTCTAGCTCCTCAGCTGTGGGCATGTCTGCTCCTGCCTCCTGGAAGCACAACGTAACCCCACTGCAACTGCCAGGGCCCTGTTGTGGGAGGCTGCTGATAACCCAGCAGAGGAGGCACAGCTCAGGCGATGCAGGTTTGGCACGTTGGAGGAATTCCCCATTTCCCTCTTTCCTTTTACAGCATCGATTGAGTGATCACTGACACCCATTATCAGAATCATTGAACCACAGACTGGTTTGGGTTGAAGGGACCTTAAAGCTCCTCCCAGTACCAACCCCCTGCCACGGGCAGGGACACCTTCCACTAGAGCAGGTTGCTCCAAGCCCCTGTGTCCAACCTGGCCTTGAACACTGCCAGGGATGGGGCAGCCACAGCTTCTCTGGGCACCCTGTGCCAGCGCCTCAGCACCCTCACAGGGAAGAATTTCTGCCTGAGATCTCACCTTTAACCTCCCCCCTGGCAGATTAAAGCCATTCCCCCTTGTCCTGTCCCTACATTCCTTGTCCAAAGCCCCTCTCCAGGTTTCTTGTCAGCCTTTCACTTACATTAAATTTCCTAGTGATACAGGAACCAGATGCTGCTGTGGCTGCTGCTGTGGCTGTTGCTGCTGCTGCTGCTGTTGTTGCTGCTGTTGTTGCTGCTGCTGCTGCTGTTGCTGCTGTTGCTGCTGTTGTTGCTGTTGTTGCTGCTGCTGCTGCTGCTGCCAGGCAGAGATGTTGCCAAGGGACAGCCCACTGGGTGAGCTGAATGCTGGCAGCGAAGACAACTCAGCACTCGGCAGCTGATAATCTGGAAAGGAAGGAGCCCTTCGGTCAGTTCAATGTCAAACCTTCTCCAGCAGAGCCCTGAGCACTGCAAGGAGATGGAGATCAGACACACGAGCCAGCCATGACTTAGAGAGTGTCAGCTACTTCTGGGAGTCACACAGGGAGGCTGGGCACAGGACATGCCTCTCAGAATCACAGGCTGGGTTAAGCTGGAAGGGACCATAAGATCATCCAGTTCCAACCCCCTGCCACGGGCAGGGACACCTTCCACCAGAGCAGGTTGCTCCAAGCCCCTGTGTCCAACCTGGCCTTGAACACTGCCAGGGATGGGGCAGCCACAGCTTTTCTGGGCACCCTGTGCCAGCGCCTCAGCACCCTCACAGGGAAACATTTCATCCTTATATCCAGCCTTCTTCCACGTTCAGGGCATGGGTTAGGCTCAGGGTTAGGGTTCAGCCGAACAGCCCCCCCCGCCTCACGTTCGTGCGGGCAGCAGGGGGCGCTCTCCGCCCGCTGCCGATTCCCCCCACCCCCCGGTCCGTTCCCCACCTTTGCGTGGTTTGGGGGGGATGCAGGATGGGGGTGATGCTCTTCCCAAACATGGAGCAACCTGCTCTAGTGGAAGGTGTCCCTGCCCGCGGCAGGGGGCTGGAGCTGGATGAGCTTTAAGGTCCCTTCGACACAAACCATTCTGTGACGTGCTCCCCCAGCGCCTCCCTCCTGCTTTCTCGCTGTCATTTTGGGCGTCCTGTGGTTTCAGGCGTCCCCACCCCAGCGAGGCCCCGCTCGCCAGCAGCAGCCGAGCACAAAGAGGTGGCTGCAAAGGTGCTGAACTGCTGCCAATGCCGCGGGCTGAGCCGAGCACACCCTGAGAGAGGCCCAGGGCCTGGCTCTTCACCCTGCGCAGCCCTTTACCCCCAGCACAAGCTCTTCTGGTTTAGGAGCTCCTGACACCCACTGGTTATGACATCCGCCACCACAGCTAATGCCAAGAGCTAGAGCTGGAGCCATCCCGTATCATAGAGCCACAGACTGGTTTGGGTTGGAAGGGAGCTTAAAGCTCCTCCAGCTCCAACCCTGCCACGGGCAGGGACACCTTCCACTAGAGCAGGTTGCTCCAAGCCCCTGTGTCCAACCTGGCCTTGAACACTGCCAGGGATGGGGCAGCCACAGCTTCTCTGGGCACCCTGTGCCAGCGCCTCAGCACCCTCACAGGGAACATGATCTAATATCTCTTTTGACAAGTTTACATGACTTTTCCATCTCAAAGGTGAGAACAATCGGGTTTGACTTACTCAGGCTGCAGAGCAGGCATGGGAAAGGGCAAGCATGGCCAGTGAGAAGCTCAACACAACCTCACCGGCCTGCAATGGAGACAGCTCCCACCCAATTAATAGGTTAACCCTGGAAAGGACAACCCCAATGCCCCAGGCTTGGAGTTTGCTCAGGGCATCCGCACCCTCCAGCAGGGTTTTCACCCAGGCAATGATAACCCCTGATAGCATCCCAGCCACAGGCACGGAAGGCGCCCGCGTGGGATCGCTTCCGTGCCTGTGGTCATCTGCAGGAGGAAAACAAACCCAGAAAGCTGGAATTCAGCCTCTCTCTCCACCCTGAGCGGGACCAACACAGGGCACAATTAAAATCTATTTTGGGCACTTTGGCTGGTGGACCACAGGGCTGGTGCTGCCTTCCACGTAGAGAGAGGAGCCTCCTTGTCACGCAGAGACAGGCATCTTGTGGGCTACACCTACTAATTAGGAGAGGGAGTTCCCAACATGCCTATTGTGGGCTCTTCCAGACAAGCAGCTTTTGACATCTTTGTTGCTCTGAGCCCAAGTGAGTTATGGAGGAAATGCAGCGAGTCCTTAAGGTCCTGGTGGGGGTTTGACAGGTTTCAGGTGAACCCCCCCAAGCCAGATGTCCCACAAGCAGGCTGGTTTGCATTCTTCCCAAACTTTTGGGGGCCTTGACGCTCATTTTCGTTAAGCCCCTATTACAACATCACCCCGAGCTCTCAAGAGCCTGGAGATGGGTGTAGCTGTAATTAGCATCCACTTAAAAGCACCTTCACGCTGCCAGCACAGTGCAATGGGCTACAGCACAACAGAATCCTGCCCTCGCAGCCCTTCTGGATGTGACAAGGAGTTCTTACTAGTTAGATAATGAGTTTCCCCTTGATTTAAATCCCGTGAAACTCTTGGGCTCAACCACGTCTTGTGGCAGCGAGTTCCACGAGTGATGATGGAGCCGAGGAGGGAGAGCCACGCACGTGCTTGCAGCAGCACGTATTCCCCCTTGTGCTAAATGATCCATCAGAAAGCTGCTGCCCGGGCTGCAGGCTCTTACCTGTGTTGTAGGCTGTGGGCATGGCAGAGAAAGGCAGCCCCTGCGTCAGCAAACTCGGAGTAGCCACAGAAACAACCGGTGTGGTTAAAGAGTGAGTTGCTTGGGAGACACCCAACCGCTGCGTGTTCTGCTGGGGAAGCAAAGGGAGAAGGAGTTACAACCCTGGTGCATTGCACTGTCATCCTCATGGGTTTTGTCCCCCCAAAACCATGTTCTGCAGCTGCCTCCCGCCGGCATGCACCAGGCTTTGAAGCATCCGAGGCTGATCACAGGAGCCTGTGGGACTAAGCAGGGCTGAGCTCTGGCCATTCCTCACTGCAGCACAGCAAAGTGCAAACCACACCAGTCACAGGCATTCAGGGCCCTTGTGATGTTCATTTGCAGGTCACTTGGCATTGGCCTTAGGTCACCTTTGTACCCAGGGCTGGGCTTCACCCACAAGGACCAGCAATGTCCCTGCATGCACGGAGGGGATGCCTCGGTCTGCATCCTCTCTGGGGTAAAAAAGGGTTCAAACTGAAACGGGAAGTTCGTGTTAGATATAAGGAAGTTGTTCCCTGTGAGGGTGCTGAGGCGCTGGCACAGGGTGCCCAGAGAAGCTGTGGCTGCCCCATCCCTGGCAGTGTTCAAGGCCAGGTTGGACACAGGGGCTTGGAGCAACCTGCTCTAGTGGAAGGTGTCCCTGCTCGTGGCAGGGGGTTGGAACTGGATGAGCTTTAAGCTCCCTCCCAGCCCAAACCAGTCTGTGGTTCTATGATTCTGTGCTCCAGAGGATGCCTATGAGGTTTGCTGTGCTACTCAACCAAAAGCAAGACCAGCTGACGCAGTGCAGAGCTGCCACAGCCTCCTCCCTGCAGCACCCATGTCCAGGAATGAGCCCCCTGCCTCTAAGCTGAAGATGCTGAGCATCAGTCTCTGCATTCTAAAGGCAGTCTGGTACCCTTAAACAAGTCCAGTGCTCAGCACCCTGCCATCTCGGTGCCCTCATGAGGTTTGGGTGACTCAGGCATTAGCAGGTCTGCCGTGGAAAAATTCTGCCCTTGGACCTGAGCACAGCAGCCTCCCCCCGTGGCTTCCCAGGCAGTTACGTGGGCAGATCTGCGGGTCAGATCCAGCCCTGTTTACAAGGCAGATAATCTGGGCTGTCTCTGCTGATCTGATTTAAATCAGCCTCAAGAGGCTTGACTCTAATCTGAAGCACCCCAGCACACGTCACCTTGTGAAGACTGGGGCAGTGCCCAGCTTAAATCAGTGCCTGGCACGAGGCTGACTGCATCCCCAGGGCTCCCAGGGCCTTTCAGGGCTGGGTATGGGTTCATGGCCACGCAGGACCCTCCTGGGATAAGGCTGGAGGCTAAAAGCCCTGCCCTTGCCACCTGCGGAGGTGACAGCACCCGGGTGCGCTGGATTCGCAGCCCCCTGCACCCACATGCTGCCTCCCCAGCACCAAGCGAAGGCGATTACCAGCGCTCTAATTGCTCGAGCCCTGGGGCTGTAGGAGCAGGTTTTCCTGGCCCGTATCCCACTGGCAACCACCCTGGGCCGTGCCTACAGCCTGCGGGTTAAGGAGGCTGCAGGGAAATGCCTTCATGGTGGGCAGAATTCAGCCCCATCCCGCTCCTGCCTGCACCAGACCCTGAGCCAGCCCAGCAGGATGCGACCCCACAGCCCCTTTGCTCCCTGGTAGCCGGTTTTCCCGGGAGAGCACCGGCATGGGGATGAGTCCGACCACAACCAAGGGCTGGGATGGTGGGATGCTGTTGAGCAGAGGGGTATCAGCCCTGGGAACAGGGCAGCAACCACCCACCTCTATTTACACCATGAGTGTGGGGATGTCAGACCCGGCTGCGCTGTTGGAAGCACCCGGATCCGCATCCTGATTCATGCAGGAAGGATGCTGAGGGTGTGCAAGCTGCCCCCAGCCCCATGCCACACACTGTGCCCCTTGCGAAACGCTCCTGGTTACAAACTGCCATGTTATAAACTCATGCAGGCATGCTCCCAGGTGAGCCTGCTTGTCACCGTGGGCTTGGTGATGGGATCCTGCTCCACGCTTCGGATCAGGGACATGGGGGGGGACACCTCTGAACCCACTAAAAGAGTAGATTGTGCTCAGAGCCTAAGGCTGCCGGGAGCAAACCCCCAAAGCTGGCAGGGCAAAGGGTTCAGGGCAGCGGGGCAGGACTCATGAGGGGCAGCTGACTCATCCCTGTGTGTGTGAAGAGGTGGGAGTTGCCATGCAGAGACAGGATCTGGTGTGTAGGTTGAGCAATATGGAAGGAGCAAATCCAGGGAGAAGGTTAACGGAGCAAGGGCGGGGGGTGGGGGGGATCTGCACCACGAAGGGTGAATCCACAGAGCCAATGATCTGTTTTCCTCTTCCCAATCCAGCTGTGCCGAGGTCCCTGTCCCCCCTGCCTGGATTTCATCACCCCAGTGCCACCTCTTTGCGCTTCACTCCAGGCAGAACCCAACCCGGTGAGCTCAGACTAACAATTAACACTGCTCATGCCAACCAGGCTGATTTCTTGCCTAGAGCAAGCTGCTCCTCCAGCTCGGAGACAGGCAATGCCCTCTGGCAGCGGGAATGGTGACATGGGAGCAGATGGGGAGGCGGGAGCTGACTGTTTTCGCTCTGCAGACGGGGAAACTGAGGCACGAAGCTGCTTGGGAGGGGGCCGCTCTGCAAGAAGGGTTTTGAGGCACGGAAAACAGCAGAATTCAAGTCTGCCAAAGCCCTGGCCAAGCTTTCCCCTTGGCCAAGTGTCTCCTTGCAGGCTGCGAGAGGTATTGGCTTACTCCTGGGATTTTGGAGAGCTTTTCCCTGGCTGCTTTAGCTGCATCCTAGAGCAGCGCTCGCCCTTTCCTCGCTGCGCTGACCTGTCGCCCATCTGCCCTGCACCAGAATAGCAACAGAACAGAGTGAATCATAGCCACAAACAAGGTGGCATTCACTTTGCTGGCAGGGGAGGGGACGAAAACCCAAAAAAGCCATAAAAATAACATGGAATACTGCCCCTGTGCACAAAGGAGGTTTAGGGAGGGCACTGGCCAGCCAGTGGCTTTACACAGGCTTTAAATAATATCCTTAATATGGGAAGAGCCTGATTTACTCCCTATCTCTCATGTGGTGGCAACGGGCCAGATATTCCCGTGCTGGAAGGTGCCGTGGCTTAGTGAAGCCCATGGGGAAGATCCCAGTCCCCAAAATGCTCCAGGCTCTGCCCTGGGGGAACCAGCACAGCTTGTTCAGCCTTGGTAGAGAACCAAGCACATTCCAGCTTGTGTCAGCTCCTTCTTTTCCACAGGGAACCTGGTTTTCCTGAAAGCGTTGTTTTTCTCAGGATTGAATCCCGCTGCAGGACTGGATGTGACATTTGCACTGGTGCCTGCATCCCGCCACGCTCCCAACGGAGGGCAAAGGAAACAGCGTCTACCCCCTGTGATTGCCCCATGCCAGGGCAGGGTGTGGGGACCAAAGGGACAAGCAGCCCATGTCCCCCCCCGCCACGATGCTCATCTCAGCAGGGAACTCACCAGAGCCAAGTGGTCCTCGGTCTGCGTACCGGAGAACAGGGAGAAAACCAAGAGGTACCATTAACACCAACCAGCACCACCACGCTCACCAGCGTCGCGCCCTCGCCTACCACAGGGCATGTACTGGTCATACTGGTGGCACCCAGCACAGGGCAAATGAGCTGTGAGGTTCAACAAGGCAAAGTGCCAGGTCCTGCACTTGGGCCACAATAACCCTCTGCAACGCTCCAGTCTCCAGAAAGAGCAGCTGGAAACTGCTCATGGAAAAGGATCTGGGGGTGCTGATTGATGGAGCTGAACATGAGGAGCTTGCGCCCAGGCAGCCAAGAGGCCACCAGCATCCTGGCCTGTATCAGCACCACTGTGGCAGCAGGGCCAGGGCAGTGACTGTCCCCCTGTACTGGGCACTGGTGAGGCTGCAACGCTCCTGGCAGCGTTCACACACCGTGTAGACGAGGCCCTCAGTGCCATGGGTTAGTGGTGGCCTTGGCAGTGCTGGGGAATGGGTTGGACTTGATGAGCTTAAAGGTCTTTTCCAACCTGGTTGATTCCCTCATTCCATGATTCTATAAATGGGAACCCAAGCCCCGGCCAGCTCCCACTGCTACGGCAGGGAATAGGTGCCTGCACTGCATCTACTCCGGCACAAAGCCCCCCCTGCAAGGTGCCTGCTGGCAGGGGACACGCTCCCCCCGCGGTGGCCTTGCTCTGCTTGGGCACTCACCAAATGGTGCATCAAGCCCTTGCCGCTCTGTGAGGTGATCACGCGTAAATCCGGCTTGCGGCTGTTGGTGGCGAGCTGGGTGCTGTGCGACGGCGGCGGCGGGGACTTGGCCGGGATGATCTTGCCCAAGCTGCTGCCGTTGGACACGGGAAGGAGACCCGGAGAGGCTCTGGCACTCACGTAGCCGTTTCCTGCAGGATAATGGGTGCCAGAGAGGAAGGAGGTGAATACAGGGTGCTGGTAAATGGATGCACAGTGAGTAGTGCTGCAGTGGGGCCATGAGTTGCAGCAGCACCACATGCCCCCAGGCTCCCCGAAACCCTCCTGCACACCAGGCTGGCTCAACCACAGCCCCTGGGCAGGTACCTGCAGCCTCCGCAGCACTCAGACGCCTGCAGCGGGTGCATCCTCCCCACTACGAGCAGACAAACCTGCCCCAAGCTGCCTGCAAGGGGCAGCTCCTCGACCTGCAGGAACCCACCGTTGTTACTGCAATAACAACCAATAAATAATAGAGGCCTGATTTGCAGCAAGGGCTCTTTATGCTGCTCTGGCAGGGTACTGGGGCCCTAGCAAAGGGGGATAATTACTGTTATGTTCACTTTTAAAGTCTCTTTATGGTACCAGAGCAGCAAAAAAGGGGCTGTGGCAGAGCAAGGACTCAGTTCATTGCTCCCACTGCCCCTTTGAAGATCTGAGGTTCCCTCCTCCTCCTCCTCCTGCTGCCCCACTTAAGGATTTTATGTGCAAAGAGGGATGGGGAAGCGGGGGGGGGGGGGAGGAAGAAGAAGAAAGGAAAGGAAGACAAAAATGTAAAAAGGAAAAGATTTGATGAACATCAGGAAAGGAATAAATTGGATCAGATTACTGTTCTGATGAGGGCTGGGCTTTTTTTATGAATAGGCCCCAAAGATAGCAAAGCGTTTAGCAATCACCAGGATTCAGCCCTCATATTCATTGCACGTTAGACCGGGAAAAATAGGTCGCTGATTGCATTATTAATCACATCTACCATTGCGCTGCATCTGCATTTCAGCAGGCGGCTGGTGGCAGCGCCGCCGCAGCCCTGGCGCCTGCTCAGCGGGGACCAAGCACCAGCCACCACCTCTCCCGGAGCTGTCCCAGGATGGACACATCACTCCCGGGCTCAACCAGGCCCGGGGATGGCCACAAACCCGGGGCTGGTCCCACTGATGCCGTCAGGGATCAGAGACGCTGCGTGAGAGGGATGCTCGTGGTGGCATCCCCGTCTTGTGACTCCGTGTCCCTGCCCGAGGGAGGTGTCCTCCAGTCCCAAATCACTGTTAGCAGCCATGGATCAGGTCCTGGTTACCTCAATGCACCATGAACTAGACGCATTTCGCTTGCAAAGCCACTGGCTTTGATATTTATTAACAACAAAAGTGCATAAAATGTCCCGGGTGACCTTCTCTACCTGCAGTGCCTGTGGCCACGCAGAAGCCAGTGGAGGCAAAGCCAAAAGATATGTTAAACCCCTCAATATTCCCCCTCCCAAGATGGCACCGACACAGATGCACACGTGTGTCTCGCCGTAACGGCCCCTTTGAGGAACACGACGTTACTGTGCATGTCAGAGCACTTAGGGCTGCCTTTGCACCACCCTGGTGTGAACTAGAGCCTGGCAGCGCACCGTGCCCTCGCCAAGCTGGGGGCATCCTGGTGATGGGGCAGGCAGGGTGGGCAGCATGATTCCCATCCCCATGGGCACTGAGGACGGATGGTGCATGCCATGGTGTGCAGGATGCAGGGATGCTGCCTGCATCGCAGCGCATCGCATCATCGCATCACGGCAGGATCAGGCCAGAGGCACCCGGTGGCTGATGATTCAGAGGTAGCAGGTGATCACACTGCAAGGAGGAGGAGGAGGAGGAGGAGGAGAAAGAGAAGGAAGAGATGTCCCAGGTACCCAAAAACCACAAGAGTGGTGCCAGAGCCAGAGCCACGCTCCCGTTCTGCAGCCAGTGTGGGGAGCCCTGGGGACAAGGGGGGTCTGGGAACAGCGGGGGTCTGGGGCTGGCCACGGCCGGGCTGTCCCTGCTCCTCGCGCCTGTTTCCTGGAGCAGCAGCAGGAACGCAGGGAATGCTCCAGTGACGTCAATGCTGACATTCACAGGCCCTGCCAAGCTCTGCACTGCCGCGGCTGCTCCCAGCAGCTGACGTTGGGGTGGCCTCGGGGGGGGAAAAAGGGCCACAAAGGTGGCTGGGGGCTGCAGCACGACGGCCCCAGCAAAGCCCCACATCGGGCACTGGGGAGATGCCAACCCAATGGATTGCCCTGGCAGGGTTTGCTGGGAGAAACCCCCCCCGGCGCTCACATGGCTGCTGCCCTGCGCAGGGAAAAGGTTATTCCCAGGAGCGGCCGCAGTGCCAGGGAAGGGGATGGGCAGCCACAGTGCTGCAGAACTGCGCCTGGACCAGCCCCATCCACACAACCGGTGGGACTTGGGCTCCAATGTGGTTTGAACTGGGGCAACGCTGAAATTCACACTCCTCCGTGCTGTTGGCTGGAGCCCCACCGCCAAGAGCCCCCGACGGGGTGCCGAGCCAGGCTGCTGGTGCAGGGCTGCCTTCCCTGCTCCACCTTACCGGGATAGACAGCATCCACCCTGCTAAGCCCTGGACCGCAGCCCACAGCAGCGGTGCCGGGAGCGGCAGCTGCTTCCCAGGAGGATCCAGGGGCTGTTGCTGGCGTTTGGGAGGTACCAACGCAAGCACTGGCCCCAGAGAGCTCACCCTGCAGCCGGTGGAGGCAGAGCACAGGGCAGGAGGTATTATTAGAGCATTTTATAGCTGGGAAGCTTAAGCCACAAAGTCTGAGCCTTGTTAGCACCGAGGCTCTCGCAGTGGAAAGGATCTTAATGAGCTTTTTTCCTTGCAGTAAAGTTCCTTTATAGGGCCCAAGCGCAAGGAGGAATCAGGTGTTAAGTGACTCACCCGAGGTCAAGGGGAGGAACGGGGAGCTAAACCCAGAGCTACCCAAATCATTGTCCTCAGTGGCCATCTCCATCAGCCCGTTGATTTGCAGCTCTCCTAAAGACCCAGGGGAGATGCTGGCCCCAGGACATGCACCCCGCTCCTGGGGTCTCCACTGAAACCAGCAGCCCCAGAGAAGGTGCTGATGGTTTTGGTACATGAAGGAGGTCCACATACCAAACCCCTCCTGCTGCCAACAGCAAAATCTTCCCTTAGCACTTCTCCATCGACCGATGGTGCCGAACGGCAAAGCAAAATCCTATGTTACACATCGGGAAACTGAGGCAAGGAGCAGCAAACCAAGCTAAGGGCGCAGGGCCCGGTGCCCACAGCGCTTGCCCAAAGGCGACGATGGCTCTTCACTTACCCACAGGGCTCGGGCAGGCTCCGTTCGTGTTGTTCAGGTCTCCCCCAAGCATCGCCCCTGCAAAGCAATAGGAAACATGGGATCACCATCCGCTCAGGAACAGGGTGAGCATCCCTCCTTTTGGGAGGGAGGAAGAGGGAGAGCGTGAGGGAGGAATGCAGGGGAAAACGAGCAGTGTTGCCTTCTCAGGGAGAAAGTCCTGGGCAAAATGAGCAGCATTCCTGGTGATCAGGTTGGGAAACATTATCCAGTCATATCCATTTCCTTTGGGAAGGAGCCAGGCAGCACAGGAGCCTGCTCCAAAGGAGGCAGCTTGGAAAACACTGTGCCTATTTTATTCCAAGCCCCGCTCTGGGGGGACATGGGGCTGGTGCTGCTGAAGAGGAGAGCCCCAGCAGCAAGACATGAAACACAACCTCCCTGTAATGTTCACACCGAATGGAAACTATCCCCGTGCTGCCAGGATGTGGCTACAATTCGGCCTCCCGTGGTCCCAGCACTTGGAAAGCGCCGCTGCTCCCTGCCGTGCCAGGAAGGACACTACCAGAGCCCTTCTTACCCCAAGAAACTGAACGTTTTGCCTCTTCTGCAAGAAGATTTTCCTTCCCTTCAACCTTGTTAGTGAGTTACTTCTCAAAGCCACCTATTGACAGCCCAAGGGTGCCTTGGCCATGCTGCAGGCAGTGATTTTCCAGCACTGGAGCTGCAACCGCAGTCATCCCGGAGCCCTGGGCAAGGGAATGAGGAGCCTCGGATCCCAAACCCCTCCGTTAACCACTGCCCAACCCTTCTCACCCCAGATGGGGAAACCTGAGCCACAAACCTTTCTTCCAGTCCCCTGCTCTTGGTTTGAGCTTGCAAACCTCTGAAAGCAGTAGTGCCGAAGGGCTGAGCCACTTCCATGCAGGGAAGTGTGTTTGCTCCCCACATGGGAGCAGGACTGGAGATGGTGGGGGTCCCCAAAGTATTTTACAGTTTGAAAAAGGGGAAGGTGGCCTTCAAAACAGGGCACCCTCCTTTCAAGAGACAGGGATGCAAAGCCAGAGGTCCCAATACCTCTGAAGTCCCAGAGGAGGGACCCCAACAGGATGTGCGGGCTCTGCCCTACTGCAGGACCCCACGTTAACCCCAGACTGTGGCACCAATGCTGCCAAAGTGGGGTCACCCCCTTGGGTGAGTGATGCCAACCCCATTCCCAGCCCCGTAGACCCCCTTGGGACCCTGAGCTGGCACTGGCCAGCGCCGAGGTACTGACCCAACGCTGTGCCACGCGTTGGCTTTGGGAACGCGGCTCCGCTCGAGCTGTTGCTAAAAAGAAAAGAATTAAGGAAAAAAAGTTCTAACGTGCAAGGCCCTGGCTCCTATAAACAGGATTCTGCCGCGTCCCAGGCAGGGAATGAATGAGATGCAGATGGTTGGACTTGGAACACCCCTGCGCTCGCAACCACGAAATGATCCCCCTTCAGATGAGCGGCAGGATGGAAACACGAGGAGCCTCCAGCGCGTTCTGCATTGCAACGAAGCCTCTTTCTTTTCAGCAGAGGGGCCTGTGAGAGGGCAGGGGAGATCCCTGCAGCCAGAGCTACGGCTTTCCATGCCCAAGGAAGGCTCTGCTGCCCAGGCTGGAGTGTGACACTGCTCTTTGGGACCAGCCTTAGAGCAGGAAGACCCCTCTCCATCAGGTCTGAGGGCCTTATCATGGTACCTGAGCGCTTCAAGCCATCATTGAGACCGTGTGGAGAGAGCAGTAAGCGAACAAGCCAGCTTCAACCGCAGCTCCTATTGCATCCCAGCCCTGGCAACTCTTTCTGCTCGCTCTGATTCCACCCAACCTGCTTCTGGAGGCACACCCCAACCCTTCTCCCACCCCTCCAGCCCCTTTGCAAAGCCCCCTTTGAGCTTTCAGCACCCACCACCCTGATGTCTGGGCAGTCACAGCCACTGACTCTGCCATTTGCAGCCTGTGTGATTTCTCCAGACCATCTGTGACAACCAAAATAGCAGGCAGGGGCTTTCTGCACGCTATTCTTATTTATGATCACACTGCAGGGCTGTGGTCACACGTCGTGCCGTCCCCCCCCGCTGCTGCAGGGTGCAATGGGTGATGAGCTGCTCCTCTCCCCATCCTGCCCTCCGCCACCCATGGCCGGTCCCCGCTGGAAATGACTGCTCCCTGTGATCTGTCACCAGATCCACATGAGTAATCGCTCAGCGACCAACCGCAACCAGCGCAGCCCGACTCAGAAAAGCCCTTTTTAGGCAGCAGTCCCGTGTCACCGGAGCGCCACCGGCGATGGGATGCCGGCAGCCACCCCCAAGCCTGGGAATGGCGCCGGGTGACTCATCTCCTTGTGCTTCCCAACCTTAAAATGGGTCTTTGCAGGGATCCAGCTCGCAACAAGACCTGGGGTAGGCAGAGGGGAGGGTCACCTCTCAGTGTGGGCATCACCCTCTGGCAGCAGGGCAGGAACATGGGCAACACATCCAAGCTGCTCCTGCCACACATGGATGGAGGGACATGTCCCTACCTGGACCCTTGGCCGGGGGGGTCTCTTGCATCCCGGGATGCCCCATGCTTGGTGCCGCACACCCAGCAAGGCTCCCCCGGTGAGGATGAGGAGGAAGGGGTGCGAAGGGACACAGCATCGCTCACCTGCACTGGCCGGCCTCTGTGGCAGCCCCGGGGACACGGTGTTCCTCTGCAGCGCTGGCTGCTGTGGCGAGAGGAGCCGCGGGTCTGTCAGTGAGGATGTCACCAGGGACTGTGTCACCAGCGAGCTGCCAGGGTTGCTGAACTGCAGCGTGTTCTGGTTGGTCACCGGCACCGTCACGGGCATGGCGAAGTTGGGAGCTGGCACTGCAGACTGAACAGAGAGCAGGGGTGAAGGGGAGCAGGGGTGAAGTTCCTCGCTTTGCAAGCTCTGAGCAAGAGCGGGCCTGATCCTGCATCACAGCAGCTGAAAAAAGGGGGACAGCCCCTCAAACCCCCACTTCACTGCTGACCTGCACCGCTGTGCTTGCACCCTGCCCATGCTGGCAGCTCAGAGGGATGCACCGGAGCCTGGAACCCACCAGGGAAGACCAGGAGCAACTGGGCACATGAAAACTTGATCTAGTTGCTTTGGCCTCGTTTTCAGGATGGATTTATTTACCCACCATGTTTTCAGGGCAGCAGCATGGTGTTCTGCCCCACCAGCACTGACAGCAGCCAAGCTCGGTGCTGCGCTTCATCCCACTGCAAAGGCCAGACAGCCCACAGGGATTTTCCGAGGGCATTCCTCATCCAGCAGGATCATAGAATGGTTTGGGTTGAAGGGACCTTAAAGCTCATCCAGCTCGATCATAGAATGGTTTGGGTTGAAGGGACCTTAAAGCTCCTCCAGCTCCAACCCCTGCCACGGGCAGGGACACCTTCCACTAGAGCAGGTTGCTCCAAGCCCCTGTGTCCAACCTGGCCTTGAACACTGCCAGGGATGGGGCAGCCACAGCTTCTCTGGGCACCCTGTGCCAGCGCCTCAGCACCCTCGCAGGGAAGAACTTCCTAACAACTAATCTAAATCTCCCCTCTGTGATGGGAAGAGCCCTCCCAAAGCGCCATCAGTGGATCTCCAGTGAGGGCTGGCACTGCTGCCCGTGGACAAGCAGCTGGGAAAGGCTCGTTTTGCCTTGTATTGGTGCCAGGGTGACACTGGGATTCATCCTGGCACCTCTACGAGCTGCTGGGAAGGAGAAGCTGACCCTGGGAAGCAGGAGCATTGCTCAAGCCCTATTCTTGGCTGCAGGTTGAGGACCAGCTTCACCTACCAGTGTCCCTGCTGGAGCCAGACTCCCTGCGATTATCCCAGCGTCTGTCTTATGTCACTGATTCGCTCTTCGTTAACAGGAGCAGGCACCTGCTTAGAGGCTTTAGCAGGGGCTTTGCTAAAGTCCCACTTTAATTTGCTCAGGGATGGAGGGGCAGAGCAGCCCAGGGCCGGATGGGACCATCATGGGGCTGGAGCTGAGACTGGTGAGGGCAGAGGGAGCCAAGCATCTCCCCATTGCAGAATGATGGGGGCCTGTTGCCCCTCCAGAAACCTGCTCCTAGAAGGGTGACTGTCCTCTGAGAGCTGAGAGGAGGCCGGGAGGAAGGAGTGGGACGGTGCTTACCCACGCCTCGCTGCTGGAAACCCTCCCCACCAGCCTCTCAAGGGCATCCCGTCCTTCAGAGAGATCCTGTGGCTGCAGCCAAGCTCCGAGGACGCCGGCTCTGAGCCTGCGCTGCGGCACCGCGGGCGCAGGGACCCGGCTCGGCCTTTCCCAGACCTTTACCCACTGCTGGGGAGAGCTGGAATCCCTCTGCTCCTCCCGGGAGCTGCAAAGCCAGGAGGAGGAAGGTGTCTTGGGCATTATATGAACACCAGGAGCAGTGTCGGGGAATAAATCACAGAATCACACACAGAATCACAGAATGGTTTGGGTTGGGATGGACCGTAAGATCATCCAATTCCAACCTCCTGTCACGGGAAGGGACACCTTCCAATCAATCCATCATGGGTTTCCATCACTGCAAACCCATCAGCGTACGTGCACAAGGGAAAGGAAGGGAAAAGCTACCCCTTATGCATCGCATCTTAAACAATGCCTTGATAAAACCAAAAGGTTGATACACCAGCTGCAGAGAGGAGTTTTGCTTTTCATCTGTCTCTTATCTCATTGCACCAACCAGATGCACAACCCAGGCCAACAGCTACATGGTCCCAGGTCCCCCCGACCCCCAGGGAGGGCACAGCTAGGGAAGACAGCTTGCACATCAATCCAAAATGTGAGGGAGAAGATGCACACAGCAGCCAAACCTCAAGGATTCCTGTTTTCACTCAAAGCAATTCCAAACACCAAACGCAGAAGCCACGCCGAGGCCTCTCTTGAGCAAACAAGGCTGTTGTTAAGCTTCCCTGGGTGCTGAGGCTGGTTAGTTCTTGTCACACACAAAACCAACCCAGCTGGTTAAAAAGGAAAAAGCATCTTCTTCAACTGCATCACTCGGTCCCTTTGCTGCACAGGGAGGTTTAGTGAGGGAGCCAGATGCTACGCCCTGACTACAAAGCGCCCAGCACCTGAATGCCACCAGCCAAAATGACTTTAGGGCACGGAATGTTCCTTCGTGGCACATCTGGGTGCTGTCTCCGGTGATGGGAGCCTGCTTGGAGCGCTCCCTTTGCAGCAGGAACGCACATATGCTGAGCAGGCCCTGCTTTCTGAGGTTATTCTACACCCAGGTTAAACCTCTGATGACTTTTTGACCTATTTTGCACCAGTGACAGGGCTTGTGCCAGGAACTGGGGGGGTGCCAGGGCTAAAACCTGCTCCCCACTAGTGAAACCAGGGAGGCCAAGGCAGAGCCAAGCCTTGCAGGAGATCATCCTGCACTAAACCCAGCCTGGAGGGCAGAGCTGTGAGCAGCCATCGCTGCCTGTGCTACATTTTGCTTCACCTCCCCAGCTCTCCCAGGGCTCAGGGCAGCCACCCCCCATCCTCCCTGGGATGCAGGGGATGGAGGTGCAGATGCTGGGGACCTTGGGAGGCTCCTGGAGCTCACCTGCTGTGTCAGCAAAACGAAGAGCTGTGCATTTCACAAGAGCTAATTCTCAAGAAAAGATGGAATTTTAAGTCGTGGGGGTTGCAAAGCACCAAAGGGCAAGTTATCTTTTTTGGGGAGAGGGTCTGTGTCTGTGTAATTATGACAGTGCGTCATCCAGCCCTTAGAAATGAGCCTCTGTTCTGCTCCTGGCAACATCAATTCTGGCTGCAGCAACTCGGGGCTAATCCCTCTGAAGAAGCCTCCCCTGCATCAATAGTCTCTGCTCCCTTGAACTAATAACTAATTTGAAGTGTGTCCCCCCTCCTCCTCCTGTCTCCTGACACAAATCCCTTTCAGCACTGTCCTGATGCCACCCTGGTGACGGCTCCGGGATCACAGGCTAAAACCTCCCTGGATTCCTGCCACGGCCACCAGCTGCCCTGAGGGCTCGGTGGATTTGGGGGGAATTAATGTGCAATAGCCCAAACCGGGCTGAGTCTCACAGGGATGTGAGGGGCTGGCATGGCATGAACCTGAAGTCTTAATCCAGGCAAAAAAACTTCTTTTGGGGGAAAAAAGGGTGAAAAAGGAGGCCTTAATCCATTATTTGAAGCAAAGGTGGGGAGAGCATCCTTCTGCACTGTCAAGCTGGAGCCACAGAGGCTCAGGAATGCTGGAGCTAATGGGAATGGTTTTCCCAAAGGTTGTTCCTGCTTCTCCAGGTGGGAAACAGGAGGGACCCCCAAGGCCCCTCGTGCCTCTCACCCATGGGACTCGGGGTGCATTCGGGGCTGTGGTGGGCTGCACGCATCGGCTCCCAAGGCACAGCACGGCTCCGAAGCAAAGCCATGCACAACGCAGCACCCCCATCACCTGGAGGGGAAAGGGGGGGCTGCAGACCACCAGCTACTCACTGCGAGCCGGTAACTCTGCATCATTTTATCAAACTCCTCATCAATCTTTTTATATTTCTCTTCCGTCTGCGGGGTCAGAGCAAACACTTCATCCCCTTCCGGGCTCTCGCATTCCCTGTGCTTCTTGTTCAGCGCCTGTTACGTTTGGGGAGGGGACAGGACAAGGAAGGGGGGTGTCGGGGAGGGAGGAGGTTGGGGGGAAATCGAACAGAAGGAGAACAAAACAAAAGAAGAACATATAATGAAGGTTTTCCAGCCAAGGGGCACGGTACTTACACCATAGCGCTTGAAGAGGATATCCAGATCCTCGCTGCCTTTACGGTATTTATCCTCCATCAAGGGGCTCTGGTCTATCGAGTCATCGCCGTCGGGCTCCGGGCTGTCACAGCCGTTAAAACCTTTCTTTCTTAACGTCTGCAAACACAACCGGGACAGTTTGAGATCTGGGAGTGGGGATGGGGAACACGGGAAGCTGCCTGAGACGGGCAGGTCCCCCCCAAAACAGCCCCTGGACCAGAAAGATGACGACTTGCCCTTGCACAAATTCACCCCAAGACATCATTGACCTCAGTGGAGTTAAAGAGTCAAGATCCAGCCCTCGGGTTTTGACACCAGGCTGTCTCTAATTTAGGAATTACAACATGGGGAGGGAGGGAGGGAGGGAGGGAGGGATGGATGGATGGATGGATGGAGAGAAACTTCTTTGCTTTCAAAGGACCTGTTTATGCCAGAGCTGAATTTGGACCTGTACCAGCTCAGGCACATTCGTCACCTACAATTACTACAATGTCAAGGAGGGGAAATAAACTTTAATGATATCTGCTCTCCTGCTAAAAATAGGGAAAAACCTTCTTCCAAATAGGAAAATAAGGACCAAAACAATAAGCAAAGAGCAGCTTGCCCTGGCAAAAACCAGCTGGGTTCTAATGGGTGGCATTTTCCAAGTGCAACGGTACCACAGCAAGAGCATCGCAGCAAGAGCATGGCATGGGTGACACAGGGGGGTGACAGTGACAACACCCAGGCAGCAAATCCCACACCAGGCCCAGGCTGCATGAGCAGCAAAGGGGCAGAGAGCTATTGATGTGGCACCTCCTCCGTTAACAGGAGCCTGGTAATCACATGCACAGTGGAAACCCCAAAAGTTCCTCTTTCGAGCGCAGTAGCCAATTTGCAGATTGTGTTACACATGCACATTTAATCATTCTATTTTCAAAATACCAAAAGCAATTAGATGTTATTATGGAACCATCACTTGCCAATTTAGGGGGGTTTTATTTAGAAGTCAAAGCTACAGAATTTCCTGGAAGTCTTGATCTCTTTTCATGCCAAATTCAGCAGGAGGAAAGAAAAAAAAAGAGCCTTGACAATTCTCCTCTTGTCTTCCTAAACAGCAATAAACATCAAGGCCAGGTTGGATGGGGCTTGGAGCAACCTGCTTTAGTGGAAGGTGTCCCTGCCCGCGGCGGAGGGTTGGAACTGGAGGAGCTTTAAGCTCCCCTCCAATCCAAACCATTCTGTGGTTCTCTGATCAGAACCGAACGGCTCTGCCTTTTCCCACTGGCCCTGCTTGGTGGATGCTTGCGCTGCGTGACACTGGTCAAGCAACAGGCACCAAACCCATCCCCCAGCTTCTTTTCCAGCTGAAGCTTTTCGCCCTATTTCCAGTTAAACTTACTCCTTCACAGACATCATTTGAACACTCACTACTTAGATATTATGAGCAATGGGGAGAAGTCCTCATCCACATCCAGCTCCACCAGTGGAGGGCCTGGTTCACTCTTGACCATGGTGGCATCTGAAGCCCCGTTTGGTGTTACTAATAATTCCTGCTACCTAATAATTAGTTCCTGTCCCTGGTCACAAACTTCATAAAATTAGTTATAACCTAATTGTCTTTGGGTCCGACACCCACAACCAAGTTCAGATCAGAGCATCCCGAGCTGTGACAAGTGGCGGCGGTGCCACCATCCCATAGAAAACCCACCAGCAGCCCCAGGAAACATCGAGCCAGTTGTGCACCGAGAGAAAAATCTCTCCTGGATGCTACAGGCAGCTGCCTGCAGGCGTGGAGGGGAGGAAGGGAAGGGAGATGGGCTCCAGAGCTGGCACAGCAGAGGATGGGGATGATCTGCAGTGTGGTGGGACAGGAAGCACCGGGCCCCAAGTCACAACATGTCATGAGCCAAAGCAAAATCTGCTGCTCCAAAGGAGGTTTGGGACAACAAAATGCCATTTCCAGCCATGTGAGCTGCTGGGGTTTTCATTTTTTTGGGATAAAATAATGTGTGTCCCACGTTTTCTGCTCTTTGACAAGATGATGTAAAAGGAAAACCATCCTGCTGGAGCGAGAACCAACCCCAGTCGTTCCTGTTTTCAGGATCTCTGCAAGGTCTTTTAGAAAAGAGCTTTCCTTCTCATTCCTCCTCATTCCCTTTACCAGGGGAAAAGCAGAAGCTGCAAAGAGGCATGAAACTTCTTTGTCACTGGGTTGCATCCAGAAGAACACCACTCTTCTCCCATATAAAAGAGATTTAAAATCAATTCCTTCACAGCAGAAGGTTTTCAAAGAAAACCAGGGTGAGAACTTCACATGGCAAAGAAACTCCACTCATCACCTACCCATCTCCCTGCCACCCTCAGGCCCCCCCATTCTATCGGGTGTACCCTTCATGGCAGGACCCGCTGCAGGTCCCGCTCTCCCAGGCGATGTTCCTGCTCCCATGATCCCAGCTCATATGGGAACAGATTTCTAACCCGAAGAGGGTGAGAGAGCAGCAGGAAATGCAGAACATGTGAGAGGAAACGATGCTCAACCAGGATGTGGTTGACTTCCCTTAGAGGAGGGGGACTCAACCACCCCAGGCCTTCGGGAAGTCTGGATAAGGATAAGGATGAGGATGAGGATGAAAACACGGCACCGGCAGCTGCATTTGCACTTCACTGCCTCCCCAGCATCCTGCGCAATGCCTGATTTTTAGCACTCTGAGGAATGACAACCCCAGGAATTAGGGAAATATCAGCCCTCCCCATGACATTCAGTCAAGGAAAGAAAGGAGAGACACTGCTGTGTGGCTTTAACTGGCTCTGGAGCATCCCCATGCCCGGGTTGCTCTGTTCTCATCCACGTCCCTTATCACAAACCGGCACGTCAGGCGGGCTGCGAGGAAACGAGAAGCGACAGCGAGGAGCAAAGCCGGCGTGATCCCGGCACGTGGCCCCCAGCGTGCCTGTCTGGGGGCCTCAGCTGTCCCCCGCCTGATTAAGGAAACCCCCCTCTCTGCATTAAGAGAGATTTGCTCTGACTTAAAAGCTTCCAACGGCCAGGACTTTGCCGGGCACAGAGAGAGCCGCAGGGGTTTGCGTGGCTGAATCCCACTGCTGCCAATCCCCAGCACAGCGGAGGCACGGAGGTGTCCCCACAGGGGATGCCATAGAGCTATGGAATAGAACCAGACTGGTTTTGGTTGGAAGGGACCTTAAAGCTCCTCCAGCTCCAATCCCCTGCCATGGGCAGGGACACCTTCCACTAGAGCAGGTTGCTCCAAGCCTGTGTCCAACCTGGCCTTGAACACTGCCAGGGATGGGGCAGCCACAGCTTCTGTAAATGCTCGTTGCTGGGGAAGTTTCAAGGATGCAAAGATGCACTTGGAGGAGTCACGTTCAACTGGGAGTCACCAAGAAGGGGGATTGAAATCAGCACCAGGAGCAGGAATGGTCTGAGCAACCCTAACCCTGCTCCAAGACGAGATGAGGACAAGGAGGGATGCTTGAGCAGCCTCAAAACCTGCCTCCACCCCAGTGGGTTTCACTCCAAGGAGGCTCTTCCAACAAGACATGCCGAGCCCGGCATGTTTGGGCTCTTTTCCTTGCCATCCACCAATATCCTTCCGCTCCCGATGTTTCTCTCCTCAGCTTTGGATGCGGATCCAGCTTTTCATGTGGTGCAAACACAGTATTTCTTTGGGTGCCAAGGACTGTGTGTAACTTGTCGGCTTGGGAGTGTTTGCAGCTTGGACCATAAGGGAACAGAGAACGCTGCCCAAAATGTTTACGGTATTTTTAGGCCAAGACAAATCTGTTCGACGCCATGAGCGCCGCAGTCGGAGCATCCCCGAGATGCTGGATGAGACGGCGCTGATGAGCAGGCAGGGAGCGGTGCTGGAACAACCCCGGCATGTGCACAGTGGATGGGCACTGCCTGGCTCAAAGAGGCCAAAAAGGGACAATTCAGAACCATTTCTATGGCCCCTCCACAACCAGGTGCTGGCAGATGAGGCGCCAAACCCCGACGAGGGCAGGCAAGAGCTGCTGGATGCTTGGTCATAGCCACGGCCATGTTGGTGGGAACCAATGAGGTGAAAACCTGAATCCAAACCTCTCAAAAAGACACATTTCATGGAGAAAACAAAAAAAAAAAAAAGCAGGATTTAGGAAGGAAGTTGTTTGGTTTTTCCTTCTTCATGAAATCAAAGCCCAAGTGCTCTGCCCGAGACACACCAAAGGGATTCCAAGGCCCAAGTGGCAGGAGAAGCCGATTCCTCCAGCAGTGCTTTGACATGAAGCTTTATGCCATGTGAGCTCCAAGTCTTTCACCCACCCAGGGCCCTCTGTGGGGCGGTGCTGCTCCGCTCCATCCCTACCGACTCCACAGGGGTTAATTTACGCCACCCTGGAATGTCAGTGATTAGCCAGCCAAGGGCTGATCAGATTGGACTCACCATCCTTGGGAGATCCCCAGACTGCAGCTGGACAAGTCTTGAGCAACCCCATCTACACATGAGGGTGGCCGTGCTCTGAGCAGGGGTTGGACCACAGGCATCCAAAGGTGCCTCCCAACCGGAATTACTTTGTGGTTCAGCCACTGGTGCCCTCCTACAACCTCACCATGTGCCTCTGAAACAACAGACAGGGGTAACATCACCAGGTACCCCATTGCAGCAACCCTGGGAGATGCCTCCAAAACTCCATGTTTTGCCTGGACCACAGAGCAATTTTATGGCACTAGATCAACACATAACTCGAGACAGCTTCAAACTCTACAACCCAGAACCAAGTCTTTTCTTAGGCTGGACCAAAACCATGCCAAATCAGGCTGGCACCAAGTCTTGGAGATCTGCTTACTCCCATCCCCATCCAGCACCGACCTCCTGCATCCATCCGGCTGCGGTGCCAGACCTGGCGCTGGCTCCACCACCACGGCAAAGCCAGGACAAGGATGGGTGACCTCACCTCGATGATGTCCGCGTTGGTCCGGCTCTCGTGGGGCTCGTTGTACTCGGTGTACTTGAGCAGCACCTTGTCCATGTCGGTGCTGGCATACTGGAACAGCTTGTTGGAGTGGTTGAAGATGATGAGGGCGATCTCGCAGTCGCACAGGACGCTCAGCTCATAGGCTTTCTTCATCAAACCGAACTTGCGCTTGGTGAAGGTCACCTGAAAGCAAGAACCATGGTCAGGAGCCATCCCCACGCTGCCACGGACCCGAAACCTCCCAGAGAAAACTGGGATGACCATTGGAGGCAGAACAAAAGGAAGAGGAGGGCAGAGGGAATCTTCTCTCCTCAGTTTCCCCAACTGGACAACACACTCCAAGCTCTCCTCTCCCACCTCCCTCTTCCAACCAGTTCCTATCGCTGCCTATTTCAGGCTCCTCCAAAGGCAGACACTTTACAAGCACAGAGATGATTATCAGCGTTGGAAATCATCACATCTTGCCAAATCAAGAGCAAATGAATTGCAGCCCCCCCCCCGCCAGCATTGCTGCCATCTGTCCGGGGGCTGCGTGGCGCTGGGTGTTCATCAAGTTGAACATTCAAGCACTGGAGATCTCATCCTCACTCACTGCAGTAGTGCTGTGAGCACCCAACCCTGTGTGCCATGAGAGGGGGGCTCAGTCAACCCGAAGCTGCTCCACACCACCCCACCCCAGCCCCGACCCGCTGTCATTAGAGCTGTCAGCTAATGAGGCATCTTCTGCCAGTCTGATGATAAGAGTCATAGAATGGTTTGGATGGAAGGGACCTTAAAGCTCCGCCAGCTCCAAGCCCTGCCACAGGCAGGGACACCTTCCACTAGAGCAGGTTGCTCCAAGCCCCTGTGTCCAACCTGGCCTTGAACACTGCCAGGGATGGGGCAGCCACAGCTTCTCTGGGCACCCTGTGCCAGCGCCTCAGCACCCTCACAGGGAACAACTTCTGCCTTATCTCCAACCTGAACTTCCCCTGTTTCCGCTTGAACCCATCACCCCTTGTCCTATCGCTCCAGTCCCTGATGAAGGTCCCTCTCCACATCCTTGTAGCCCCCTTCAGACACTGGAAGCTGCTGTGAGGTCTCCACGCAGCTTCTCTTCTCCAGGCTGAACAGCCCCAGTCTTCTCAGCCCCAATCTTCTCAGCACTATGGGAGGTGCTCCAGCCCCTGCTCATCCTCCTGGCCTCCTCTGGACTTGCTCCAACAGCTCCATGTCCTTCTTATGCTCGGGACAGCAGAACTGAGATCCCTGCGAGCTGGCTGGGGGATGAGGACAGAGCTGGGTGCAGGCTCCAAAACACTCCCCAGGTGCCAGACAGATGCTGGGCTGCATTTCCCAGCCAAGGCTCCTAACAGGACCCAGCTGGTGGGGAAGGAGCTGGTTTGGGCTTTCCACCCTGGCTGCTAAAGATCCCTCAGTCCCCGCAAGGAACACATGCACCGCACTTGACCAATGCCCTCTTAGCAAATGAAACAAAGGAAAATAAAGGCAGGAGAGTCAGTGCTTTGCTTTAGGCATCACTCTCAGGGTGAAGCAGCAGCCTGGGGAAGGGCTGGAGATGAAGCCGAGATGCCCTCGGGTGCTGCATCCCTCACCGCTCCCTTGCCGTGCATGGGAGAGCTCAACCTCACTTTGGGCCTCCACCACAGCATCGATTTTGCAGCTGAACAGCTCTAATTTGCAGTGTTGAGGGAGGAGAGTCTATTGCCTTCGCTCAACTCAAGCTTGGATAAGCTGTAACACCACCAAGAGCTTCACCTGGAGCTTCCCCATCCACACTGGTGGTGACCGGCAGCATCCCGCCTGCACCCAGCACAGAGCATCCCTCAAGCAGCAGCCGCATCCCTCTGTGCAGCGGGAGGGCAGAGCAGGGGCAGCACTGGGCACACACGGCCTGTCCTTCCCCACCATCATCCAGAGATGATTAAGCAGTAACGAGATTGGGCTCTAATCTTCTCATCCCTTGGGAAGCGCAGGGCTGGCCCCACGTGCCACATGCGCCCGCTCTCAGCATGGTCGGGCTGCAAGCACCAGTGCTCACACTGCCGGTGTCCCCCTGCCTGGTGGCATCCAGGACCTCTCGGCCACCCAGAATCCCTGCTGGTGGGTGCTGGCCCTGGCTGCTCGCAGGGCTGAGAGGAAAACACACGGTGTCACCACCAGGACAGAGGAAAAGCTGAGGGTGGTTGTTCCTGCAGCATCCGGTGCTGGGGACACCTCACCAAAATCCACCTTGCTGGGCACCATGAGGCCCCTTGGCCACCAAGAATCATGGAATCAGCTGGGTTGGAAAAGACCTTTCAGCTCATCCAGTCCAACCGTTCCCCAGCACTGCCAAGGCCACCACTAACCCATGGCACTGAGGGCCTCGGCTACACGGGGTGTGAACACTTGCAGGGCCGGTGACTCCAGCCCTGCCCTGGGCAGCCTGTTCCAATGCCTGAGCACCCTTTGGGGAAGGAATTGTTCCTCAGCTCCATCTAAACCTGCCTTGGTGCAGCTTGAGGCCGTTTCCTCTTGTCCCATCCCTTGTTCCTTGGGAGAGGCAATTGGATGTTGCCACAGCATGCAAACAAGGGGGCAGGTGTTGGCCATGAAGACTAGAAACATGGTTTGGACATTGTTGTAGAATCATAGAACGGGTTGGGTTGGAAGTGACCTTAAAATCATTCAGTTCCAACCCCCTGCCATGCGCAGGGACACCTCACACGAGACCATGTCACCCAAGGCTCTGTCCAACCTGGCCTTGAACACTGCCAGGGATGAAGCATTTACCACTTCTTTTTCGTCCTGGAGCAATGAAGGAGAGCATGGGGTTACCTGCCCAAAATCAACCAACAACCTGAGCTGAGCCAAGTAGAACCCAAAGCACTAAATCATCCCTCTATGGACAAGGGGTTATTCCCTCTGCAGGCAGGAACAGGGTGGAGGAACATCCTTCTGTCTTGGTATGCATGCTTCTTGCAGAGAAAAGCAAAGACTTGCCATTTAGTCAGTACCAACACACAAAAGCATCAGCCAACGCCGCCTTGCACATGTCCCTGTGACCTGAGACAGAAACCCCAAACCTTCCCCTACATCCATGCATGAGTCTCATCTAGAAGAATTAACCTTCTAAGTCTAAGAGGGTAATCAAATCTCATGCTTCAGGGCATAAGCTGATCACCAAAGGGGTCAGGAAGGAATTACTGCCCCACACTAGCAGGGGATTTTTGCCTTTCCCCTGATGTAGACCATATTGGTCGCTGCCAGAGTCAGCAGGCTGGCCCTGAACGACTGATGGTCTGATCTGTTATGGCAAATCCTCTCCAGTAATTCCTTTAATGACATTAGTGACTCTTACTTGCTCTCCTCCCCTGGTTTTGGCTTCTGCTGTCATTCTGGTCTCCCCTGTGTGGGCTCATGGTCCATGCACCCATGGGAGGCAAGGCCCAGGGTGAGAGCAGGGTCGGACTCACTGACGCTGTAGGTTGGGTGCAAGATGCATGGGAAGAGCTTCACCTCGCAGTGAAGGCTTTGGAAAGCTCCTGTTCACCCTTTACTCCTGAGTGTCCTTCAGTCCTGCCCCATCCCTGGCAGTGTTCAAGGCCAGGCTTTCCTGAAGCTCCAGCAACAGGGCTCGGCTGTGCCATCAACCTCCAGCATTACCAAATACCTTCTGGTCATCTGAACTTCTACTGGGGCTTCAAGAGCTGCAAATCCCTCTCCCCGCTGTGCAACGTTGGCCAGTGCTGCCCCATAAAACACACTCCAGCTTTGTTACTAACCCCATTCCCTTCTAATTACGGGAATAAGCAGTGCCATGAGCAACTGGGAGATTATCAAAAAGCATTTTATGCCCATCCCCCAGCCCTAATGAAGAAAACCTGCAATTTCCTCTTGTTTTGCTGTGAAGCAATAAAGCAGTTCATCCAACGCTGGTATTCGCCCCTTTTGAAGCATGAGAATATAGAAACAATCTTGTTTTCCGGAATAAAAGCAGGAGAAAAAGTGGGGCAGCCCAAACTGGGGCATCGGCAGCAGTGGCTGCACTGAAGGCAGAGGCTTGGATGTGCTGAGCCTGACTCAAGGACCGCAGGAAGCCACGGAGCAAAGGGATCCGCCTGGAAGTCTTGTGGTTATGGCAAAATACAGCGGTGGAGTCACCCAGAGCAAACCTGCTGCGGCCAAATGCTGCCACCCAGCTGGTCCGGCCCAAGAACACAAGCATTAGGGAGAAATCTGTTCGGTTCTCTTCATCTTTGAGATACACACGTGTATCTCTACACATGCGTATCTCTACACATGCATGTCTAGGGCTTGGCTTCAAGGGAGCCCAAGGGGAAAAGAAACCTGGATCCATCTGAGTTTTCAATTGAGAAAAAAAAAAAAAAAAAAAAAAAAAGGAATAATTTGGGCTGTTTGCATCCCAAAAAAATGGAGACGTGTTGTGGCTGTTTTTCATTGGAAAAACCTCATGGAAAATGTCAACTGAAACAGATTTTCTGCAAGACACACGAAAAAGAAAAGGGAACTCAGCGGAGAAGATACTTTCTTCTGGAAAAGAGCTTAGATGGAAACGGTGTGAGGAGCTCCAGGATGAGGAGCAACGCCTGGGCAGGGCAGCAGCGGTGCTGGGATCCGCCTGGATCTGGCCCCGAGGCTGGGTTTCTGCTTATTTTTATGGGCTGGGCACAAAAAAAAGGCAGCAGTTGGCTCCAAATGGGTCATTTTGAAGCAGAACCCTTCCAATCCCCAATGGGAGGCGAGTGGGTGAGGAGGGAGGGGAGAGGTGAAGGGAAAGCACCCACCTGCCGATTGCGCTCGTCCGTGATCCGCTGGATCTGGATCTTTTTTCTCCCCATCTTCTCTGGAAATCCTCACCACAGCCGGGATGACTTCACTCCAGGGGAGGGGAAGCGGAACCCCCTGTTAAAACGCTTTCATGAACGGGTGCGGGGAGGTTTTGGTTCAATATGAAAAACAACCCCCAAAAAAGGCTGTGTCGGGTGGCTGCGTGCTCAGTTCATGGTACCCTCCTGTGCGGCCGGGTCCTGCGGGGCTGAGCTCTCAGCGGCTGCTCAGGAACCTGTGCAAGGACAGAGACAAGAGTGAGACCCTCTGGCCCCAAACCCCATCCAGGATCCGGCGTCCTCCCCATCACTGGCATTGCTCCAACCCGCCAGCCCAGGGGAGTCTCTGCTCCATCCTCCTGCCCAGCTTGGGGCCAGGAGGGGTTTCATAGACTCAGAGAATCCCAAACTAGTTTGGGTTGAAGGGACCTTAACGCTCCTCCAGCTCCAGCCCCTGCCACGGGCAGGGACACCTTCCACTAGAGCAGGTTGCTCCAAGCCCCTGTGTCCAACCTGGCCTTGAACACTGCCAGGGATGGGGCAGCCACAGCTTTTCTGGGCACCCTGTGCCAGCGCCTCAGCACCCTCACAGGGAAGAGCTTCTGCCTCAGAGCTCATCTCAATCTCCCCTCTGGCAGGTTAAAGCCATTCCCCTTCTGTCCCCATTGAAGCCGGGTCATGGGGAGCTTCTCACCCAACACCTCCAAGTCCTTCTCCTCATGTCTGCTCCATCCAGTCTCCCCCAGCCTCTGTTTGTGCTTGGAATTGCCCTGACGCAGCTGCAGCCAGGCTGCATTTATCCAACCTGGTCTCCAATCACCCCAAGGATGGAGCCCAAAACCGCCCGCGCTGCAGGACACGTGTGGGCTGGACACAGCGATGCTCATCGAGGAGGAGGAGACGACAGCACCGAGCCTGTGAATCATTATCCCTCTGTGAGACTCCAGGCTTTTTTTTCCCTTTAATAAAGTCAGAAGCAGCCGAGTGGCTGGTGATTAACTTGGGCAATTTAAATCCGTCTCCAATTCCTGCATTAATCTTCAATTGGGAATTTTAAAAAGTCTTTATTTGATTACTTTTAATATATATATATATAATCAGGCACAGAAACCTACTTCTTACGGGCGAGAGGAAGAAGGACTTCAAAGAAAGCCAGGGCAGCCCAGGGTTCAACAGCAGCCAGATACTGGTTGTTTCCACTGACTGTGTGGATTGAACTTGGGGGTATCTTTGCTCTACACCCTGTCCCCAAAGGGGTGAGAGCTGCATGTCCCAGGAGCCCCACATGCTCCTTCCTCAGCCTCACTCCATGATTCCGCACTGGATAATGGGACGGGGGCTCAGCGTTCCCCAGCACTCGCATCCCTGGATGCTGGATGTACCTGGATGCACCAAGGCACTGACCAACACAACTCCCCAGCCCCATTCCAGCCCATTTTTCCAGCACGCACTGCATTGCAGCAAGGGGGATAAAAGGGAAACCCACCAGTTCATTCTTCCACAGGGATGTTTTCCTCCTGGTTCTCTCTCCAAGTGGCCGGATAAGGGCAGCGATAACATTGCATTTAAGGGAAGGGTGTCCCATGCCAAGACACAGGCAGAGGGAAAAGCCAGTCCCAAAAGAGCCTCCTATCTGCCTCCACTTGGCAGCCCCCAGCCCTTGGTCATTACCAAAAGCATGGGGAAAAAAGGCTTTTTCTACTCGTCCCATCATCCCAAATTCACCCGCAGCATCTGTGCCCCAGCTCCTCCTGCTCCTCTCCCACCCCAGAGCACGGAGCCCCCCTGGACCTCACTGAAGCCCCTCAGGGACCTTGACCCCATCCTTCGCCTCCTCATCGGACCATGCTGCGACAACGAACAAGACCTGATGGTCTCACTCCCACACTTCTTTTTTGGGGGTTCACAGAGTCATGTGAGTCACTTCATCTTGTTTTCTGCTTTTTTTGGGGATTATTGCATCGTGCATCATGTTCCGTGGTTCAGTGCTGGTTCAGGCAGCCAAAAGGCAAATGGGGAGACTTATCCCCTCCTGACATCCATAATTTGCCTTCTAGGGAAGATGAACCATGGGGAGCCCAGGAAGGAGACTGGAGAGAAAAAGGGCAGCAAAAATCCCTCTTTTTCCTCTCATAAATCCCACCAGGAATACTCTTGGCAAGGACAAACCATACAGGGATGGTATTTGCTACTTGAATCATTATTTCTCCAAACTGGTGAGTGTTTGCCCTCCCAGCAGCAAATGGGAGGGACAAGCAGCACTGATGCCATGGGGGATGCTGAGCTGGTGCTGGGAGGATGCCCTTCAGCTGCTTCTTCCCATCCCTCTGTAGGTAGCCTCAAAAGGGCCAGTCCCAGAGCATCAGCAACCTCAGAGCATCACTGGTCCTAGAGCATCGCCAGTCCCAGAGCATCATCGGTCCTAGAGCATCACCAGTCCCAGAGTACTGCCAGCTCCAGAGCATTGCCAGTCCCAGAGCACCACTGGTCCCAGAGCACCACTGCTGAGCCTGGCACCAGTGAGCAGGGGATGAAGGCACCAGGCTGCCACAAGAACATCCCCCAAAGGTTGATGATACAGGAGGAGCCCAAAGGAAAACAAGGATTTTTGTTTCATCCATCCAGGGTGTCCACTTGGCATTTCCACCACCATAAGCCCACGTGGGAGAGAGTGTCCAGAGCCCCAAGGCTGGGGGCTGAGGCGAGGATTTCACAAGCACGGAGAAGATTTGGCAGAGGAGGAACTTTCTGCCCCGTCTGCTTTGCAGCTTTTCCCTTTGGAGCTGCCATTTCTTTAAACTGGCTGCAGAATATTCACCTTCACCATCTTCAAAACCACCAGCAGCAGCGCGAAGCAGCAACAGCTCCACATCCGGACCCAAGGCAAGATGCTAATTCTTTCCTTGTGCTGCAGCTCTTGGACAGAGAAACCCTCTGAAAAGACGGCAGATTTACTGTCCAAACCAGAGAGGAACTCTCCAGAAGCAACAATAAACACTGGAGAACAACGGGCAGTAAATTTAAACTGAGTGAAAGGAAACATATTTTAACACAATTTGGTTGTGGGACTTCTTCACAGGATGCTCTCATGGCCAAAAGAGTTAGGAAAAGAGATGGGATGTTTGTAAGGATGAGGAGAAAATCCCGGCGCTGCACATCCCTGCCCCAAGCTTCACACAACCTGGTGCTTCTTACGTGGGAGTGGTGGCATTGAAAGCACATTCCCCTCCCTGTGTCACAAATAAACCAAGGTGTTTTGATACAAATCACCTTTTTCGACCACCAGACCACATTCCTCACACTGCTCTTGAATGCCAACTCCTGGGTCCTCATCATGCTGCCTGGATGGGGACCACTGTCTCAGCCTTGGGGTTTGTCAATGCTGGAAAGTCCCCTGCAGGAAAAAGGGGACTTAACAACACTTGGCTTGTCACCGTGGGGAGAAAAGGAGCTGGCCCTTTGATGCTCTCCATCCCTCTCCCCTGCATAGGAAGGAAAACACCTACAGCAAGTGCTGTCCATGGATGGGATGAAAAGGAGGGATGGAGAAAAGCACAGCACTGTTTGCTGCCCTCCAAACTCATCCAACAGATGGGATTTCAAACTCCCCCTTTTCCTCTTCATGTTCCTGGTGTTGGAGTTTTGGGGTGGGTTTATGCAGTTTTAGGTCGTTTTTCTCCCCACACCATGTTTTTCGAGGCAGGTATGCTCACACTTCCTGCCCAGGTGGCTGTTTCAGAAGTCCCACCACAGGCTCGAGTTTCTGATCAGCATCTGCGAGCCCAAGAAACCTGGAAAACCTCCTGCCCCCCTGCCCACCACACCGGCACTGCCACCGCGTGCTCGGATCCAGCCCAGAAGCAGCCACTCTGCACCAAGCACCAGGGCAAGAACCTCCAGAGCTCCTTTTCCCCCACCAGCAAATTACTCCACTACCACATCAAATCATCGGGATGACCCAGGACCGTCCTCTGTGATCAGATGGAATTTAAGCACCCAAAGGTACATATTGTCAAGCACCCAGAGCAGAGCTGCTCCCTCCCTCAACCTGCTGCTCATGCTCTGGGGGTGCAGCACAGCACACGGTGGGGTTCTGGGCCGGGTCATGGGGAGTTTCTCATCAACCAACAGCCCTAGGTCCTCCTCCTCAGGGTTCCATCCATTCTCCACCCAGCCTGTGTTTGTGCTTGGGATTTTCCATTCCCACACGAAGGACCTGGGTGACACTAAAAGACACTAGAGAATCTCTGCAGCCCTGTAAGGCAGACGGGCTTGGCCAAAATGTGACCCAATGCCGTCCTGAACCAGGTTTGGGATGGCTCAAATACCATGAGGCCGGGCTGGGGCCAACTCAGGCACCCACAGCCTCCCCTCCATGATGTCTCCATCCCCAGTGGTACCCGTCTCCATGGTGACCATCTCCATGCAACCACTGAGCATCTCAGCTGCTCCACCACCGCAGCACAGGGACTTTTGACAAGGGTCTGTAGGGACAGGACAAGGGGAATGGCTTTAACCTGCCCGAGGGGAGATGAAGACGAGCTCTTAGGCAGAAGCTCTTCCCTGTGAGGGTGCTGAGGTGCTGGCACAGGGTGCCCAGAGAAGCTGGGGCTGCCCCATCCCTGGCAGTGTTCAAGGCCAGGTTGGACACAGGGGCTTGGAGCAACCTGCTCTAGTGGAAGGTGTCCCTGCCCGTGGCAGGGGGCTGGAGCTGGAGGAGCTTTAAGGTCTCTTCATCCCAACCCAGTCTGTGAAATTCAGCGTTGCCCCAGGGAAGGAATGAGAAGCATCAGGACAGAGGCAGCCCATTAGCACCCGCATCCCTCTCTCTGCCCTCCACCCCCTCGCGCTCGCGCGCCTATGACTATCACAGCAATTAACACACTTGCTAATTAACTCTGAGCAGGTGCTGGTTAACTCTGTGCTGAGTAATTCAGAGCCGGCTCCAAGCAAATTGCTTTCAATTGGAGCGACGGGTGAGGGAGCAGAGTTGGCATTTTGCAACTGGGGAAAGGAAGAGAAAGCAAAGAGGAATCTCAGCTGGGAGACGTTTTTACAAAACAAGGAATTTGGGGGTGCTGCATCCACAGCTCCAGGAGCTGGAGGGGGGAGGGCACGAGAGCTGCTCTCTCTTCCAAGTCTTTGTTTTGGGATTTTTTTAGCCACTACACACATTTCCCAGCTCTTTTCCCTATTTCTAAATGCTTTCCCCTTGGCACTGGAAGCAGCAGGGTTCTGTTTACCTTCTCTTTCCCGTTGCTTCTAAATAGCCCTGTATTTCTCCCTGTGTGCTTAAAGCCACTTAGACTTCTCATAGCCACTTTCTACAGCCATTTGCTATTTTTACTATACTTCTATTGCATCCCTTTTTAGTTGCCTCCTTACTAAAGTTAGCCCCGCCACGGCCGCTCCTCTTGAAGGTGAGGATATTAAGCTGTCCTTCCTTAAACCTCCACCTTGTAAAGCCTTGTGTGCTCCCAGCACGATGTCAGCTTAAATAAACCAAAACTCGGCTGCGCAGCTGCGAAGGGAAGATCAAAAAGCTGAATCCAAAAGCTTTAGGAAGACAAATCAAGGCAAATAAACGCATCCTTTCCAAAACTGGATTTTCCTTTCGAGCTCTGCACAGCCTTGATTTTCCCAGCATCTGCCCCTGCACTCACATCCTGCTTTCCAATCCTGTGCTGAAATACATAGGAGGGCCACAGTGGTGCCAAAATGTGGATGGGTTCATCACAGCACTGGTTCAAGGGGTGTTTTCCCCATCTCCATCCCCCAAAGTAGGCCAGCGCCACAGGGATGTCCTTGGCCACAGGGAAATCTGCAAAAGCAGCTCAAAGGACATTTGGAGGCTAGGGAAAAAAGGAAGGAAAAGAGAAAAGAAGAAAATCTCTCCTGTGAAGATGCTGAAAGGACCAAGGTGGCTCATCTTACAGAGGGGATGAATGGAGGGTGTCTGATAACAGCACAGAAAGTCCAAAATCAAAGGGATAAAAGCAGATGACAGCTATAGCAGCCCGTTCTGCCCAGGCACCAGATGCTCTTCCTTCAGGACAAACCCATCCTTTACCCAGGATTTGCAGGAATTCTTCCCAAAGATGGGGTTATCCTTATTTGGCTCCATCAAACCAAGGGGTGGCTCAGCATAATGGGTCCAAGCACTTTGGGATGAGGGGTCCTCCACACGAGGCATCCTTCCCCTGGCATCCAACAGCACCGATTCACCAAACCCAGCGCAGTGGGACCAACACTGCGGGGGGGCTCAGCGTTTAGCCACGGACAGAAACAACCTCAATAACATGCTGCACTGACACCTTCCCCATCTTGGAGCACCTCCAGGTGACGAGGACCATTGCAAGAGAGGTTCAGCACGCAACCGGTGGGCACGGGGGGTTATGAGGGGCAGGGTTTGTCCCATCTCTCTGCCCATGATAGGAGAAAGCCCACGCTGGGGCAATGCTGCTGTGCTGCAAAGCAGCCCGTGAGCTGAGCCTGCCATGGGAAGTGGTTTACACCCTCTGTGCTGCTGCCGAGCCCTCCACCACCCCGTGCTGGGGTGAGGGTGTTGAGGGAACCGGCTGAGCCAAGGAAGGGACCGATGATGCTCTGGAGGTGATGATGCTGGTTCAGCAGCGGGGAGAGTACCCCCATGCCCTGGTGCAATGCTCCCCACTGCACACACGCAGCTCTGACCATGGAAAGGGGTTGAGTGGAGGCATGACGTGGCACAAGAAGCAGCCTGGCAGCACCCATGCGATACTCAGACTCTCCTCGCGCTGCAGGAGAGCTTTAAGAGTCACTGCAAACAAAGCAGCAAAGCACAACCGAGGGCTCCAAACCTCAGCTTGAGGCTGCCCAGGTCCTGCCCCAGCACAAACCAACACAGCCGCTTCCCTGCCTGCCGACAGGGCTGGACTTCCCTCCCTTAAGGATATGGATTTAGCTCAAGTCACCTCTTGAACCCGACTGTTTAAGTTCAGTTCTTGCCTTCCTGTTTCTTTTCTCGCTGACGGCCAGGCCTGCCTTTTGTGACTTAATTGTTGTTTTTTTAACATATCCTCTCTGCTGACACCAAGCACTTTGAGTTTCCTTCTTGGTGGTTTCTGGATCTGCAGCGCTGGCTTCCTCCTCCTCTGCAGAGGGGGGGAAGAGCAACCTTCCCTAAAATCCAGAGTCTGCATCCATGTTAATGTTGCTCTTATCATAGAATCATAGAGTCACAGACTGGTTTGGGCTGGGAGGGAGCTTAAAGCTCATTCTGTTCCAGCCCCCTGCCACGGGCAGGGACACCTTCCACTAGAGCAGGTTGCTCCAAGTCCCTGTGTCCAGCCTGGCCTTGAACACTGCCAGGGATGGGGCAGCCACAGCTTCTCTGGGCACCCTGTGCCAGCGCCTCAGCACCCTCACAGGGAAGAGCTTCTGCCTCAGAGCTCATCTCAATCTCCCCTCTGGCAGGTTAAACCCATTCCCCCTTGTCCTGTCACTGTCCCTCTTATCCTACAAAGCCACTGGCGTGGTTCTTGCCATCACCAATGCAATCACTGATGGCCCAAACTGGCTTTGCTGTGGGATGGAGTCAGCCCCAGCACCCCAGAGGGATGCAGCAAAGGGGATTTGCACCCATAGAGGGATGTCCTTGGCACCACAGCGGGCAGCGAGCGCAGCCATGAAGGACTCCAACTCACCAGCTTAGCATTGTTTAGCACCTCTTTATCTCCAAACCAAGATCAAAACCGCACCAACATGCTAAAGTCTCCTCCAAAGCTTCTATTCTGGTTTCAGGATGATGCTATCTGGGTTCCTGTGTCGAGCCTCCAGATGCAGGCAGGGGGAGGGGAAGAGGAAGGCAGCCGAAACATGGCTCCGGAGCAAAGCTCCCGCTCAGAAACACAGCTGGAGCCTCCCTGGGGCCGAATCCTGCTCATCCGCAGCAAGTGCAAGCCCAGCGCCAAAGCCCCAATCCCTCCCACATGCCTGGTGCCTATGGGAAGGTCCCCACTTCCCCAGGATCAACAGCAAACCCAGCGGCTCAGGTCCTCCTGCCTGCGCAGGATCCATCCCGCCGGCTGCAGGTACAAACCTCAGGAGGCTCAGGAGAGCAGGAGTGAAGCTGGATTCAACCAGGTCCCTGAGGAATATGAACAAGACACATATATTCCCGACCCAGATTCGGGAAGCTCTCTGGAGAAAAGCAGATGCCAACCAGCTCTGCTGAGCTGTAACAAAACCACACGCCGTGCCAAGACCGGCAGAGTCTGGGGAGGGAGAAAGGCACATCCCATAGTGATGCCGGAGAGCCGGCATTTGCCTGTGCAAGGGCAGGGAGACAGGAAGGATTTGGAGGCAATTATTAAACTGGGGATGCCCAGAGAAGCTGTGGCTGCCCCATCCCTGGCAGTGTTCAAGGCCAGGTTGGACAGAGGGGCTTGGAGCAACCTGCTCCAGTGGAAGGTGTCCCTAGGAGAAGGGAGGCTGGGCAGCGCCACCAGGGAACCACCATCACCCCGTGCCAAGGCAAGGACACAGCTTCCTGGACAGCATCCCCTTTCCCTGGGACCAACCTCTTGCATGGAGCAGCCCTGTGCCACCTCCATCCATCCCCAGGGAGGAGCAGCCAGACCACACAGAGCCATTCCCCTTCCCTCCTATCCTCTATCCATCAGCAGCTCCAGAGCTGGAGGCCGGGGATAATTTTCCCCTCTGTGCTAAGTAGGGTTTTCTAAATGAAGGGAAGTGAGAGCCCATTATCCAGCTCCATCACCCACCCCACGGCTCCCTGCAGGGCATGAAATAACCAGCTGCCAGCTCCCCGTAGCCCCGCGCCGTGGCAATGAGATCGCAGCTTCCCCTGTCACTGTTGTCAGAGCAGAATTTAGATACCTGGTAATGAGGAGGTTTAATATGACAGATGAGAGGTTGACTCATTAAAAAAGAAAGGAGCAAGAAGGAGAGAGCTGAATCCGGGCTCGGATCCTGCGCTCAGAAATCAGGAGGTTGGCAAAGCTGTCCCCATGCTGTTAGGGAGCAGAAGCATGGAACGGTTGAGGGTTGGAAGGGATCTTAAAGCAGGTCTCAACCCCAAATCAGACTCCCAGTGGGGACTAGCACCAGCGCTGAGGCCACAGGGAGGAAAAGGAGGGATGGAGGAGCAGGACGTGGCTATAGTTTTGGGGACCACCAAGTCCTGCTCCCAACTGAGTGCCCCCCAAAACACAACACACCAAGAGGGAACAACTGCTGCCTTCAGCTCCTGCACCAGAGGTGGGATCCCACCACTGGGACAAAGGAACTGGGTCCCCAGGAGAGGCTCAGCAGTGTGAGGAGGAGGAAACCTTCCCTGCAGGGAATTTAGGGGCTCCCCTTGCAAGCGGATGGGATTCCCCGCAGTAGCACAGGGGACAACTCTCCCCGTGGTGGGTTTTACCCAGGGGAAACTCCATGAGACCCAACTGCTGCTCCGGACCATCCGTGAGAGTGATGGAAACTCACGGCAGCCCCACGGGACACAGTAGACAGTGGAGCTGTCCCAGGGGAAACATTCCTCCTCCCTCTCGTGTCCATGGGGATTGGGGATGCACACTCCACGGCCAGCACAGGGCATCCTGCTGTCACCTTTCCTTCACCCAAGGGCAGCATGGCACCAATCTCCATCCCCAGCCCTCGAGCATGTTCCCAAAGGCTCAGCCCTTCCCTAAGGGCCACCAAGACCTTTCAAACTGGCCATCCCAAACCACTTCTTGTTCTTTCTCCACTCCCGAGCTCTGGTGAGTAAGAGCAGCAATGCCCAAGGTCACAGTGCTGCTGGTCTTATTTGCATCTCCTGACTGCTAAACCACATCCACGCCCAAAGCAAGTCTAAAGATGTGAAGGCAATGTAGAAGCAGATGTTGCTCCTGCATTGCCCCATCCCACACTCAGGTCAGGGTTTCACTCCTAGGCTCCCAGGCAGCGAGCACTGGTGTCCTCAGGGCCTGCAGGGTCCAGCATGTGTGCCGAGGAGCTGGTGAAGCCAAGAGCTTCCCATCACTGGGAAGGGGATGGGAGTCACCAGCTCCTCTGGACCACTAGAAGAAGGATATGAACTTAAGCAAACTCAAGCTTATGAACATAACTCAAGCAAATGAACTTAATTTGACACTGTTATGACAATGCTGAGTACTGGGAGGGTGACACCAGAGAGTCCTGTGGAGAGATGGATGGGAAAGATCTGGCCAACACCACCAGGACCAGGCTCCTTCCTCCATTCCAATGCTCAGACTCAACCATCACAGCTCTGACCAGTCCCTGGCACTTCCAAAATGGAAATAAACCCACAAAAATCAGTGTCCTGGCCATCTCCTTTTCTCAGGGGTGGACCTGCCCATCCTTCTGTACACATTCCCACCATTGCCATCCCAATACCTACTTTGGACCACAGCCACAGGCTCACGCTTGGAGCACGCTGCCATCAAACAGCTGGAAGCTTACAAGTCCACAAACAGCATGAATCATTTGGGACTCTAACAGCACCATGACTTGCAATCAGAAAGCAAGGCCCAGGGCATGAGGAACCGAGCAGAAAGAGCCATCCCTTGGCCCCACGACCTACAACCCAAGTGCTGCAAGAGGAGAAGGAGCCACCAAAGCCCACCGAGAGGCACAGTCCAGGGTCTGGCTGACACCTAACCCAAACCGAACTCACCCTAAGCAAACAGGAGGAACCAGGACAAGATGCCACCCAGCAAAACCAGGTTTAACTTCCTCTTCCCCTGCACTGCCTTGATAAATGTGTTGGCTCCAAGATGTTAAGACTTCAGAGCAGCTTCCAGTATCTGAAGGGGGCTACAAGGATGCTGGAGAGGGACCTTCATCAGGGACTGGAGTGACAGGACAAGGGGTGATGGGTTCAAACTGAAACAGGGGAGATTTAGGTTGGAGATAAGGCAGAAGCTCTTCCCTGTGAGGGTGCTGAGGCGCTGGCACAGGGTGCCCAGAGAAGCTGTGGCTGCCCCATCCCTGGCAGTGTTCAAGGCCAGGTTGGACACAGGGGCTTGGAGCAACCTGCTCCAGTGGAAGGTGTCCCTGCCTGTGGCAGGGGGTTGGAGCTGGGTGAGCTCTAAGATCCCTTCAACCCAACCCAGGCTGTGGTTCTATGATTTTATGACTTCGGACTGCTGGACCGGGGGATGCCCCCTCTCCACAAAGGCTTTGCCATCTGCTGGGGTGAGACACAGCCCCGCTCCGCCAGCTCAGCAGCAGCGTGCATGCCTACGGTGGGACAGGGACAGCTCCTCAGCCCGTGTCCCCACATCACAAGGCGGGTGGGTGAGGATCCAGCCCCGGCTGAAACGCAGCGAGACAGCTGGTGCTCAGCTGTTGCTGCTCACTCACAGGAACCATTCTAGACCCAGGGACACAGATCCTGCCCTGCCCGTGCCACCAACATCAAGCCAAACCAATGGCCATCACTGGCAGCTCCGGCCAGACCCACTGGTGATGGTTCCCATCAGCAGGGAGCAACCGACTCATCCACAGCCCTCTGCTGTGCTCTGTGACACCCCCCCCTGCATCCTGCATCCAGCTCTGGGGCAACTACAGCGGGGGGACGTGGAGCTGCTGGAGCGAGCCCAGAGAAGGCCCCGGAGCTGCTGCGAGGGCTGGAGCAGCTCTGCTCTGGAGCCAGGCTGAGAGAGCTGGGCTGGGGCAGCCTGGAGAAGAGAAGGCTCCTGAAGGGGACACCTTAGAGCAGCTCCAGGGCCTAAAGGGGCTCCAGGAAACCTGGAGAGGGGCTTTGGACAAGGGCCTGTAGGGGCAGGACAAGGGGAATGGCTTTAACCTGCCAGAGGGGAGATTGAGATGAGCTCTGAGGCAGAAGCTCTTCCCTGTGAGGGTGCTGAGGCGCTGGCACAGGGTGCCCAGAGAAGCTGTGGCTGCCCCATCCCTGGCAGTGTTCAAGGCCAGGTTGGACACAGGGGCTTGGAGCAACCTGCTCTAGTGGAAGGTGTCCCTGCCCGTGGCAGGGGGTTGGTACTGAGGAGCGTTAAGGTCCCTTCAACCCAAACCATTCCATAATTGTATGATTAAGACGGAAAAAGCTTTTTCTGGGATGAGCCAAGCCCAGCCCCAGTCCCAGCCCCACCACATCCACCCCTCATATGGCCAGGCTGGGCTCTAGAACAAGCCAAACATTTAGGAGATAGTTAACAGAAGCTGTTAAAACCCCCAACACCAACCTCAGAGGAACCACAATAAATCACCTCTCCAGCACGAGGATGGAGTAAATACGGTGCCTGCTCCCTGCTCGCCTTCCTGTTTGCTGTCACAGATCCAGGCTGGGACAGCCACTTCCAGCCGGCCACGGCACCCGTGTCGGGCCCCAGCATCACCCCTACCACGGGGGACCATGGATTTGAGCTTCCCTATAGGGGCTGGATCTATCCCCAAGGCCAGGCACCAGTCTGCATCTGCCTGCTGTGCTTTCCTTCCCCATCTATATTTTAATAGGAGGGAATCCCAGCTCACTCACTCCCCATCGGTGAGCCACATCCTCCCTCCGTGCCTCAGTTTCCCTCTCCCCATGCAGCTCAACCTCCCAACAAGGGAATTTCACCACCACCACCCAGACGCCCCCTTTCCCCCCCTCTCCCTCCCCGCTCACACAGCCCTGGATCAAAAGCAACGGGTCCTGATTTACGGGCACTTTTGTGCTTTACCACGAACACAAAGGAGAAAGGGAAAAAATATAATATAGAGGCGGACTCACATTGAAGAGCTGTGTCGGGAGCAAAAAAGGGGGGGTCTGGGGCAAACAACCCCCCCAGCAGAGCAGCGGTGACCGTGGTGGAGGCTGACCATAGATAAGGGCTCTATATTCGGCGCTGTAAGGCGATCGGGCTGGGGGTGTGCCGGGGCTGTTGCTTTGGCTCCAAACTCAGCACCGAGCCTGCAGCGTCACCCGTGTTTCAATAAGGAAGGAACGAAAAGAGGAGGAGGAGGAAGGAGGAGGGGAAATAAATAAATAAAAAGGGGGGAGAAAAGTGCCCGCAATAACATCACCGAAACACCCCCCAAAATCCAAGGAAAAGCAGGCACGAGGAGGGGAAGGGGGGGGAAGGAATAAAAGGAAACCCGGTTTGGGGCTGGCGAGGTTGAAAGCGACGCCTGCTTTAAAAAAAGAAGTTGCTAATTTTAACTCTCCAGTGGAAAGAGTGAGAGGTACTTACAGGAGCCAGGATGGCTGCGTCCTTCTCCTGCCGGGCGGGAGGGAGGAAGCGCGAGGATGGAGCCGCCGGCCCCACATGGAATCACCCCAAAGCCCCTGGGTTTGGGGGTCTAAAGGGTTGGAGGAGGTGGGGAAGTGAGCACCCAGAAGTGCTCGCTTGCAAACAGCTTGAAAGCAGCATCCCCGGGCTCACTTCCCCCATCACCCCAAACCTAGGGACAAGGCAGGATGGGGATGGACCCCATGGGTACAGTGGGACCCGCAGGAAGGAGGATGAGCCCAGCTGCTGGGTCAGTGCGGTTAGACGACATTTCTGCACATGCATTCCTGACCAAGCTGGCTTTTCCCTGGGGGAAAAGGGCTTTGAAGGCATTTCCCCACCACCATCCTGTCAGCGGCCAAATAGTGGGTGAGCTCAGACAACCAGAGCGCAGGGCAGAGCTGGGACAACGAGAGGCCGCATGGCTCCACAGGGAGCTAAAAAGGTGACATCCAACAGCATGGGGAGCAGGAAACCAGGATCCCACCTCTCCCAAATCTGGAAAGAGGCAAGAAGTGAGATTTTTGGTGAGCCCATTGGTTGGTTTTTACAAGCTCTCCCCAGAGATAGGGAGGATCCTGCTGGATGCAAACATCTCGGTACCAAGAAGGCAGCACACGCATGCCTAGAGCTGCAAACTCAGGTCTCTGCTAGCATTAAACCTCAAGAGAACACAATGCAAGGCCTTAGAGGGCAGAGGAGCAGACCCGCTGACCCAAAGGCTCTTCCCAAAACAGCTGGAAAACAACCTTGGGCTGCAAAACCTCATGGAGAGACAGGCAGGTTGGCACAACCCCTGCAGCTCGTGCCTGCAGTTATAACGGCCACGTGCTTTCCCGAGCATGGCTGCAGTGAGATGATGTGACCATCTTCAGGACATGAAAGAGTCGATTCAATTAAGGTCACAGGCCCTAGGAGATGGGATTGGGCTGCAAGAGGTTTTCCTGGTGCACCTCAAATGGGGCTGGCCTCAGGAAGACAAAATGCCTATTGATCGCGGGCAGCGATGCTGCACGTCGCAGGACGCGAGGACACGGCTGCCTTGGGATTAAAGCTCCCAGTGCTGGTCATCGCACACTTCCGAGCCTGGGTCGATATTGCCCTTCTAATTGCTCAGCTCCTGTCGCTCGCAGAGCGAAGGGGACGAGCTTCAGAGCAGTCCCCAGAGAGGCCTTTGGTCTCCCCGAGCTGCACAAGTCGCTGTGCTGCTCCTTGGAGCGAGCAATGATGCAGCTGAGAAATCACTTAAACTGCTCCTCCCCTGCTCAGAACTCTGCGCTGGCACCAGCAGCAGCACGGGGCTCTGTGGGAGGATGCTGCCAACCCAAAAAACTAGGGTTTGTGTGAGCCCAGAAAATAAGGAGCCGTTGTAGTTGGTCAGAATGGAGCCGGTGGAACAGAGCATCCGCCTCCTGCAGCAAGCAGGCGTTTGGGGGAGAACACATTTCATCACAGAGTGGTTTGGGTTGGAAGGGACCTTAAAGCTCATCCAGTTCCAACCCCCTGCCACGGGCCATTCCCCCTCATCCATTTACAGAGATCCTGGTGCACCAGGCCCATGGCACTCAGGAGCTGTGTAGGTCCTGCCCTCTATTCCCAGCAGGACAGACCCAGCCAAGCCATCCCAGTGCCGCTTTCCTCCAGCACGCCACAGCCCATCCCTGGCACAAACTGAGATACAGCGGGGCCCTTCCACTGCTTCTACCCTGACACAAGCCTGAGGAGCTGCTCTTGGTTTCTATCATCATACGTGATGGCAGGATGAAGCCCTTGGTGCTGACCTTGCAGAGGAAACAGTGACTGCTCTCCTCATCACCCATTACCGAGCCTCCAAATAAATCACCGGCCCCTTCTCCAGCACTAAAAAGCCATCTCAACTCAGCAAAACTGCTCCCCAAGCAGCGGTGACAGAGTCCCCTCCTTCAGGACCAGGGTCACATTATCCTTCCTTTTATTGATTTCAGTATCACGTACAGAAGATGCATCCCATCAAACCACAGAGCCCTCATAAATCGGGTCCGCGGTGTTATCTCTACCACAACCTCACTGCAGACAAGGCAGATGAAAACATTTACTGGAACAGCAATAAACAGGCAAAGAAGGTGGAGAAGGGAGAAAACCTGGACACGGGGCACTCTCCCAACAAGGAACAAGGTAAGAGTGGGTTTGGCCACCCCTCCTCGCCCACAGCCCGGAGCCGGGGAGATGCGTGGCCCCTGGCAAGTGAACTCAAGGGGGAAGGAACTCCAGGAGAGCTCAAAGGTTGGGATTTCCCCTCTTACCTGCTACACGGCCTCCTGCATCTTCTGCTCCTGCCAGAGGACGAGCTGCAGCCACCGCTCCTCAATCACACTGCAAAGGACAAGCAAGCAGCCATCAGTGTGAGGGGCCGGAAGCAAGGACGGGGCTCCCCATGCTTCAGAGGGGACACTGAGGGGGTCCCAGGCCCCCCCGACTGAGGGGACAGGAGCTGGGGATCCCCTCCTGCACTGCCCTCATCCTGAGCATCACTGCAAGGACCTGCAAGGATCCAGGAGCCCCAGCGCTGTGAAACGCAGAGAGCATCCCAGTGCCCAGAGGTGGGGATGGGACACGGGAACCTGTGGGAGCACAAAAACAAAGGGGGGAAAGGAGTTTTCTGCCCCTTTCTCCCGCTGAACAGAAGGGAAACTGAGGCACCAGGGCCAGGACCCAGCTCTGGGAATGCGCCACAGCCTCACCCCCAGTACTGCGACAGAGCAAGGAATTGTGCTCGGCTCCCGTCCTCATCCTCTGCTCCAAGCACGGAACCAGCCTCCCTCCCGCTGCCTCCCCTCCCACGGCCAGCTCACTTCCTGACATGACCAAATGCAGCCTGAACAAAGCCCCGGAGGGGAGTGCGTGGCTCCGGCCGGGAATGCACCATCCCCTCAGAGCCACATGGAGAGGACACCCCAAACCAGGCAGGGGACACCCCAAAACAAGCACTTTCTGGCTTGCCAAGAGCACCAAACCCTGTGCCACGTATCTGGGGTCCTGCTGATGGCCCAGCCATGGGTTTCCCAGGATCAGGACAGATGGATGAGTCTGTCACCCCACAATGGGGATAATACTGGGGGGCTCCAGTTACTGCCCCACTTGCACCCAGGAATGCCCAGACCACCCCTTTAAAAAGGGCATCCTACAGAATGACTGACCACGTGGGGACAAGGATACCCACAGAAGAAGCTTCCCCTTGCAAGTGCCAACACCGGGATGAGCGATGGTGCTACCTGAGCTTCCACCTCCTGCCTTATTTCAGCTTTAAGTCAGGGGCTGCTTCTCTTCCACCACACCAGGAACCCCCTGGGCTGCCATTAGTGCAAACCCAAGTGCCACCTCCAGGGTGTGGGGTTGGTGCCATCTCCAACGAGTGGAGATGTTAGCATTAGCGTGACCACCCTTGCACCAAGGGGCTGCATGAGATTGGCACCCATGCCACAGATGCCATCCCCAGTGTTTAATCCAAAGGGTGTCTTGACAGGCTCCTGAGATGTCCTCCACTGGGATGCACCAGAGCACGCAAGACCTTGTGTGTCTGTACAAGGTTGCTCCAAGCAATCAACCTGCGTTGGAAGCCTTCTTGTTTCACAGGGAGAAATGCTGCCCAAGAAGAGGGAAAAGCATCATGGTTTCAAATTGCTCTGAGCTGAGGTGGGGAAAATCATGGAGGGGAGGGATGGAGGCAGCAAAGGCGACTGAATTCCCCTTTCTAAGTCAAGAAATGGAGGGGAGGAAAAGGGGGGAAGAGCAGACAAGCTTCCTGTCTAGCTCTGGGGCAGAAATGCTGAGCAGGCAGGAAAATGGTTCCTGTTTGACAACCAAAGCTTTGGTTTCGCCAAGCAACAAAAGAAAAGGTCTTGGAGTGAGATCTGCCCCGAGAACAGTGGAAAACCCTCCTCCAGCATGGGGGCACCTCCGGGGAACCCCAGGGCTCTAACATGGACTCGGGCTGGTGCAACCTGCAAGGAAAGGTGGAGATGCTCCAACCTGCCCAGAAGGATCCCAGAGGATGTGAAGGGATGGCTCCAGGTGACTACCCTGGATACTCGGGTATCTGCTCAGCTGATGCTCGGCACAGCCAGTCTTTGCTAATACCCCCAAATACATAGAATCACAGACTGGTTTGGGTTAAAGGGAGCCAGCGCCTCAGCACCCTCACCTTCTGCCTAAGATTCCATCTCAATCTCCCCTCTGGCAGGTTAAAGCCATTCCCCTTGTCCTGTCCCTCCGTCCCTTGTCCAAAGCCCCTCTCCAGGTTTCTTGTAGCCTCTTTAGGCATTGGGAGCTGCTCTAAGGTCTCCCCGGAGCCTTCTCTTCTCCAGGCTGAACAAGCCCAGCTCTCTCAGCCTGCCATATATGTATTTTTATATATATATATATACACACACACACGCATATATATATAAATCCCCAAATATATATATACCCACATATATACACATCCCCCAAATACATACAACCCCATATATATACACACACCCACCCCTGACTACATCATATATATATGTAATACCCCCAAATAAATAAACCCCTTGAGCCATCAGTGGAAAGGTCTGAGCAAACCCCATCCTTGCTGTGCACAGAAGGCTGGAAGCCACTAAATCCCTCAACTGAGCTCCCAGTTAGGTTCTGGTGTCCCATGGGATATCCCGCAGGGCCACGGGGACATCCAAAAGCTGAGGGGAGATGGATGGAGCTCCTCCGGGAGGAAGGGGACAAGAGGGAGGCGCAGATTGCGGAGGGGAAGCAGCCGACCGCAATCTCTCCTTCCCCTTTCTTCATGTTTCCTTTAGCAACGGGCTCAGGGCCGCAAACATTTGGATGCCAAACCCGAGCTTCCCCCCACCAGGCTCCTGACCTGCTCCACAGCTTCTCTGCCAGGAATTCTGGACCCCCATCCCAAAGAGGCTGACCACAGACCCCAGGACCTGGAGCTGGGCCATGTTGAGCTCAGGGGGTCCCAGCAATAGCACGGACCAGCTCCAGCATGAGCCAAAAAACAACCCCAAAAAGGACATTCTCCTTTTCTCCAGCCCATGAAACTAAAGCATCTCAGCCATAACCTGGCCTTCAGTTTGCACCAGCCACTGGGAATACCCCCAGGGCTTAATTAGGCCTGATTAGTCTTTTACATTTGAGTTTCCTCTGGCTTGCCACCAGGAGATGGGAAGGGACAAACTGGGAGAGATCCCACTGCAGGCAGGAGCACTGGGCAGGACAGGCTGCTGGTTAAATGGAGCAAGAAACCACGGCTCCCAACCGCCCATTGTGCCGGATCCTGCACCGAGTCACACCACAGGGATGGGAGCCAGGAGGGAGAAATCCACTTCCAGCAGCACCAGATGATTGGCCGGTGCTGCTGGAGATGCTGGGATGAGCAATGGCACAGGAGCGATGGCACAAGCCAGTTGTGCCAAGGACACATCCTCACCATGCAGAAGGTGCAGCCACCACCACTGATGCTCCTCCAAAGCCCGCAAAGGGATGGGGTGAAGGTGTCCCCAGCTCAAAGCAGGCTGGGAATTGCAGGGGGGGGGTCCTCCTCACCTTGCAGAGGTTTTGCCCCCCACAGAGGGTGCCAGCATGGGCCTCCTGCCCAAATCCATCCCTTGGGTGCTCTCTGTCCCCAGGGATGGTCACAGCCACCACGGAGGGGTGGCGACAGCAGCCAATGGCCCTGCCAGGACCTGGGGGACACCGAGGGGGTGCCGGCGGGGTGAGTGCAACCGTTGGAGCCGCCGAGTTTCGCTCTCACCGCCCGAGTTCCCCCTTGGGTGGTGGAGATGCAGAACTGAAACCTCCAGATGTATGGACGCGGGTGGGGGCGACGGGAGGGCTGGGGACCAGCACGGGGCTCGGCAGAGCCATGCACGGTGCCACACTGGCAGCCAGGGGATGGAGCGGGGGAAGTGTGGGATGAAGGATGGATGCAGGGGTCTCCTCTGGCTCCCAGCACCCAGCTTTGCTTCTGCACTCTCTGCACAGCTGGGCCACCCATCTCCTTGCACCCAGCACATCTGGCAGGGCTCATGGATGGCACCACGAGTTGCCATAGGTTCATAGAATGGTTTAGGTTGGAAGAGACCTTAAGATCACTCAGTTCCAACCCGCTGCCATTGGCAAGGACACCTCACACTAGACCATGCCACCCAAGGCTCTGTCCAACCTGGCCTTGAGCACTGCCAGGGATGGGGCAGCCACAGCTTCTCTGGGCACCCTGTGCCAGCGCCTCAGCACCCTCCCAGGGAAGAACTGCCTTACATGCAACCTGAACTTCCCCTGTTTCAGTTTGAACCCATCACCCCTTGTCCTATCGCTGCACTCCCCGATGAAGAGCCCCTCTCTGGCATCCAGATACCATACATCTGCCCAGTACGGGGGTCCCAGCTCCCCTATTCAGGAATGACATCCCCATGGGCAGGTCCCCAAGGACCCCAAGGGGGCTGTCCCAAGCTGATGCAGCACTTGCCCCCTTCCTGAGTCCAGGAACCCAGGAAGAGAAAACCATCGTCATGAAGAGCAAAGCCCTTTTGCTTTGCTCTTAGTCGTGCTCTGCTGTCGCCTGAGTCAGCAGCCTGCCACCCAGCCTCTCCCCATGGAAACCAAACAAACACCTTCACCCAAGTCCAAACCCTTCAGCCCATCCATCTCCCTGCTCTGACAAACAGTGGCAGGTCCCCAGTCACCTCCTGCCTGCCATTGAGGTGACACATCAGGGTGGCAAAGGGCTTCCCTGGGCTTGGGGGAGCTGCTGGCTGCACCCCAAAGCCCTCTGACAGCACGACTGCAAATGCAGAGGGAGGAGGTGGGAACTCACTAGGAAGGACCAGGCAAAACACTGCATGTCCCCCGCTGCTGTCCCGCACCCCATGGTGGGAAGGGGGACACGCTGGAAAATCCCAGCCCAGCTCCATGGCTGGAAGCTGAGAGCTTTTTTAAGGCTGTTTATAAGGGTGACTTGCAAACAAGCAAGAAGAAGGCCCTCCTTGTGCAGAGGAGAGGTGGCTTGTGGTCAAACACGGGGCAATGGGAGATTTGCATCTCATTCCGGTTGTGCTACAGACCCTTCTGTGTGTCCTGAGCCAAACCAGCCTCTGCTGATGCTTCCAGGCACCCAGCACCTTTCAGCAGCCCATCTGGTGACAGCCACCAACACCAGCACCCACCATCGCTGCCCAATCAGAGAACCACAGAATCGACCAGGGTGGAAAAGACCTTTAAGATCATCAAGTCCAACCATTCCCCAGCACTGCCAAGGCCACCACTAACCCATGGCACTGAGGGCCTCATCTACACGGTGTGTGAACACTCAGGGACCGTGTCTCCAGCATTGCCCTGAGCACCCTTTGGGGAAGGAACTGTTCCTCATCTCCATCTAAACCACATCCCAACAAAGCCAGGCTCTGCCAGCCAGCACCCACCAGAACAATCATCCCTGGGCTTATCCGAGGTTTAAGCCCCAAAAGCCCCTTGGTAGCCCCCTGCAGGGAAGGCAACTGTTCCCCAAACTTCACATCCACTTCTTTTATGTTGAAGATAACAAACCTCCAGATTAAGCTATTTCTCCCCAGCGAGGTGCAGAGCAACACTCGCACATTCGGTGCCGTCGTCAGCAACTCCCACACTGCCCCCCACGTACACCACTGCGAGGGGAAGGCACAAGGAGGGGTTTGTAGGCACCTACAGAGAGAAGAAGAGGATCTGGGTGTGATTGGGTGAACAGTGAAGCGAGCGGCACGAATCCGTCGGACGCTCCCCCATGGGGCAATGACACCTCCATGGCCAGCGCAAGCGGCACTTCCCAGTATGGGAAGTGATGGATCTGCCCCAATCACCCTGGGAAAAATCCCAAATGCAACCCCCGCTATGAGCACACTCGTACCAGCAAACACAAAACTGGGGTTTATCAAGTCTTGGAATCCCAGCCTGCTTTGGGTGGGAAGGGACCTTAAAGTTCACCCAGTTCCAATCCCCTGCCACGGGCAGGGACACCTTCCACTAGAGCAGGTTGCTCCAAGCCCCTGTGTCCAACCTGGCCTTGAACACTGCCAGGGATGGTTCCTCCAAACCTTCTCCATTCAACCCATTCCAGTTCCTCATCACCCTCAAAGGGAAGAGCTTCTGCGTAAGATCTCATCTCAGTCTCCCCTCTGGCAGGTTAAAGCCATTCCCCTTGTCCTGTCCCTGCATCCCTTATCCAAAGCCCCTCTCCAGGTTTCCTGGAGCCCCTTTAGGCACTGGAGCTGCTCTAAGGTCTCCCCTTAAGGAGCCTTCTCTTCTCCAGGCTGAACAAGCCCAGCTCTCTCAGTATCCTCGGTGCTTTTTCCCCTTAAAGCCCCAGCCCCACAGTCCTGTAATTTCAAGTGGAAATCACAGCATTCGGATGCAGAAGGATGGAGCAGAAGCAGCTCTCGAGCCTGGGAGCCAATTCAAACAAACAGAAAGTGTTTTCCTTTTTAATCTCATGATTTTCTTTAGCTAATCTCTCCAATGGAAAGGGAAGACGGGCTCGGCAGTGGGATGCTGCCAGGGGGATACAGCACGTGTAGAGCCTCAGCCAGGACTCCATTCCCTGCTCCCCATTCCTATCCTTTTTGGTCGTATTCATCCTGACTTCTTCTCAGAAGCACTGAACAGGGGCAGAACAACAACAGCAGAGCTCTGGGAAACTCTTCACCGGGGGATTTTGCTCCATTTCTCTTTTAAAACTCCTTTTTTCCCTTTCCCTGCTTTGCACAGGAGGGTTCTGAGGCAGAAACCCCTTCCCAGCCCCAGCAGATCCCTCTGCTCCCATTTGCTTTGCCCTTTCCTGGCAGAAAAGTGGGGTCCTCACCTGGCTGGAGATCAGAGAATCATTTGGGTTGGAAAAGACCTTTAAGATCATTGAGATGATGCTTTTCCCGCTGCAAAAGGAGCCCTGCTCATGGGATGGTCATCAAAATGGGAAGTTATAGAAATGGGAAGGGGCACAAACACTCAGGAATGGGGTTTGTTTCCTATCCAAGGCAAGACCTTGGATGGATGCAGCAGAAGGGGAAAACAAGACCCAGGAGAAAGGCTGGAGCAGCACACCAGAGCCAGGAGCTGGTTGAACCTCTTTGCCGATCCACATGGACTCATCCATCCCCCAAGGAAGTGGAGAGCCAGAGCAGGGAGGAGGCCGTCGGATGCCATGCCCAGAGCCCATAAATTACAGCAGGGAAAAAGAGTTGCATTTGCCCTATTTCTTATCTGCTTGGAAACTGCACCGCTTTCCCAGCTGCAAAGGCAGCTCTGTTCCCAAGAATTTCAGCAAAGCCATGACCTCTTTCCAGGATCATACAGTATATGGTGGCAGGGAGCCAGGGCTAATTATAGGCACAGGAAAAGGGGAAAGAGGCATTTGGAAAAGCTCTACCTTTCCCAGCGGCGGGAAGCAGGGCAGCATGGCCCCAAGATGGGAGCAGCCCAAAGGGCAAGGTGAGAAGAGCACAGCCCCACGCTCCTGGACATCACCATTCCCCTTTTCTGGCAGGATAAAAGCCAGTGCACATCATGGCTCATGATACTCCCTGATACCTTCATGCTCTGGGAAGCCCCACAACAGGAGCAGGACCCGGGGCTGCTCCAGCATTGGCACAAGGAGCAGAAACAAACACAGCAAGAACCAAAGTGGCTCAGTCCTACATCAGGTTCCCTGTGGAGACCCCATCTCCCGGAGCCAAGAGCCAAGTGATGCCCCAAGCCCTTCACCGTGCCCTGGCAGCTGCCAAAAAGATGCTCTCCACAATCTAAAGGCAAATAAATGTGCACTAAACTTTCAACAGCAGCAAATGCTCTGGAGAAGGGGCAGCTTTAGAGCCTGGTTCATGTTCATTGAAGAGCCACCTCCCTTCTCCCAACCCCACCATACCTGGCAAGGAGAATGGATGAGGACACATTAACCTACGTGCCAGCAAGGACGAGGTTGGACAGGAAAGCACTAGAACTCAGCAAGTTTTCAGGCACCAAGGTTCTCTTCAAAGCCACGTTTCTACCCAAAACCCAGGGAAAATAAAAACATCCCACCTATCTGTTTTGGAAAGGGGGGAAAAAGCCTCTTGCTCAAGTCTCCGCTCCGGCTGCTGCTTGCTTATCCCCCTGGATTGCGCTTCCTTGTTTGCTGCGCATGTGGGAAGTGTGGGTGTGTGGGTTTGGGTTTGCTTTTTGCAATCACTCTGCAGACCATCTCCTGAGATCCTGCAGATCGCAGCCTGCAAGGCAAAGCGCACTGAGCCCCGCTCCATCACCCGGCCAGGCAGAATTCCCACTCTCCAGCTTTACACAAGGCCGCTCCCCAGCTCCAAAGCACCTTCCAAACCTGAGGCTTGCAGGTATCCTGACCCTCCCGGGTGCTGCAGAGCTGTTGCCATCACTCAACAGTACAGAGGAAGGATGCAGAAGCTGGGTGCTGCGAAGGGAGAGCCAGCGGCACGGAGCAGCAGGGCACCAGCTCCAGCTTCCCAGCGGGAAAGCGGCTGCTTGCTAAGGGAAGGAATCCACCCGCGTGCGCCGGGTCCATCTGATGCCCTTTTTAAGGCTCCTGTGGCAGCGGGAAGGGGGTTATCTAGCACCGAGCTCACTGGATAACCCCAGCTAAAGCCTTGGCACCCGGGGCTGCTGCAGCACGGACATTCCGGAACGCTCCTAAGGAAGATCCAGCCTCAGTACAAACCAGACCAGCTCCGGTTTACATCACACTGTCCCCCAGCACCAACACATCCAGTGATGGAGGGGAAGATAACCTCAAATGTCCCTGCAGACCACACCAAAACCACAGGGCCCAGCGCTCCTGCTGTCACCCACACCTCTTTGTGTCACCCACACCTCTCTGAGCAGAGCCCACCTCACCCAGCGCTGCCGGCACATCCCAGCAGAGCACGTGGCACCGGTGGGAATGACACAGCCCCTTCCCACCCCGGCACCGCCACCACGCAGGGCTCTAAGCCCTACCGGGATAACAAGCTCACAATGAGATCCTAATGAAGGATTAGGGAAATACAGTTTAAAGAGATTAATCTGGGTGCAGTACCGAAACTTCTTTTTCTGTGGGCCCATCCGAGGTGAGATCCCGGGTTTCGGGCCCTGCCAGCACACAGGGAGCTGCCGCTCTGGCCACTCGGGATGGTTTTTCCGTGCAAAGAGCGGCTGGGACTGTGGAAAGGATGGAGGAACGCACCAAAAAATAGCTTGTGGCGCCTGCAAGCCCTGCCCAAGGCGCTTTAAAAGCGAGCCAGAGGCTCCCTTCATCTCTCCCCTCCCACACCAGTCCCTTCCCATCTGCATCCCAGCTGCGCGCAGCGATGCTCTGGTCCCGTTCCTAATGAGCAGTGATGTTATCCGCCCGAGCCGGAGCCTTCCAAAGAGCCCCAGGGAAGCAGGTACTCAACTCTCATTCAGGGAAAGTTATTAATAGTCATTTCTTGGCTCTACACAAACAGAACAAGAAGTCAGCCCTGGCCTCAAAGAGCTCGGCGTGACTGCCAGCCCCACGCGCTCCCAAAGGTCAGAAGTCTGGTTCGCCCCCAAATCAAACGGTGCTGGTTTAAAATAGAAAGCAACACATCTGGGGTTGCTTTTGGGGGAAGGGGGGATTTGGCCACTCATTATTTTCCCTGCAGCCGCAACCACCAGAAACTTTCTCCTCCGGAGAAAGGGCAATGTGACTTCTCATCCCATCCCAGGAACCCAGGAGCTGGGAATTCACTAAACCAGCCCCAAGAGCAGGAACGCCCTGGGCAAAAGAGGCTGGCTGTGAGCAGGCAGGGATGGGCTCATCCCACAGGCAATGGGCTCATCCCATGGGAGCGGGGCGACCGCTCAAAGCAACCCCCCTTCATTTCAGCTGAGTCGTCAAAAGCCACGCGCCGAAAGGGAGGTGGGATGGGGATCTGACAAACATCCCCGTCGAGAGACTACAAAACAAATCCAATGAAGATGTTTGGAGCAGATCCAGATGTTTATTAGTGACGCACACAGAGGTATAAATAATTATCCGGTAGGAATTTTGTTCACAGGCAGCTTGCCCTTATCTAATCTGATCACAGCACAACACAGCCCCGGTCCTGTCCATTCCCTCCATGCTTTACAAGTCTTGAGAAAACCAGATGCAAAAGAAGAACCACCTCACTAGGGGGACCAGTTTAACCCCATTAATCACTGGATACTCAGACTGGAGCTGCCAGGACCCAGACCTCATCCAGACACAGCTCTGGGAGGGAGGATTTTTGCCCTCAGCAGGAGCGCTGGCTGAGGAATGGATGAAGTGAGGGTGTAGGGAGCTGAACCATGCCCCACGCTTGGCACCGGCTGCAGGTAATGCGGCATCAGCAGGGACAGGAGCTGGTTGTGGCACCGACCAGAACCCTCCATGCCTGTAAAAACCAGCTGCTTAAAATACACCAGCAAACAAAACTCTCCCTTGACCAGCAACCTCAGAGCCTGGATGCTGCAATTACCTACGAATACACGGCCCACACACCCCAAGATGCCAAATGGCAGAGGGGGGACGGTGACAGCACCCGGCAAACCGGAGGCACCGTGGCTGCGAGCGACCATCGCAGCATCACCACCAAGCCCAAGCCAAAGGGTTCGCACGCAACTGAGAAACAGGCCAACAAAAGGCTTTAACAGCTCAAAACCCCCCAACCTGAGCTGCTTTCTGAGCATCATCTAACCTACCCCACGCGGGAGGTGCTGGCAGCCCTCACCCCCCCGCCAGCATCGCCAATGGCTTCCCAAAAACTCAACCACCCCACCAGAGGCGAGGCCAGAGAGGGATTCGCAGAGGCTAGAGAGGAGAAGGGTTGGAAACTTACTGTAGGAAATTGGCTGCTCAGCTCCGACTCCTTGTCCCTACTGGTGGGAAAGTCTATAAATCTCTAATAAAGAGGAAAAAAACCCAACAATAAATCCCCTCCCATTTTATTCCTTGTCTCTCCCCCTGCTTCCAAAGGATTGCGAAACCGAGAGGGCAGCCGGGGCTTGGATCTGCGGCATTTCTGAGTTCCTACAGAGTCTGGGCTCCCTGCCACCAGCAACAGCGGCTCTGGGGGTGTGGAAAAAGAGAGGGGGGAAAAAAGGAGAAGAGAGAAAAAAAATAGGAAAGAAAAAAAAAGTCCTGTTTATTTTGGGGGATGAGGCACAAAGCACGGTTCCGGCATTCCTGCAGGATCTGCGAGCGCTCTAACAGGAACGGCTTTGGGTTCCAAAGCCTGGACTTGGGGTGGGAATATGGAGCTGGCAGAGGATGCTCATTCCTGGGGGTACACAGAGGTGAGGAGCAATCTCCTACATAAGGAGCACAACACATGCCAGGGTAGATGGACCCATCCCAGGGAGCACCCATGGGTGCTAACAGCGGCTCGGCCCTGCCCTGGTTGCTGTAAGGGGAATTACCAAAGACAGGCTGGAAGAAAAGCCTGCTCCAGCCATGACCCAGATTCCCCTCCAGCCTGATCCCTCACTGAAGTCATAATCCTTGGAGGGCTTCTGGTCCTTCTCTTTTTTTTTTTCCCCTTTCAAATACATCCCTGCGCGTTGCCATGGCGATGAGGGTGATGCTATAATTTCGGCATTATAGACTTCAGCACGAGAACAGGGGGAGAAGGTGGCTGAAACATGGACGAGCTGCACTGGGGATGTATTTAGGCAAAAAGAATTAAAAGAGAGAAAGAAATGACCAAGGCAGCACCTTGGCTTCAGTAGCAGATGCTGGAAGAGTGGGGCTGACCCAGAGCTGATGAGATGCAGGGGTTGAATCCTTTCTCCTAGAGAGATCTGGTAGATCCCCCTCTCCTGTGCTCTGGGGAGAGCATCCTGCATCCAGCTCTGGGGCAACAACACAAGAGGGATGTGGAGCTGTTGGAGCGAGGGCAGAGGAGGAGCTCTTGCAGTACCCAAGGCAGCCCTGAGCAAGAACACCCTATTTTGGGGGTGTTTTGAGCCCACCACGGCTCAGCACACAACCGGTGGCAAAACCAACCAACTTTGCAAAGCAGCAGCTCCAGAAGAGCTGCTCAGCCCTTTTTTTACCTTCGTTTTCCACCACCTTTCCTTTCCGCCTTACTTTGCCCATCTTAGGTCCTGGTGGCATCCCATCACCAACAGGATGTGGGAGTCCCTGAGCTCCTGTCCAGCTCCCAATGGGAGAAAACCCCTCTGTTGCTCCATGGTTTTGCAAGCCCATGATACACCTCTGGGTGCTCTCAGGGTCTATGTGGTGTCAGTGAGTTTTCAGGCTGGAAGGTGACCTGTGACTGCACAGGAGGGATGAACCAGGACCCAAGCTGGAGCACTGAGGGCTTCACCCCCTCCAAACCCCAGCAGCCTCAGGCTCTCCTGCAGCACAGGAACAGGAAAACTGCACCAGCAAAAGCTAAACCAGCTTTAGCCACGCTTCCACCCCCCGTGTGCCCCTTCCCACCACATCACCCTGCACCCAGAGCACCAAGTTTCCAATAGACACGCAAATAAAACCAGATCATACACAAACAGCTCTGCCTAAACACAGCCCAATGGCCCGTGACCCCCAGCGCAGCGGACATGAGCTGCCAGTGGGCTCACAGGGTCCCAAAGGAAGCCAGAAAGCCCCATGGGGACCACCTCGCCCCATGCCAAGCTCACCTACGCACCCTTCTAGCAGGTGAGGTGAGCAAAAGGCACTTCGGTCCAGTGCACGGCACCAGGCACAGCATCCACAGCCTGCACCCCTTGAGTTGCCTCTCTGTGAGGTATGAGGAAGACCCCAGTAGCAAAACCCGGGTGGTTGGCATCAGGGGAAGGTGTGGAAATCACTGTGCCAGAGCCACGGTGCCTGGACACAGCTCCGAAAGGCAGCTTAAAGCAGGGATGCTCAGAGGGCGGCAGGATACTGGGGCAAAAAGGTCTCCTGAGCCCATAAATGCTTGGAAAAACTCACAGCACACCATTGTAAAACTGGACAATCCAGCTGTGGGATGGCACACCAGGGCTCGCAGCACTCCTCAGTGCAAATCCACTTGTATAACCTCCAGGAGACAAGACAATTCAGAGGATTTCAGTCCCCAAAGGGAGCCAAACCCTCAACCGGCGACCTTTAGCATCCAACCTGTCAGCCTTGAGCCATCAGTGTGGCTTTTCGCAGGGCCCTGAGCTCCATATTTAGCCTCCAAGGTATTTATCTGTGAGAAGCTAAAAACAAAGCTGCATTTGCATAACAAAAAGACCCCGGGCTGCTCAGTACCTGTGCAGCACGGCGGGGACAGGGCATGCAAAGCAGCCTTCCTCCCTCGCCAAGCAGAAGGCGCTGAAGGTCACCCAAGCGGATGCTGAGCTCGCGGTGGCTGGTCCTGTCCGCTGGAAAGGACAAGGCAAGCACATCATCCCTTACAGGAAACCTCTTCCCAACCTTCCCACTTAAATCTCATCCATCTGGAGCGGCCCTTTGGGGCACAAAGGCAGGCGTGAAATCCTGCTTGCTAAAGCACACGCGCCTGACCTTAAACCTCAAGGATCAGAGGGCAATCAGCAGGGTTTTGACAAACTCTCTTGATTTGCAACCAGAATCCATCTCACCATTTCCTCCCCTGGGTGCCAGCAGCGGGGAGAGGACACGCAGCTTTGTTCCCCCTCGGAAGCAGTGTCTGCAGGAGTGATGAAGAACCCCTTGGCAGCGCAGTGAAGTGCAACGAGCCCTTCCCCACCGCGCTCCTTCCAAGGAGGAACACGGTGGTCCCAATACAGCTCCTACAACACCCCAGGAGCACCCAGGACCTCCGGCCACCGCGAGCAGCTCCACACTCACCCACCCAACACCAGGTCAGCACCCAGCATCACGCTGGGCTCAACCCAGCACCTACGTCATTGTTTTGGGACAAAGTCCCTTCTGTGACCCGGCACCACCCAACTCCCCGTCACCTTATCTCACACTGCACTATCACAACCCCTTTCCCCCCCTTCCCCCACAGCTCCATTAAAGCCCAACCCTCCCCAAAACCGAGAGGGATCACACCAAACCCCCCCACCACCACCCCAAAAGACAGATGCTCATCTCTTCCAGCGCTGGGGAGAGGATTGATGGAGGGAGCAAGAAGCAGCCACCAGCTGCCGCGGGAAGAAGCTTGGCTGCCTTCACCACCAGCATCCTGCTCCAACCATTTGTTCTGCTTCTATTTTGGACAGCGATGGGGCTCGGCGCTCCACGGCTCCCAACCTTCCCACCACGACAGATTTCTGCTAAGAGGCAGTGCCGGCTCCGCTCCCCGCCTTGGCAGCAGCATCCGAGCGGGGCCGGGGATATTTTTGATCCAGCGAGTCGGGAGGTGCTAGTTTTCCCGGCGGCTTGCTGCCGGCGCGTGGGAAGGATGGCCGTGCCGAGTCAGGGAAGGTTGGGGATGGATCAAGGATGGATCCCTGTGCTTTAAACACAAGGAATGGGGAGTCAAGTCCTTGTAAACAGTGGAGCATCAAGCTCTCAGGGTAAGCATCACTCCAGAAGAGGCTGGAGAGCCCTAAGCCCACAGACACCAGCCTGTGCACTCAGAGGAGAGCCTGGCACACACATAGCATCATAGAGACTGGTTTGGGTTGGAAAGGACCTTAAAGATCTTCCAGTTCCACCCCACTGCCACGGGCAGGGACACCTTCCACTACAGCAGGTTGCTCCAAGCCCCTGTGTCCAACCTGGCCTTGAACACTGCCAGGGATGGGGCAGCCACAGCTTCTCTGGGCACCCTGTGCCAGCGCCTCAGCACCCGCACAGGGAAGAGCTTCTTCTTCATACCCCACCTGATATATCTAACCTGACACACTGCCTGCGTGATCCCAAGCACTGCTCCTCACTGGAATACCAGGTGAAAACTGCCCTGAGCCCATGTCCAAGCAAGCCTTGCCCTCACCCAGCTGCAGTGGAAGAGTTAGCAAAGTACATTTGCTGCTATCACCGGGTTTTCTTAAGGGCAGAGACACGTCTCCAAGGAGCACGTGGTTTATCCCCAGGGATAACCGCACCTGGAGGCACCACCTCACCTCCACTGTGACCTCCCCACTGCTCTAATGGAAGGTGTCCCTGCCTGTTGCAGGGGGTTGGAAGTGGATGAGCTTTAAGGTCCCTTCAACCCAAGCCACGCTGGGATTCTACGATTCTATCATACTGGTTTATCTCCTGCTGCCAGGAGAAGATGCTCCTGGACCACCTCAGCCTGGGGCTGTGGGACAGGGCAGCCTCGGTAACAAAACAAATGTCTGGCAGGTCCAAAGAACTTGTTCACATTCCTCTTTTTATACATAATTATCTTTTTCTTCCCTGGCAATGGAAAACTCCTGTGCTGACACCACGTCTCAAGGTTACTGCTTGGGCTGGGGGAGGATTTCAGGCTTTACAACCCAGAAATTCCAGACAGAAACCCAGAAACTTTGCCAGTTTTGTACTAAACACAAAGTTCTTCGCCCAAATTACTCCATTTCTTTAACTGGTCTTTTTTTTCAGCAGGTTTTAAGTAAGCGCCATTTTTCAGCCCCCAAAATATTGAGGATTTGAGTAGAAACCTCTCACTGACGCCGTGGACATTTCCTATTCTCTCTTTCTTTTCTTGAGGAAAACCAACCCAACCTGACCCCACATATTTTCCCCACCCGCACGACATAGGATGTGCTCCTGGGTTTCTGTGCAACCCAAGCAAGTTTTCCCTGAAGTCTTCCAATAATTGGAGAGGAAAAATGCTCTTAAAAAAATAAGTTTCATCTTAATAATAATAATAATAATGATAATGAAGCTTTCCAAAAAGATGGAGAAAAGTCACATTGTTCCAAAAGGCACTTTCATTTCAAAAGGCAGATGAAAACTTTCAACCAAGACTACTTATAACCACTGCTTATATCCATCATTAACACCTTCCACGCCACGAGCTCCACTGCATCCTCCTGGGTAGGGGACATGCTGCCAACAGCCCCCAGCACACTGCTGTGGGGTGCAGGATGATGCCAATAATCTCCCCCTGTTGCAGAAGGAAGAGGAAAAGGAGAAGGAGAAGGAGGAGGAGGAGGAGGAATCCCTTTGCCGCCTTCTCAGATGAGCCTATACGATGTGACCCCCTTGCAGCCCTGGGGTGGGCTCGGGTCAGGGACCTGGCCCCGTTTGCTGCCTCCGAAATCTCTTTACTCCCTTTTGGGGCCGGAAAAAGAAATTAAACCATAAAAAACTGGGGAGATGAATCTTCCTCCTTCCTATGAAAGGGGGAAGAGCTGCGGAGGAGATCACCCTTCCCTCCCCATGGCACCCGGACCCCACACGCACCCTAAGCATCCAGATGGGAGGCACCTCCTCCTGTGGAAGCGGTTTTGGGATGGTGCCGGCCGCTTGCTGGAAGCTGTTTGAAGTTCTGGAAAGAGAAACAATTCCTCCTCCTCCTCCTCCTCTTCCTCCTTGCCCAGAAATAGGTCATTTAATTACCACCTTTCCAACCCCAAAACAACACTGAGTCAAGAGAGGAGGTGGGAGCACTTCAACCCTGCGCTGGCTCATGCCCGAAGACACCGCAGCACAGCTTTGACCTTGAGATGTCCACGCTGGGGCATCGGGGCAATGTCAGCACAGATGGCAAGGACTCAGCTCCCTGCTTCTGGATTTCAATTAGTGCTGGTCAATTAAAAGGAGGAAGGCTGGGAATGCGGGTGCTGCGGAGCCCCTTCCACACGCAGCCACCGGAGCCTCCAGGAAAACCAACGGATAATTGCATGTTGGGAAATCATACATGTCCTGCTCGGCACAGAGTGAAACATGCAGCCCCGGCATGGTCCAGTCTGGCTGCTTCGGGACAGGACACCACGGTGGCTCCTGGGTGGTGGCCACAGCCTGACACATCCCAGCGCGGGCACCATCCTGCCCTACCGGCTTGTCCTCACCGTGCGCACCAAGACACCCGCCTGGCACCAATCTGGTGCTTTGCTGTCATAGAGACTGGTTTGGGTTGGAAGGGACCTTGAACCTCATCCAGCTCCAACCCCCTGCCACAGGCAGGGACACCTTCCACTAGAGCAGGTTGCTCCAAGCCCCTGTGTCCAACCTGGCCTTGAACACTGCCAGGGATGGGGCAGCCACAGCTTCTCTGGGCACCCTGTGCCAGCGCCTCAGCACCCTCACGGGGAAGAGCTTCTGCCTTATCTCCAACCTGAACTTCCCCTGTTTCAGTTTGAACCCATCACCCCTTGTCCTATCGCTCCAGGCCCCGATGAAGGTCCCTCTCCAGCATCCTTGTAGCCCCCTTCAGACACTGGAAGCTGCTGTGAGGTCTCCACACAGCTCAGCTCACCCATAACCACCACCCCGCTGTTATCTAGGGGCACCTATAGCTCGGGAGAGTGCACATGGGAAACTGAGGAGCAGCTGCTGCATCCCCCAACCTCAACGCAAACCCCATGAAAACGGGCCGAGCTTCCCACCAAAACTCTCCCCACATAGCTCAGAGGCCTCACTCCCCCCATCCTTTCAGCCACCATTTAAGAGAAAGCAAACATACAGTCTGTGTCCCCCCCCCCCAATAAATCACCCCAAATCCACGTATTTAACTCCACATGGGGGTTTATTCCTTAGAGGATGCAAGCTCTTGTCTGGTTTTCAAGCAGTGGGGAGCTCCAGCAGGGAGACACCAGGAGCAAGGGAAAAGGAAAAACATAAGGAAAAACCACAAGGAAACCAAACTGGAGCGCGAGATGAAACCCGACAGATCTGTGGAGGTAGAGCTGCTGGCAGGCAGACAGCTAGATCCATCTTGAAAGCAAAAGCAAACTGCTGCTCAAACAAGGCACAGGGAAAAACCTCGAGGTCTTTCCGGCACTGCCTAAACTCCCATCAAACAAAATGAGGAAGAAATTCCAGCTTTTTATTGAAAGCTGCTCTAATTAGGGGGGGGGAAATGAAGGAGAAAGGAATTAGAGGTGCATTGATGGGAAAGGAATAAATACCACCTCAAGGAGGTGAGGGGCTGATGCATCCTATGGTCCTGCTGTCACCGGGGGCATCCCGTTCCCACCCAGCACAGCCGCGGGATTCTGCGCTTCCTCCTCCTCCTCCTCCCTGCCCCTGCTGTGACTCACTTGCTCTATGCCGGCCGCGCCTGGCTAGAGCAGAGCCATAGCTTCCCGGGGGCAGGAATGTCATCTGCAATAGAGTCACCTCAGAACTCGGGATGGCTCAGCCTCGAGGAACTGCCAAAACAGCGACCAAAAACCAGAGCGAGCCCCTGGCGCTCGGCACAGATGGGGAGAGTCAAAGGGGGTATTTTTAGCTCTGCCTGCAGATGGGGAAGTCCGGCCGGAGCATCTACACAACAGCCCCCATTAGCTCGGGCCACCTCGGTGTGTGCTCCCGGGTACTAACGGGATTTAATGGGATGCTGCCGGCTCACTTCCCAACCCTTGGGCAGCGCCTGGCCAGGGCCACTCGCTCCACTGCGGCATCTCCGCCGGCACTGGGCAACCAGGGGCAGCAGTGGCCCGGTGATGCCAGTGCCACGCATCCCTCTCCCTCTTTTCCCTCTGCTCCCAAAGAAGCCACCACCGCAACCCATCGCTGGAGGGACAGCACGCAGCATCCCATGGCAGGTCCATCCGAGCGATGCTGACCTGACCCCAGGAAGCAACTCTGGCTTGGGGCAAAAAAAGAGGGAAAAGCAATTTCTGCCCCTTCCCCACTGATGGGTTTTGGGGTCACAGTGGCAGAGCCCTCCTGGTCCTGTGGGATGAACTGGGTGGCATCACCCTCCACCCTCTCCATCCTTCCTCTGCGACATCCTTCCCCAGCATCTCCCGGCACCACAGAGCTGGGTCCCGCTCCCGGACTTTTTGTCCAACACTTTGGGCTTTGTTCTCCCTAGCACAAAGATGCCGTTTGGCTGCCCTGGCAGCATGGAGGGACCTCGAAGTGGATGTGGTTTATGACCATATTTAGGCTCCTTTACGTTGCCAGAGTCACAGTAAAGGGCTGCGGCATTAAATGAGAATCAGACCCCACTTGTTTCACTTGGCAGCCTGGGAAAAATCCACCCCGGGCGACTCCGGCACCGTCCGAGCCTCCACCCTGCCCGCTCGGGGACAGGATAAAATAGCAACAGCCCTTTCCAGCTCCGCAGTTGCACTTCGCAAATGGAGCCAAGAGCCCTACACCAACCAGGAGGGAAGGGGGGGGGGGCGGAATCAAACACATAAACCACCATCCTCTTCCTGAGAGCAACACCGAGGCGCGGGGAAGCAAAGGGATGTGCCCAAGGTCACTTCTCAAGGTCCCTGGAGAAGATGCAGGGATGTAACCCCCCAGCACGAGATGGTTTGTGCTGGTGGGGGAACTGGGGCAGCACTGGAAGTGCTGACCCCCCCCAGACGCAGGAGGTAAAGCCCCTTCAGCACGTTAAATCCCCGGCGTGGCGGAGGCGACGGCGCTATTCCAGCATTCTGGAAACCCGAGCGGCACTGGGGGGACAGAGGCCACCTGCTCCCAGCACAGCACAAGTGCGGATGCCTCAGCCTGGCAAAGCCACGACAACTGCAGGGATGAAGGGCAAGGAAAGGGGGGGTTGGAAAGGAGAAGCCATGAGGCCCATCCAGAGGTCTGTGACCTTCAGGAGCCCACGGGCAGCAATCCGGAGGGCAGAGCAGGCAGCTCACTGCACTTCCAAGGAACAAGCGCAGCCCCAGGCGCTTCCCGGGCCGAGGCCACCAGCACCCGGTGAAAGAACAGAAAGAAAACACCCCAAATCAACCTTTCCCACCCTCAGAACCTGCAGCCCCTCGCCTGGATGAGGGGATGCAGCTCCCGCAGCCTCCCTGTGGTGCCGAGCCTGGCACAGCCCCATCCCCACCGCCTGGATGTCCTGGGACACCAGGACATGAGAGCACCCACCTTGGCAAAGCAACACCAGCCGGAAAATCCACGTGGGACCATGCGCTGCGGGAGAAGCGGCTTTGGAAAGGCAGGATCAGGGTGGGAACAGGGGCAGGGACACTGGGAGGAATTCACACCAGATGTGCTCCACTTACTGGTGCCTGCCCAGACCCTGCCTGCGGCCGGTCACCAGTCAGATCCGCATGGACGGGGAGGATGAGGAGGGGGGGACACCCCAGTTTGTGTCCATGTGGAGCCGCGGGGCTCCTGGGCTGCGTGTATGTGCGTGCACATGTGTGTGTGTGCACACACGTGTGTCTCACTGGCGTGTGCAAGGCAGGGGGTGTGGGGGGGTGATAAATACAGAACCAAAAGCCACCCCCAAAGCTGAGGGGCGCGCTGCTGGGAAGGAGAGAAGCCGCTGGCAAAGAGCTTCCCAGATGCTCAGCAGCACCCAGATGCCGGACGCCCCGCACAGCGCATTGCTCCCCCCATGGCCTCGATGTCCTGGGGGCAACACCGGCGCCTTGCCCCCCACTCTGGGAACCAACCCCACCGCTGCCAGCTCCGGGGGCACCGGAGCAAGGCCTCGATTCAGCCTCAAACCGCTGCTCTTACCAATCAAACCACAGCTCCCCCCCCCATCCCGACACCCCGGGTCCCACAGCATCACCCCCCGCTCCAAACCCCTCACCCCCGCTTCTCCCCCGCTCCTTCGAGGTGGCGGCTGTCACCGGGGTGCGTGCGGGAGGGATTCCCACGGGAGTGCAACCCCTCGGGCTCCATCACCGTGCAGCGGGAGCCCCCCCACCCCACCAGCAGCACCCAGCGGGCCCCATCCCCGCGCATCGCCCCCCCCTCACCTGCCGAAGCGCCGCTTCTTCCCCTTCCTCCCCTCTCCCCTCCTTCACCTCTGCACCATTTTGGTGACGGTTTGTTTTGAAGCGGCGCCGGGGAGGGGAAGGGAAGGGGAGGGGAGGGGAGGGGAGGGAAGCGAAGCGAAGGGGGGTGGCGGAGGGGGGGGGGAAGGATGTGCTCGCCCATCCCCGCCGCCTCGGGGCGGCACCGCGCAGCACGGGGGATGGGGGGGTACCAAAGGGTACCAAAGCCCCCACCCCCGTTTAAAATCACACACCGACGGCACCAAGGGGTGTGGGGGGGGGTGCTGTCGGAAGTAACGCAAAGATGATAAATTAATAGCGATTAATTAGAAGGTGACGATTAATAACGCCCCGACCCCCACGTGAAGGGACCGAGCGGGGCCGGACCCACCTGCGCGGGCGCAGAGCCCGGCGGCCGCCTCCTCCCGGGGCTGCGGCGGAGCCGGCGCGGAGCGACCATGGCCGGGCCCGGCCCAGCGTCAGGACGCGGCGCAGCGCGGGCGGCCAATGGCCGCGGGGGAGCGGGGCCGGGCCAGGGGGGGGGCGGGACGGGGGGGAGCCGGAGCTTGGGGGGGCGGGACGGAGCTTGGGAGGGGGGAGAATGGAGCTGGAGGGGGGGGGCAGAACCGGGGGGGGGAGGGGGGAGGCAGAACTGGGGGGTAACAGAGCCGGGGGGGGGAGGCGGGCAGATCTAGGGAGGTAACAGAGCCGGGGGGGCAGATCTAGGGGGGTAACAGAGCTGGGGGGGGGCAAAGATGGGGTTGGGAGGGAACAGAACAGGGGCTGGGGGATAGACCCAGGGCATGGGGGGAGGAACAGAGTCGGGGGGGCGAGCAAAGCCGGGGGGGGGCAGAGCTGGAGGGGGTAACAGAACTGGGGGGGGAGGAAAGAGATGGGGGGGGAACAGAGCTGGATGAGGGCAGAGCTGGGGGGGGGGAGAGGCGGAGGGGTGAAAGAGCCAGGGAGGAAGGGGGGTAAGAACAGGGGCTGGGGGACACAGCGGGGTCAGAAACGGGGCTGGGGGGAGCAAAGCCACGACCCCATCTCCCACCCGCAGCATCCAGTGCAGCCACACTCATGTGGGTGCTTCCCCCAGCAGCGGGATAGGGGCTGCGGTGATGGGGGGTCAGGGGGGGTTTCGCCCCCATGGGGAGGATGAGGCTCAGGGGAGGGGGGTGGGGGTCAGTCTTGGTGTGGGTCCCTACAAGCCACGTTTGTCACCCCCATTCCAGTGACGGGGCTGGTTCTGCACCAGTGGTCTGGATCCAGCACTTGGAAGCAGGAAAACATCCTGGTACGGCCACATTGTGCCATGGGACTGCTCTGGGCATCTCCCACACACGGGGCTCCAGCAGGACACCTGCACTTCCCTGAGCACCAAGTCCTTGGGGCCGGGCACACGCGGCCAAGGACGTGCCACCAGCACGGACTGGCCACATCAAAGCACATCCTGCACTCCGGGGCATTACGTTCCCTCTCCTCCTGCTCCTCCTGTAGCTTCAATCCGGGTAAATTGCTCTGTGGTTGCCCTCAAGAGATCCAACCTGTTGAACAATGACTCCTGCCGCAGAGCTCGCTCCTCGCCAGGGCTCTTGGGGCTGTGGATTGGGGCAGGAATTGGGTTTTTAGGGGTATTGGGGACCTGGTGCTATTCCTCCCATCTTGGCATCGTCTGGCGCTGCACATCAGGGCAGTGCTGGCACCTGGGGATGGTGGATGGATATGGACCAAGGAGCATGGCTGGCGATGGTTCTCCCACCGGATGAGCTCTCCCACTGCCAAGCACTGGCCAGAGGAATGCCGTACGGGATGGCTGGGACACAGGCTGTCCTTTCCCAGCAATTCATGTGCCATGGTGCGCCATAAAGCAGAACAAATACAAACCAAGCTGGTGTGGGTCTGCTCCTGGCAGAAGGAAGCTCGTGTCAAGGGTTGGAGGCTCCATGGGAGATGTTTCATGGATCCCCACAACCCACCTTCCCATCCCAGTGGCATGAGTCCAGTGGGAGTCTGATGCCCCAGAAGACAGGGTGATAACTGTCACACACAAGGCCATTGTCCAAGCACAAGGGGCTAGGGACCAGGGACAAGGATGTCCCAGCCCCGCTGGGTCACATCCAGCTGGAGCACTGAGAATACCACTGCTTCCAGTGCCCTTAGAACCCAAAACCAACCACAGGGGAGTTGCCAGGGATGGGGAGCAAAGCCAAACATTGCATTTGTACCAAGATGATGCCCAGAGCCGTTGACCATCACCCATGTGGCGCTGGCCTCCTGCTCCTCCATGGCACAAGGTGCTGCCCAAACCCAAAAACCCCGGTTACCACCCCAAAGTCCAAGGTGATGCGGGAGGCTGGGGCACGCATTTGCTCCCATTGGGACTGTTCATCCCGGATGGCTCTTCCTCAAGCCCTATCCCAGGCCGGGACGACAGGAAGAGGTTCCCAATGCCAGTGACTCAGCCGAGGGGGTGTTTTGCAACACTCTGGGTGTGGGATGAGGCTCCTGGTGTGTGGATAAGTAGGAGTTGAGGTGTGTGGTGAGCACCCAGCTCCAGGAGGCATGTGGGCAGGGAAGAGTGAGAGGACCTGCATCCCAGAGCTGGGAAAGGGGTCCTGCTATGGGGCATAGCAGATGCTTGGCACCGGGATGCTGGCACGGACACAGCCGGCCACTCTGGGATGGGCTTCCTGGTGGGTGCACCCCACGCCAGAGCACAGCACCTGCAGCCTTCCCTGCAGCCTTAACCTGGGACAGACCAGCAAAGAGACAAGTATCAGAGCCCAGAACCCCACCGTGTGCTGGGCTGCACCCCCAGAGTGGGAGTAGCAGGTCATGGAGGGGCTTCTCCCCCTTTGCTGTGCTCTGGGGAGACCTTAGAGCAGCTCCAGCGCCTAAAGGAGCCACAAGAAACCTGGAGAGGGGCTTTGGACAAGGGATGGAGGGACAGGGCAAGGGGAATGGCTTTAACCTGCCAGAGGGGAGATTGAGATGAGCTCTGAGGCAGAAGCTCTTCCCTGTGAGGGTGCTGAGGCGCTGGCACAGGGTGCCCAGAGAAGCTGTGGCTGCCCCATCCCTGGCAGTGTTCAAGGCCAGGTTGGACACAGGGGCTTGGAGCAACCTGCTCTAGTGGAAGGTGTCCCTGCCCGTGGCAGGGGCTTGGAGCTGGAGGAGCTTTAAGGTCCCTTCAGCCCAAACCATTCCATGGTTCTATGATTCTATGATTCATTAGGACAAGAGGTAGGACATGCTCAAAGGAGAGGCTGGCTCCAACCGGAGCATCACTGGTGGCACAGGCACCTCTGCCCTCATCACCCCCCTGCCTCAGTGACGTAGTTTCCTGCTGGCTCCTTCCCCCATCACCACACATATTTCTAGTGGACTTTTCAGCGTGTTTGGCTTTTGGGGGCCGTTTGTTGTCAGTTGGTTATTTTATGATATTTATTGTTAGAAAAGGGGCTATTTTTAGCACCCTGTTAGTTTAGATAGAGATGGGATTAGTCATCCCAACCGAGCGCTGTTTGCAGCCTCTCCTCAAGGATTCTCTGGGGTTTGTTTTCCAATCAACTGAGATCATGTAGCCAAAGAAATACCAAATAGAAATAGTCCTCCTGATGTGCAGCTCCAGGGCCTCCCTTTGAGCCATGGGCTGGGGAAGAGGGAAGGATCCAGCCCAGGATATTTATGAGATGAAGACGAGAACATTACGATGAACCTCCAAGTATTTTGGAAAGTCAGTTGGAGTTGGTTCTTTTTTTTCTCTTGGGAACCAAATGCTGAGTAACTCCCTTCCCACACCAGGCTGCTGCTTCGTGCAGCTGGTACGCAGCCTCCTGACAGTGGGAATTGCTTTCCCTCGCCCTGTGCCAGCGGGTGAGAAGGGAGGAATCCTGTGTCTTCCAAGATATGCAGCCACCTACAGCCTCGGGCGAGTAAAACAAAGAGACACCCCAAAACCTAAAGTGGGAAAATCGGTTGCTCCTTCCCTGCTCCGAGTGCAGAGAGAGGAGCTGGCTGAGAGCTGACTTCGAAGCTAAGAGGCTGAGAGCTGGAGCAGCAACTCTACCCTTGAGACCTTTGCTCTCTCTTCTGCTGTCCCCCCCATCTGAGCCAAGCTGCTTTTGAGGAGACCAGTTTGGCTCTTAGGAAGGTGGGACTCAGATGCGGTGAAGAAGCAAAGGTTGTGGCTCATCTTGGTGCTGAAGTGCTGCCGCCAGCTCGTGCCTAGCAATGCCATCGCCCTTGGGATGCTGCAGAGCTTCAAGCTAGGGAGGGGGCTGTGGGTCTGCTGCCAGCCCTGCACCAGCCAGACCCTGTCCCTGGGGTGTCCCTGGGGGTATCTCTGGGGTGGCGATGCCCATGGTGGTGGCACAGGCCACCCTTGAGGACAGGGCAGCAAACACCGGCTGGAGAGGGGAAGCAATGCGATGCACCCATGAGGTTGAACCAGCCCCGAGCCCAGGGGCAGCCCCAGGGACACCCCAGGGTCCCCACTAGCCCTGTGGCACCGCAATGGGGGTCCTTGTGGCACTGCAGTGAGGGTCCCTGTGGCACTGTGATGGGGGTCCCCACGAGCCCTGCTCCCCGTGGCACCACGATGGGGGGGTCTCATCCAGCCCTGCTCTCCATGGCACCACAATGGGGGGTCCCCACCAGCCCTGCTCCCCGTGGCACCCCGTGCCTGTTGGGGACGTGCCAGCACACGGTGCCACGCAGAGCCCGGCATACACTGCACCCGCGCCCCGCGGGGAGGACAGGGGTGCCACACGTGCGGTGACAAGGCCGGGGGGTGCCACAGCGCCTTCACGTGTCCCCTGGCTGCGCTGGAGGAGGATTATTGCCCTCGCAAGCCGGCGCAGGCCCCGTGTTTGCCTGGAGCGGGGGGATGTGGCAGGGACTTGGCACGGAGCGAGTGATGCTCCCGGGGGACCGCAGAGCGCCGGAGGCCGGGTCCCTCCTGCCCCGGCCATTCACCCCCGCCGGCCCCCTGCTCCCTGCCATGGTCCTTCCTCCCTGCCCCCATCTTCCTCTCCGGGTCTAAATTCTCCCACAGCGCCCATTGACGTCCCGCCTGCGTCACCGTCTCCAGCACAACCAGACAGCACGTGGGAGAGGCAGGTTTAAAGCGGCAAAGCCCTGTGAGGGCTCCAGCTGCGCCCCAGCAGCGGGGCCATGGGGAGGGGGGACCCCACTGTGCCCCCCCCAGACCTTGCACCGGGTCCTGGTGCCGCCCGGGGGTCTCCCGGTGTCACCCCGGGGGGTGCAGGGCAGGTTTGGGCTGAGACGAGGTTTGTTCTCGCTCATAGGAAGGGAGCGTGACAGCATTTTGCTTCCAGGTCCGTGCCTGCGCCCTCCCTTCCTCCCTTCCGAACGCAGCCCAAATGTGGAGCGGGAGCGCTGGCAGCCAGGGAAGGCGCTTGCATTAGATAGCCAAGCCCAGAGACCCCACTCCAGCATCCCGAGGTTATTCCCGGCTGCCAGGCCAGCCCTTGTGCCTTAACAGCTGGACTTTGCTTGTGCTCAAATGAAGGTGCAGCTCGGCTGGGTCCTAAGGGCTGGGAACATGCAGAGGAAGCACAAAACCTCCGCAAGGACATGGGGTGCAGCGAATTTCGCGAGGGCTCAGGAACCTTCCCTAAAGCCCACTCATCATTCCTGCCCCTGGATACTGTCCTATGGAGCACTGCAGGTCATCACCCTACCCGTGGCTCAGGACTTTGGGGTGGGTTGGGAGAGCAACCCCCTGACCCCACAGCAGCCCTGCTTCCTCTCCGGTCGACACTGGGGGCTATTTTTATCCTTTTCCTTCTATTTATTGCACTGAAGCCCTGTGTGGTCAGAGAACGCTCTGCTGTTTGCTTTCTGATTGCTTCCTTCCCACCCATTGTCTTAAACCCGGGATTCACCCTGATCCTGGACCCATGGCTGGGCAATGTGTCACCGGCGCTGGCTCCTGGGGGACAGAGATTCCTGGCTCTACCCATACTTTGGCTGCAAAGCTGAGTGCAGATGTGCTGCCCTTCATCCCCCCCAAACTCTCAGCGCCAAACCTCGGGCATCCCCTCGAGCACCCCAGCCCTCACCCGGTGCCAGAGCTGGGAGATGCTTCTGATGGATGAGCGGGAACCAGTGTGCTGAGCCCTCAGCCAGGAGCCACCATGAGAGAGAAGGGATGAAATCAACCAAGAGGAGAGTTGCAGCCACCCTCAGCATCCTGCCCAGTCCCACAGACCGGCTGTGGCCAAGAGAGGAACTGAGTCAGGGCCACCCCTGCGCTGGCACAGCTTCCCCAAGGCCAGCACTGGCCTCACCACAGGGACAGATCGTTCCCATCCTCTCTGACACCAAGACAGACGGAGGGTGACCCCTCCTGTGCCAGGATGTTGGGACCCAGGCTTGGACCCCTCCGTTTATGCAGGCTTGGATCCTGAGCCTTGATAAATTGAGAAGTGGGGTGCCAGGGCAGGACCCCGCTGCACCCACCCCTAAGCATCAGCAGAGCCCTAGTGAGGACCCTTTGCCAGCATCCCCAGCACGGTGCTGCCTTCACCCCCCTGCAGTGTGGTGTGATGTGGAATCTGTCACTGCATGGGGTTGGACAAGATGACCTCTGAAGGTCCCTTCCACCCCAAACTGCTCTATGATTCTATGATTATCTGCTCCCTTTTGGGACCAGACCCTGATGGGAAACATCCAAAAGGTTCCGCGGGCAGCAAACCCAGCCTGGGCTTAGCTCAACCCAAGCCGGTGGCAGCGTTGCTGGTCTGCATTAGAGTAGGAAAGCAGTAGGAAAGCAAGATGATTCCCAGCTCCTGCTGCTGGGGGTTTATCAGCATCTTTTAGCACCCCTGAGGGTTAAACCCAGCACCCACCTTATCAGCTAAGTGAGGCTGTGAAAGCATCCATCCTATCTCAGAAGGAAAACACTGTGGAGCATCCTGAAATCCCACATTAACCAGATCTCTCCTTTTCCTTCCAAAGCAGAACACTCCAGCCCCTTTCCCAGAGCAGCTGGTGGGGCAGATCCTCACCAGGCTCCCCAACCAAGTGCAGATCTCCATGTGTAGGAGTAGCTGCTGATTGGGAGCAGCCCAATTCCAAGGAGCCCCCAGAAGTTCCAAGCCTCGCTCAGATCAGAGCTCCACTCTCTGCAGCCAAGAGAAAGCAAGGATGTGGCTTTCTGCAGCCAGAACCTCTTTGCTGTACATGAGGATCTCCACTGCCCTCCTTGAGATGCTGTCTGCAATCCCTGCACACACGCCCGGCCCTAATGAAAGGGCCCAGCACCTCCCCATTGCCCAGCCAGTTAAACCAGCACAAACTAAGCTCAACGCACACAAAAACCCTCTCCTGGGTGAGGTCCTTATCACCCATGAGTCAAACAGCCTCCAACCCATCTCAGTGCCGATGGGATGGGAGGTGCCCGGGGCTCTGCACCCCGCATTAGGCTGCTTTGCACCCTGGAAAAGGGCTGGAGCTCTCCCGGTCGTGGCCTTGGGACTGTGGCCAGGCTGCCTCGCTGCTGCTCACTTGATCCCGTCTCCCCTCTGCCTAATCCGTGCTCCCCTCCCGGTATCCTCTGCTCCACTTTAATGCCAAGCGTTGGCCGGCAGCCACCCGGCTCCGGAGGACGCCTCTTCTCCCAGTTATGCAATGTGTGGATGAGCTGTTTGCCTTTCCCTGCGAGGGAGCTTTGGGAGCCCGGGCTGGGAACCCCATGCTGGGGTGCCCCAAAACAGGGACCCAGAGGCAGCAGCTCTTGCTCCCTCCCTTGCCCTGCCCTGGGGCTGCCATACATTCCCAATCACTTCCACTTCTCCTGTTCCCATCGCATCCCAGTGCTCCCATAGGGTCCAGCCCAGCTCCCTTTCCCTGTGGACTCCTCCATCCCTGCTGTCTCCCAGCTGGAATAATCCATTCTGCTCTGAGTGGTGGCTGCAGCCCTGTTTCACACGGCTGTGCCCTGGCACTGCTGACACCGAGTCCCATTTCGCTTCTCCCCATGGGACAGAGAAGCACAAGGTCCGTTCAGAGGGCCATGGCATGGGCATGGTCCTGAGTCCCTGCACCCTCCTCAGCCCAGGGCCTCCCCTTGCCCCAAGGCAGCACCTTCACCATCCAGGCGATTGATGGGCTTATCTGCTCCACCACGGACCCGCTCTCATGCTGGAGAGCTTTAAAGATAAGCATGGGCTTGGGAGAGGGGGTATTTAAGGCTCAGGCTGCCAAGTCCTGGGATGCTGTTCCTAGGCTGCCATACATAGCAACACCTGAACCACAGGCTGGGTGCCTGACTGTGCCACCGGCTTATTTTGGGGTACATCTGGGGTGCCTGGGGTGGAGGAGATGCCTCCAAGCTACAATGGGGCGCCCAAATGGGTCCATTCCTTGCTGCAGCCTGGGACCCCCAGCTGAGGCTGCTGTGCTCTTCCAAAACCCACCACACCATGAAAAGCTGCCAAAGAGCCTTTTCCAGGGAGCAAAACTTCCCCAAACCTGGCTGCTTTGGAGGGCATCCCACCAACCCACCCTGGATCCTTGCTCCCAAAACCCAGCAGCATCCCGGCACGCTGAGGGGGGAGGTTGGGACACAAAGGACATCTTGTTCCCTGCTCTCCCCTTAAATTATCCTGCCACATAGAGTAGATCTCGGTGCTATTTTTAGGCCTTGCTTGTTTAATTATTGAGAAAGGTTTTGAAGGATCTCTTGAAGGCGAGGAGATGTGCACCCGCGGGTGCTCACCAGGTTTCCCTGCCCGCTGCTCAGAGCTATGGTGGCTGCCACCCCCCCTTTGCCACTCGAATCCTGGGACACCAGCTCCTGCCTGTGCTTTGCTTCCCTGCAGGGATGACCATGGGGATGGGGAGAGCCAAGTTTGGCTTTGAAACTGGTGGGGGAGCAACAACTCAGCTCAGGAATGTGGGACAAACCGGTCCCCACAATGACACTTTGCCAGCACAAGGGACCATGGGCACAAGCCATTGGAGCCAGGAAATCATAGAATCATGGAATGGCTTGGGTTGAAGGGACCTTTAAAGCTCATCCAGCTCCAACCCCCTGCCACGGGCAGGGACACCTTCCACTAGAGCAGGTTGCTCCAAGCCCCTGTGTCCAACCTGGCCTTGAACACTGCCAGGGATGGGGCAGCCACAGCTTCTCTGGGCACCCTGTGCCAGCGCCTCAGCACCCTCACAGGGAAGAAATGCTGGATCCCAGCTAAGGAAAACCAGTGTGATCCCAGCACCGGCTTCCACCAGAATTCACCATTTTCATTTTTAACTAAACCGGCCACTTTTCTTGCTGGAAAACGACCTTATTCCCCGCTCACCGAGTGAATGGCAATGGCAGGAGATTTCCTTTTTACTTTTTCAAACTGTTTCCTTTCATATTTCCTTATTTCCCTGACAAAAAGCCAAGCAGAGAATGGCCTTTCTTTGACGTTAAAGGCTTATGGTCAACTTGAAGACTGCTGAGATTTCAGCAAAATAACCCATAATAAAGTGAGAGCCAGATACTCCACTGGCATCAACTGCCAGAGCTTTGTCATCTCCAGTCTAACACCACCTTTTGGTCCCTGCCTGCAACCTGGCCTGGGGACTTCAAGGAAAACATTGATTTTCCCCAGCTGCTGGGAGCCAGCCAGGATTAACTTCCACCAGCTGAGGATATGGGCTGTGCAGGGGATCTATGATCCGTCCGTGTTTCCTGAGGAAACAAGATAGAGAGATATATATAGTCCTGTATTTGGGCTGCCCAGCCTCCCCCACTCCATCACATTGGGTACAAAGGTAATGATATTCATTTCAAGACCAGGTTGGATGCGGCTTGGAGCAACCTGCTCTAGTGGAAGGTGTCCCTGCCTGTGGCAGGGGGTTGGAGCTGGGTGAGCTTTAAGGTCCCTTCCAACCCAAACCATTCCATGACTCTACGACACTGAGGTGCTACAGGTTGGAATTATCCTCTACAAGAGACCCCATATCACTCTGGGGAAGAACGGAGGGATAAACCCAACTCTACGCTAGACATCAGCCACGCCACAGTGTGGATGCCCCAATGCAGGGAGCATCTTTGGTCCAAACCCCACAAAGCCCCCTGTGCCATGGAACCCCACCTGCATCCAACCTTGCCCCTCCCGACGGAGCTCCCAGAGTGATGCCACACAACCAGGATGCTCCAAAACACGGTCCCAGACTAATTCAGGATGGTGGGAGGAAGCCCTGGGATGGGCATCAAGAGGCAAAGCTGCTCGAGGGCTGGAACCAGGCTGGGCTGCCTGGCTGGGGGGGGTGAGTTGTCAGTCCCTGCTCCTTAACACCCTGACAAGCTTATAACTATTTCATTTGTTACACTGTGAACCTTTTTAAATTAATGAACATAAGGTTGTCACGGTTGCTGTGGCGACGACACGTTGCTGGGGCAACGGCAGCAATGCAGAGCCTGCGAAGTGTAATCAGGGGTCAGGCTAAGGATGGAGCCAGGATGCGGGGCGGGGGGGGGGGGGCGGCTGCAGGAAGGGGCAGCAAGCCCCAAGGCTCCCGCCAGCCCCCCCAAACCATCAACACGTGGGAAAACCACCATTGCAGCACTGTCCTGCCACTGCCACCCTGACCTGGGGGGTAAAACTGCCGTTATACCAGTGCCTGAACAACCCGAGGATGCTCCGTGTGAGCCTGGAGATGGGGAAGACATCGTAGAACCATGGAATGGGTTGGGTTGGAAGGGACTATAGAGATCATCCATTTCCATGGGCAGAGACACTTTCCACCAGACCAGGTTGCTCCAACTCGCAGACCCCATCCCCATGAGGCTTTAACCTGCCAGAGGGGAGGCTGAGATGAGCTCTTGGGCAGAAGCTCTTCCCTGTGAGGGTGCTGAGGCGCTGGCACAGGGTGCCCAGAGAAGCTGTGGCTGCCCCATCCCTGGCAGTGTTCAAGGCCAGGTTGGACACAGGGGCTTGGAGCAACCTGCTCTGGTGGAAGGTGTCCCTGCCCGTGGCAGGGGTTGGAACTGGATGCAGGGAGTGGGCTGCAGGATGGGAACCGTCCCCTCCCCAGCACAGGGTGCGGTGGCCGCTCCCCACTCGGGGCAATGCAGCCCCAGCCCTTCTCTATGCTGGGACCCGAACCAGAGGGTGTGAGAAGGAGAAAAATGGGGTGGGGAAAGCAAGTTTCGGGGCTGGGGATTTCTCTGTGTCCTGGGAAGAGAGGTCTGGGCTCATCCAGGGCACAGAGGTGGGCAGTGCTGTCCCCAGCAGCCCGCAGTGACACCCCCAAGGTCGCTGCAGCATCGCACGGCTCTGGATGGGCTTTTTATATACTCTATATATTGTTATATACATCAGATTTGTAGGAGCGGTAATTTTTTCCGTTGTGTATATATATTATATACCATAGAATCATAAAATCACAGAGTGGTTTGGGTCGGAAGAGACCTTAAAGCTCCTCCAGCTCCAACCCCCTGCCCCGGGCAGGGACAGCTTCCACTAGAGCAGGTTGCTCCGAGCCCCTGTGTCCAACCTGGCCTTTAACACTGCCAGTTCAAATCCATTTTCTGCTCTAGCCTTTGATGGCCACTTTGTGCTGGGCTGCTGGAAGGAGGAATGACCCATTGACATTGGCCCCTTTGGGGCTCGTGATGCCAAGGACACACATATCCCCGAGCCCGACTCTTTGTGCTGAGGTTTCATAAGCGTGCACGTGCGCGATGCTGCACCACAGAAGATCCTTCAGAAGCCTCCTGCCTGTCAGGGAAATGTCTAAATATTGCTGTTTTCCCCCAATACATTGTTCATCAGAACTGGAAAGGGGAGAGGGGGGGAAAAGGAAAAACCAACCTCGATAAAAAACCCGTGAAAACACTGAAATCCACATTAGGGTTTGAACAAAAGCCGCCTAATTGCGGGGAGGATGCACCCTCACGCATGGATCCGCACACCCCGTGGGGCTCTGCTGGGATGTAGCACACCATAAAGCCCAGTTTCCATCCTCCTGATGGGAGGTGAAGCACGTGGAGTCCCAGGGGGATGCTTTGCCTTGCTATCTCCTGAGGATAGCCACCGCCAGCGAAGCAGGGAGCAGAGCGGAGCCTGGCTCTCCTCGTGTCCCAGATAACGCTGTCACCCCACAGGAACCAGGCTCGTCCCGGCGAGCTCAGCAGAGAGGCCAAAGGGTGAAGGAGATATGTCAGAGCCTCCCTCCTGCTGTGCAAAGCAGACTGTGACGCCCAGGAGGGACGAGTGTCCATGAGACCTTTCCCAGCTCTGCTCTCCATCACTCACCATCTGCCGCCGGGAGCTGCAGAGGAACCTCACGAGGGCTCATTGGGGGGAAAAAGGGAGTTAAAAATGAAAAACATATTTTAAAATATCTTTTAAAATCTTCATGAACCGCAGGATGCTTGGGGCGACGTGGGGCTTGTTTGCCAACCGGAGCTGGATGAGGTTTGAGGTCCTTCCAACCCAAACCAGGCTGGGGTTCCATGTCTCCTTGGAGGCCGGATGGTTGGTGATGGGGAAGCCGCTTTCCCTGCAGCCTGGTGTGAACTGGGCGCCTGGGGCTGAGCCCCATCACTGTGAGCAGCCCAGGGGCTGAGCATCACCCTGGAGTCCCTCGCTCTCACTCTGGCCATCCCACCACCTCTGCTCCCACCTCTGCCCAAGCTCAGCACCACGATGCTGATTTTTCCAAGAGGGTCATTCCCAGGAACCAAACGTGACCCGGCAGCCAAACCACAGCTTCCCCTTCCAGCAGCACCAGAGTCAGCATCATGTGCCTCGGGCCATGCTGCCTCCATCCCTCTGCTTTCCTTATTTATAGGCAAGAATTAAAACAAACCCAAAAGGCAAGGAAGGGGAAAAAAGCACCAACAGCTTCAAGCCAGGGCCAGCTTCAGTGAGGAAAAGACCAGCAAAACCTGCTCCAGCAGCAGTCAAGGCTAATTAAATAGCAAATGCATCCACTCCCAAAGGATTCGGCACTTTCCTGCTGCAGCTGCTGCTGACCTGTGATGTGACCTTGGGCTGCTGTTGGTACCTATCTCATGGTGCTCAGCACCCCAAAACACAGGATAAAGCTCTGTAGGACCAGCTGTGTGCTCCCATTGGCTCAGCTGGGGATTGCTGGGTGCCATAGGGAGCATCCACGTTCCCATCCTGCAGGTTCCCCTGCCCTAAAGTCAAAGTGACTTGTGCAGAAAGTACCTGCTGGGTCTGAACATCTCCGGGCACGAGGGACTAATCCCGTTTTACAGATTAAGGAAGCATCTTGCCATGTGATGGGTTGGAAATAGCACCCGAGGCTCTTCCCCGCTCTGACCCACGGCTACCCCGACTTAGAATCATGGAATGGTTTGGGTTGGAAGGGACCTTAAAGCTCATCCAGTTCTAACCCCCTGCCATGGGCAGGGACACCTTCCACGAGAACAGGTTGCTCAAAGCCTCTGGCCTTGAACACTGCCAGGGATGGAGCATTCATGGACTTCTCCCTTGCCAGGATCCCATTTTATTGTGTTAACCCTCATCCCAGGATTTAGTTCCTCCCGTTCCCCAGGTGCAGTGCTTGGTTTCTCCTGCTCAATCCCAGGAACAACCTGCCTCCTCCCTCCCCATTCCCTTGGCACCCACCACACACCCACCTCCGCTCCCTAATCCCCCCTAATCCTCATTCTCTGCCTCCGCGTCGCAAAGCCTGGGTGGCGCTCCCTGCTCTAACTCAGGAGCAGAGATAACTCACTATCTCCCACCCCAATCTCTTCCACAGTCTATTTTCTTCCTGCCCGGAGTTGATTTCTCTCACCTAATTGCCCGGAAAGCTCTTTTCCCTTCCTCTAATCAGTCTGGAGCAGACTTGCTGTAGATAATTGTGCTGAGACCTGATCACCCTCCTCATCTCCATCTCTCCAACACTCCCATTTCTTCACTGAACTCAGCTGTCGGAGCTGCCTTCCTTGGTCTAATTATTTCAAGGCTCTGTTGAGTTACTTGAGTGCTTGCTCATTTGGCACCCGTATCCCAGCTCCCAGAGTATCTGGGAACAGGCCATGGCTCTGGCTTATCCTGGTATAACTGGGCTTGCAGTGAACAGACTTGCTCCAGGTTTACAATGGTGTGAGCAGGAGCAAAACCTGCTTTCAAAGAGGAACCAAGAACTTGGCTGCTTCTCTTGCTCAGAGGAGCAAGAGCTGTTTGCTCGGGGGAGCTGCATCCCACGATGAGCTGCACAGGGCTCACACTGACCACAGCCAACAATACACTCATCTTTAGGCAGGTTGTGATTTGACCCAGGCTTTAGACTTCATAGCAGCCTTCCAGTATCTGAAAGGGGACTACAAGGATGCTGGAGAGGGACTCTTCATCAGGGGCTGTAGTGATAGGACAAGGGGTGATGGGTTCAAACTGAAACAGGGGAAGTTCAGGTTAGGTATAAGGAATAAGTTCTTTACTGTGAGGGTGCTGAGGTGCTGGCACAGGGTGCCCAAAAATGTTGTGAATGCTCCATCCCTACCTGTGTTCAAGGCCAGGCTGGACAGAGCCTTGGGTGACATAGTCTAGTGCGAGGTGTCCCTGCCCATGGCAGGGGGTTGGAACTGGATGATCTTAAAATCCTTTCCAACCCTAACTATTCTAATATCAAGCTGCAATAGCCCATCACACCCAGCCCAGTGCCCAAGGGTCCCTGCAGCCCTTGGGGGACCCAGCTGGGACCGTTTTCCTCCCATCCATCCCATTGCAGCCGCACGAAAGCAGCCGTAGCGGTTGTTTCCCCAGCTCTGCTGCCTGGTTCTCGCTATCGCCAGCCTCATCCCCCTTCCCAGGCTAATTGAGCCACTGTTTGCTTTTGTTATCAAACTGCTCTCAGCTTCTGATGCTCCTTCCATCAACCCTCGAGCCCTGTTGGTACCAAGGGCCACCAGGACCTTTCCTTATAGCCACCACAGCATCTAATCCCTCAGGGCCTTCAACTAATTGGTGTAAAACCTGATTTCTATCTCTAATCACTCCGAGGCCCTGATTCACGGATCTAATCACTCCAAAGCCAGCCCTCGGACACCTCTCTCCACATCCTCCTCCACTGGTTTCCCCCCGCCCCGCAGGTGGCTTGGATCTCTTGACTCCCTAATCCCTAATGCCTGATCTTTTTAACTAATCCAGGCAAGATTTGGCACCCCGGCTCTGCCGCTCCCCTGACCTAGTGCTGAGAGGAGTGAAAAACCCACCATGAACCAATTTCCTCCATCTTTCCCCCCTCCTCAAAGCAGCAAAGCCCAAATCATTGGGTCGGTTTCTGCCTGTTCCTCCCCTCCGATGGTCCCCTGGCCAGGGTGACACCCGTCCCCATGGGTGACACAGTCCCCTCTGGGTGTGATGGCCAATAGGGTGATGAAGGCACAGCCCCCCTCCAAAGGAATCTCCCCTCGCTGCCAGGACGGGGTGCACCGGCTCAACCAGTTCCCACCCTGCTGCACCCATGGGAGGGGAAGCGCCGGGACATGGGATGGAGATGAGGGGAAGGGGGTTTGTGTCGCTGCTGCTCCCATGGCTCCATCATCAGCCCTTGTTGTGAGAGGGACCCGCTGTGGCCTTGGGGCTGGAGCACAGCTCGCCCCAGCCGCCTCTTTCCTCCCGGTGAGTCACGTCCGCTGATTCCAGCAGAAGTTCATGGAAGGGGGGGCACATTCACAAGCACCAGTGGATGGATCCCGGGTGGCCGGAGACCGGCAGCTCCAGCCCCACAGCTCATTCTTTCCCCTGGACCATCCGTGCTGAGCAAACCTTCCCCTTCCCATGGCCCTGGCCCCCGCTGGCTCAGCAGCACAAACAGCCTTGGGGGGTGACTCAGGGCTTGCTCCTGTCCTGGCTCAGCCCCACACAGGAAGGGTTTTGGGGTGCAAAGCACTGCCCTCCCATCTGAGGACTTGGATGTGGCTGCGAATCCCAGCTCCAACCTTCCATCACTTCAGTTTTCCTTGCTCCCGAGACCTGGGCATGGGCTGAAGCCGCACCCGGAGCTTCTGGGATGGAAACTACACCAAGGAGGGGACGGGGCTGCGCAGGGCTGGAAGCAAAGGAACTGGGAATTGGGTCTCACCTGGAAATGCTACAGCAGGGATACGAGAGTTGGGGCCTGATCCTTGCTCCCTCCCTTTGAAGGGGGAACAGGACAGTGAATCCCTGTGCTTGGGGGTTTCCCCACACACCCCGGAGCTTCTGGGGGGTTTATCCCCCCTGAGGTGGTTTCAGGTGCCACCAAAGCCCCCCTGCTCCCAGGGAGGGAGGATGCAGGAGGATTCCCAGCCCCTTCCCAGGTCCCTGCCCTTTGCATGGGAGCACATTCCCAGAGCTGAGCAGTGGGAATTTGGTGTGTTTGTTTGCAATCCAGCGCTGACCCTGGGACTGGGAGGAGAATGAGTCAGCTCAGAGCAGGATTTCTCCTCAGGCCTCTCCTTTCAGTTCACACAAGCTCCATTTGGAGATACAGCAATTAAAGGAGTGAATTAAATTGGCTCTTGGGAGCAGCGACAGGCTGCAGCCTTCCCACTCCTGGTGCACAGTGGGATGGAACCCAACAGAACCCCAAACCAGGGGCTTGCAGGAGGATGGTCCCCACATCCCGAGGAGCTCAGTCCTGCTGCTGCAGCCCTCCAAGGGTTAACACACATCCCTGGTGCTGCTACCAGGCTCCTGGGCCCCAGGGGCAAAGCCTTCACCCACCCCTTGATTGCTCTGCCCTGGGGATGCCTGGGGGCACACAGCTTCTGCTCTGACTGATGTCAGCGCTGGCACAGCTCTGGGGGAGCATCAGGGACTCTGGGAGCATCGCCATCCTTCCCAAGCCTGCTCTTGGCATCTTTTCTTTCCCTTTCTCATCCCAGCCCCAACCTGCCCCTTGGGAGCCTGGCTCCATCCCTCCATGCCTGAAACCGAGCTGCAGGAGACAGAAAGTGATTTCACCCTGTGGTTGGGTACCGATACAAGAGGGATGAACCCTGTTCTGGATGGATCCGGGTGCACCCACACCCAGCAGCCACCCCTTTACAATACTTCTGGTTTGCTCCCATTCTTCTGGACGAGAAGGAAGGGGATGAGATCAGATACTCCCCATGCTCCCAGGGAGCAGCAGGGCTGGCTGCCTTCCCCATGGGCAAGGAGAACCCATCACTCTTAAGCCACCCTTTGCTGCTCTGGGACCCAGGTCCCTCTCAGAGGATGCCACAGCCCAGGGGTGCAAAGCAAGTGCCCATCCCAGGCTCACCCAGGAGGGCAGCAACTGAGCTGGGCACAAATGTGACCCCATCAATCCGCCTCCTTCCCCCCCTTCCCAGCAGGGCTGGTACCCCAGCTCCTCGCCCTGGAGCACCGGTACCCGGGATGCTTGAGCCTGGCATGTCTTCCCAGGGTTGCCAAAGCAACGGCAGAAACACAACAAACAGCAACAACACACAGCAGACAGTCGGCAAACATTCCCTCTTATTTCCTCCCCGGTTCGGTTTGTGCTTTTTCCCCTCTCCCACGAGGAAGCTGCTGCCATGGGAAGAGAATGACAACACCATTCGGGAGCATCCTGCGCCATCCCGGCAGGAGCCGCGTTGCGAAGCCCCTGGAAAACTGTGAACCCCGAGTCCAACCCGGGCAGGATTGAGCCACTCACCTCCCTCCTTAGTGCTGCAGGTGAGGTCTTGGTGTGCTGAGAGATCAGGGCTGTGCCAAAGCCAAGTAAGGTGAACCCCTCCTCTTGGACGGCCGCGGTGCTTTGCCGGGATGTTGGGATGTCCTGACCTCCAGGCTGGGATGCACCCGGTCCAGACTTCTACATCAGCCTCTACCCAACCGCGTGTTCGGGGCACTCAGCACCCTTTTGCACAGGCCAGGGAGGACATGAGCATCCTCAAGACTGAAGCAGGAGCAGGGAAAGGGTTGGGGCACGGCCCCGTGTGCCCATGCAGGGGCTCTGGGTGCTTGGACACCCCGAGGCAGCACCGCAGCCGCGGCAGCGAAGGGGATTAGTGGGCGCAGCGTGGGGCGCGGGCTTTCCAAATGGGATTAGCATCGCTGCGGCACGTGATGCTGGAGCGGAGCAGCGCTCCAGGAATGCTGCCTTGGAGCCAGCACCCAGCACCCGCAGCCCCTGTGCTGGCAGGAGCAGGACTCCAGCAGCCCCATTCTGAGCCCAGTCAACCAACTTGTGGTCCTGTTGGGGTTTGGGGTTCCTGCAAGGGTGCTGGAGCGGGCAGAGGGTGCTCCCAGGACAGCGAGCTACCAGCCATACACCTGTATACACACACATGGACTTACATGCACAGTTCTGTTAACCCTCTCTCCTACCCTTTTTTCCTCTTTATTTTAAAGCCCACCCCTATGGCAGCTCATTTCATCGAACCCCAGACTGGTTTGTGTTGGTAAGAACCTTAAAGCTCCTCCAGCTCCAACCCGCTGCCACGGGCAGGGACACCTTCCACTAGAGCAGGTTGCTCCAAGCCCCTGTGTCCAACCTGGCCTTGAACACTGCCAGGGATGGGGCAGCCACAGCTTCTCTGGGCACCCTGTGCCAGCGCCTCAGCACCCTCACAGGGAAGAGCTTCTGCCTCAGAGCTCATCTCAATCTCCCCTCTGGCAGGTTAAAGCCATTCCCCTTGGCCTGTCCCTGCCTGCCCACGGTGTGGCAATTTCCCCTCCTGCCAAGGCTGTGCCATGGTCACATCCAGGCCCCCGCAGGGGGAGTGCTGGTGGGTATCTCTGGTCCCCGTGATGCTGCAGGGTGCTCAAAGCACCCACAGCCACTGCATTCCCCCAGCTTGCAATGACATCTAGTGGAGCTGCCTCAGGAGACGGCTCAGCCCCAGCAAGCTGATGGGCTCCTTCACCATTCCCAGCTCTCAACTTTCCCCTCTAACCTCCTCTTCGACATCCATGGGCAGAGGGCAGGAGCCAGCACCAATTTCCAAGCCATGGCACAGCTTTCCATGAGCCAGAACCATCACCTTTCCCCCAGCACCACCAAGTCCCCTCCAGCCTGTGCTGAGACTGATGCAAGGATGAAGAGCTGGGGGTTCTCATCAGCATCATTTACATCAGGCTCCATCCCCAAAGCATCACAAATAAGTAGTTTCAGGGTGTCAAGTGGCTGCTGGTGACAAATAACCCCCCCCAAGTCACAACCACAGAAATGCTGGGTCTTCCTCTGAAGAAGAAACACCCATAGATGGTGACCAGAAGAATAAAGGCAAAAGTGGTAACTGGTACCAGGCACCCAGGGCCCGTGTCCCTGCTGAGGGTGCAGCACCCAACAGCTTAACTGCTTTTAAAACCTGAACAGTGCTGCAGCTTGATCCCAACTCATCCTGTAGATATAATCCTACTCTTCAGGAGAAGCAATCACAGAAGTTAGTTAAGAACTAAATGTGTCTGAAAGTGGCCTCAGTTCCCCGTGCAAGGGCAGAGGTGATGCCTCAGGGCTGAGTCAGCTCCCCGCTACCCCAGCTTTGGGGATGAAGGAACCAGCACCAGGGAGAGGAGAGGACCACGACGCTGCTGGGAGGAGAAAGCAGCACCCAAGAGCTGTGGTTTCTGATAGATAGGTTTATTTAGGGTACATGAGCAGAGGCAGCACAGCAGGGATGCAGCACATACACACACGCAGCAGAGGGGGGACCACTGCCTGCAGCTTTTGGAGTTAAAACTACATCAAAATCCCATAAACAGATATCAATTCCCAAAGACAAGACATCCTCAATGCCAAGGTCCCAGGGTACCATTAAGCCACCTCAAGGTGCAAAGTTACCAAAGCAGCAATGGGGATTCCTGTTAAGGTTCCCCCCAAAACCCACGCTGTTGTGGAGCAGGTTTGAGACGTGCTGCTCCTGTGCCTGAAGGAGATGTGGCTGGAAGGAGGTTTGGGACCGGCACCAGCTCCTTTCCCATCACTTGGAAGGAGCTTCCATGGAGGAGAAAGTGCTTTAAAGGCAGCTCTGGCCTAACTCAACCATTCTGTCACACTTTAAAACTAACTCAGCACCAGAGCACGTCCCCAGGGGACAGAGCAGCCACGATCCTGGCTGAGACAGCGGCTTGGGCTTGCTCCACACCACATCATGGGCCAGAGGAGAGGATGCATCCCTGCTCCAGTGCCCCAAGGACAGCAGTGGCTCCTCTAGTCCTGCTCCCAGCCTGCCGGAGCAGGCAGGGAAATCCATTGCGAAACCCCAAAACTCTCCTATTGCTCCTCGATTTACCAGAGACCAGCCCCTGGGTGGCTGCACAACAGTTACTGCCTCCATCCTCCCTCTCTGCCTACCCCCATATAAAGCCTAATTCTGACCTTTCCCCATCTTTAGGGGGAGGAAGAAATATATATATTAAAATACCTTTATTTCATCACTAAAAGCACGTGTAGTGTCTGGAATGCAGAGTATCCTTGGGCAATGGCTGTCAGAAACACAGGGACAGCCCAAACACCCACAGACACTCCAGGTCAAAGCTACAGAAGCTGCGGGAGCCGCATCCTTCCTGCAGGAAGGGTTGGTACCAGTTCTCATCAGTGTGAGCCAAAGGAGTAGGGGGGCCCAGCCAGCCTCCAACCCCAATGCGGGGGTGCCCAGGGCTGAGCTCTGAGCCCCCTGCTCGCCCCAGCTGGGTGCTGGTGGCTGTAGATGCCGCATCCAGGCAGGAAAACTTCGGTGCAAGCAGCAGCTTCCCCGCCATGGGGACACAATGCCCCAGGACCACTGACCCTGAGGCTTCTCTTTGGCATCTTTCACAGACCCCCCCCCCCCAGCCCTCCCACCAACCCATCCCATTACTTCTTGAAGAACTTCTTGTTGAGGAGGAAGATGAGCAGGTTCACATTGACCTTGGCCTTATCGAACATCTTCATGACTGCTACACCCTCGTACTGCAGCTGCAGCAGGTTCTGGGCGAGAGGGGACTGTCACCACCACCAGCCCTGCATGTCCCACCCTCAGCACCCGGGTCCAGCATCCCCCAGGGACAAGGGGACCAGCATGGAGCTGGGTTTGCAGCATGGAGGTGCAGGGTGATGTTGTCCACATGGGCTCCAAGTCCCCCCCAGACCCAGCCAGATGTGGGGACACCATCAAGCCCCTGCCCTGGCCCCACCAGGGCACCGTGATATGCTCCTTACCTGGTAGTGCAACTGGAACCTCTCCATGTCAATCCCCATGAACTTGGCTTTCACCTGGAACCGGCCCGATTCCTCGCAGGGGATGATGTCAAAAATCACATTCCTGAACCTAAAGGGACAGAGGCACTGGCTACCAAAAGGGGTTTCATGGCTTTAACGCAAGCAAGGAGTGGATCGCCCACCCAGCACAATCCCCAGAGACCAGACCCACAGCCCAAACCCCCTCCAAATCCCAACTCATACAATCATGGAATGGTTTGAGTTGAAGGGACCTTAAAGCTCCTGTGTCCAACGTGGCCTTGAACACTGCCAGGGATGGGGCAGCCACAGCTTCTCTGGGCAAGCTGTGGCAAGTAATACCCAAACCAACTCATCCCATCCTCGGGTGGCCCCACATGCACCATCCTCCCAGGTTATTTTCCTCTCCCTGCCCACTGCAATAGCTCATCCCATGGGATGGACCAGGGGTTACATACTGGCTGTGGGGCAGGTCCTCAATCTCCAGCAGCACTCCCTTCTCAAAGAGCCGGGCCGCCGTGTAGTGCAGTGACTGCAGCTTCTTGTTCTTCCCACTCACCCTTGAAGAGAAGAGCCCATGGAGCTGGTCTCCAGCCACACATGACCCCTGGGACCCCCAACATCTCCAGGGCTCACAACATCCAGACAGCAATTAGAAAGAGAGAGGGGTTTTGGTAAGGAAACGTACTTGGTGCTGGCTGCCAGGTTGTCGAGGCAAGTCTTGATGTACTGGTTGTAATAATCAATTTGCTCTTCATAAAACAAGGTCTTGGCATTGAGGCCGTGCAGGGTCTGTCTCAGCTTCAGCAGCTCCCCTTTGCGGTGCTGCCGGTACCGCCTCTGGTTCCAGATGTCCTGAAGGAAATGATGCCAATAGAATTCATTTAGAGCTTTCAGGAAGCACCAAAGTTACCCAGAGAAGCTGTGGCTGCCCCATGCCTGGCAGTGTTCAATGGGGCTTGGAGCAACCTGCTTTAGTGGAAGGTGTCCCTGCCCATGGCAGGGGGTTGGAGCTGGATGAGGGTCTTTAAGGTCCCTTCTAACCCAACCCATCCAGCGATTCTATGACCAGAGCGGGAACTCAGGTGGGTTAGAGGTGACCTCCCTAGCTCTGTGTCCCCCAGCCCACCTTGGCCAGCTCGTTGATGAGCTCCTGGTACTGATGGGCTGAGTCCACCAGCCCCAGGCTCTCCAGGCGACGCAGGTTGCGGATGATCTTGCGCTTCTTCTCCTCCATGGGCAGTTGGCTGTTGGCAGCCAGGGACCGGTTGCGCTGCAGCTTGGCCGGGGTCTGCGCATCCCGCAGTGCTCGCCTGTGCATGAGGTGGGCATGGGAGGCTTCCTGGGAATGAGGAGAGGGGGAGCCTGGTGCATGGCTGGAATGGGATGTGAGGAGATGGAGCAATCACACCCCCCCCCCCCCCCACGAGTCTCTCCTGGCCCATCTGCTGTCTCTGAAGAACAGAGCCCAGCCACTGCTGGAGCATGAGAGCAGTGGCCAAGCCTTGGAGCTTGGACACCTTTGTGCCCAGGGCTTCTTTGCTCTTGCCCCAAGCAAGGTGTTAACCCATCCCTGGCAGCAGCACTGTACATCCCACCTCACACTCCGAGGCCCGTGTCCACAGGATCTCTGGGAGGGAATCTCCTGGCTGGGACTGGATCACATCCACCAGCATCTGTTTGGTGCTGGAGACCAGAGGGAGAGGTCAGGCACCCAACTCCAGACCATTATTCTGCTCCACCAGAGCAGCACCTTTAGTTGCCTCCCAAGGGTTTCTTGCCCTCCTTGAGCATCCCAACCCCATGGAGCCTGCAGAGCCCATCCTCACCTCAGCAACAAGCTCCTGGTGTCGCTCTCCTCGCTGCTGGCCACCGGCACCAGCTTCCCAGTGAGGGTGAGGGACATCTCCATCTTGCTGAGCTGGGAGAGCATCTGCTCAGCACTGGTGTCCACTGGGCTGGCAACATTCTCCCCTGTGAGGGCAGAGAGAGCCTGAGTTGGCCTCTGAGGAATGGTTTTCCCCATGCCCAAAGCAATCCAGCAAGAGCTTCATGCAGGAACAAGCTTGGAGGAGCCTCCGTCCTCCGAGGTGCTGGACCCCAGAGCTCTACCCACCGACCAGGAACTGGAGCGTAGGAAGCTCCTCGAGATCCTCCAGCAGGTCGTGCAGGGGGTCCCCGTGCTGCGGCGCGATGGAGTCCTGGTGCTCAAGCAGGAGCTGGGTGTGAGGGAGGAGAGTTAGCGGCAAAGGAGCAGGAACAGGGAGAAAGGGCAGTGGGGAACAATTGCACCCAAGAGGGAAGCCCAAAGTCAGGAGGTTCAGGGAAGGACAAGGACAAGCAGCAGAGAATCTGCAGAACGGGGATTATTTGCTTGCTTAAAAAGTGGGGAAAAAGGGCCAGGAGGAGCTGTGCTGGTGGTGGGATAACGGAGATGCAGCAGAAAGCCCAGGAGGTGGGAGCAGAAGAAACAGAGCCTGCACGAGACCCCGCTCAGAGCACTGCGTGCACTTCTGGTGTCCCTACATAAGAAGGACATGGAGCTGTTGGAGCAAGTCCAGAGGAGGCCACGAGGATGAGCAGGGGCTGGAGCAGTTAAGTTCAGGTTGGAGATAAAGCAGAAGCTCTTCCCTGTGAGGGTGCTGAGGCGCTGGCACAGGGTGCCCAGAGAAGCTGTGGCTGCCCCATCCCTGGCAGTGTTCAAGGCCAGGTTGGACACAGGGGCTTGGAGCAACCTGCTCTAGTGGAAGGTGTCCCTGCCCGCGGCAAGGGTTGGAGCTGGAGGAGCTTTGAGGCCCTTTCCAACCCAAACCAGTCTGGGATTCTATGTTTGAGGATGAGTTTGATGCCCTCACCTTGTGCGTGTTGATGAGCTCCCCCACTGTGATGTAGATGACGGGTTTGGCCACTGCTACCATCTCTGAGTACTCGTCCATGTTAAACCTCTCCTCTGGCTCAGGGACGCTGCAGGCAGCAGAGATGAACCTTCTGCAGAGAGGGTGACAGGAGGAAATGGCCTCAAGCTGCACCAGGGGGGGTTTAGATGGAGCTGAGGAACAATTCCTTCCCCAGAGGGTGCTCAGGCATTGGAACAGGCTGCCCAGGGCAGTGCTGGAGTCACCGTCCCTGCAAGTGTTCGCACACAGTGTAGCAGAGGCCTCAGTGCCATGGGTCAGTGGTGGCAGTGCCGGGGAATGGTTGGACTTGATGATCTTAAAGGTCTTTTCCACTCTGGTTGATTCTCTGGTTCTATGATTCTAAGGACCTCTTGGCTCAGCCCCAGACCCCCGCCACCACCTCGGCACCACCCTCCCACCGTGGTGCCCACCTGAACCTGTGGTGGGTCTCCTCCAGGTACTGGTTGACGCCGCAGAGGTGCGCGTTGTCCCCGTCGAAGGGCTTGTGCGCGGCCGCGTGCTGCAGCACCTTGGCGATGGAGCCCAGGCTGCGGCGCTGCTCGGGGTGCAGGGTCACCCCGGCCGACAGCTCCACGATGTCAAAGCCATCGGGGGCCACCACGGCAGGGTTCATGTAGCGGTAGTAGAGCAGGTTCCCCACGACCTAAGGCACACGACAGGGAAGGCTGTTCCACCCTTGCACTGACCCTCCTGGAGGGGACAGCAGTGCAGGGAAGAGCCCACCATTGGCATTTCCTTAGTGGCTCAAAGAAAGCATTGGCTTGAAGGGGTTTTTAAGTCAAGAGGACTTGACCTTTGAGAGGGAACCTGGACCTTCACATGCACATTCAGTGGGATGCCCCCACCATGCCGTGCAGACCCCCCCCTGCCCCGGGGTACCTTGTCAATGTCCTCTGCTGAGGCCTTGGGGAACTTCTCAGCCAAGGATGTCCTCAGGATTTTGGCCATGTAGCGCATCCCATAGCTGAGGAGAGGGCAGGGAGAGGGCTGTTAGCGTGTGGGGCAGCACCAGCTCAGCCACCCTGCCCCATCCCTCCTGCCCATCACCCCTGCCTTGGGGTGACAGAGGAGCCCATAGCAGGGGCTGGTGGCTGCAGCATCCCTCAGCTCCCGCCCCTGCTGCCAGTCCTGGGGGAAACCCTCACTACAAGAGAGACATTGAGGTGCTGCAGCGGGGCCAGAGAAGGGCGACAGAGCTGGTGCAGGGCCTGGAGCACAAGTGTGATGAGGAACGGCTGAGGGACCCGGGGGGGTTTAGTCTGGAGAAGAGAAGGCTCAGGGGGGACCTTATCGCTCTCTGCAACTGCCTGACAGGAGGATGGAGCCGGTAACTACAGAGCCAGGAAGCTCCCCCGTCACCCAACCTCCCTTTCCAAGACCTTCCAGCCAACAGCACTACAGGGATGTGCCCACAAACCATTGAGATACATACGGGATCTTGTCTACAGAAGAGGTGATGGCAGAGACAAACTTGTCCGTCACCACGAGGAGGTTGCGGATAGAGATATCCAACCGCCTTTGGACTTCGGGGTAGCTGAGAGCCTGCTCGGGGCTGACCTCATAGGGGAGCTTGCTGTGAATAGAAGAAAAGGACCCCCATCACCATCCTGACATCCATCCTCACCATGTGGACTGGGCCAAGGACAGAGCCCCCTTGCCCTGACCTTTTCTGGCCACTCTGTGACTCGGTCTGGTTGATCCAAGCCTTGTAGATGTCCACAGGGTTGGTGCGGATGCTGAGGGTCTTGTCCTGCAGGACCTGCTGCACTGGGCCCCCCAGGATGTGCCGCAGGGCGTTCTGCCCGCGGGCGTTGCGGTAGAAGCTGACCACCATCCGGATTACTGTGGCATTCCCCAGCAGGATGTCATGGACATGATCCACCTTGGAGCTGGGGAGAGGCAGGATGGATGGAGTGAAGGGGAGGGACTTGTTGGAGCACAACCACCGTGTTTGTTCTCCAATGCAGGAGGCAGCAGCCAGAGAATATCGCTGCATCCAAACTGCTGCCCCTGGTTCAGCCTTTTCCCAGTCCTGCCCCCAGGAGAGGACCCAAAGAGGGTCCCTATGGGGTGCACCCACCTGATCTCCTCCTGCAGCGCTGCTTTGAAGAGCTGGAGCAACAGGAAAGCCTCCCGTGGGGTGGACGCGTAGTTGTAGAGCGTGAAGATCACTGACTCCATGAACTTGGTGGATTTGTTCTGGGGCATCTGGAAGATGAGCCTGGCCAGATACACCGGCTGCGTCTGCAGGGATGAGGAAAACCAACATCACCCCAAACATCACAGGGTGGCAGGGTCCCTGGCTGTGGTGGGCACCGCAGAGCCCCACCAGCCCCACCTGCAGCAGGTAGAAGAGGTGCTGATAGGCCTCCAGCTTCTGCCGCTTCTCCTTGCTGAGCGACTTGAGCCCCTTCTGCTTGTCTATGGACATCATCTCCGAGAGCTGCTCCTTGTTCTTCTTGGTCAGCTTCTTGCAGTGGCAAACCACCTCCTGGAGCCACATAGGCAAAGGGGAGAGCAGCGTTGGTGACTGCCAAGCTCTCCAGCAAAGAGCCAGAGGTACCTCAATGCTCCCCAACCCCTTCACCACTTCAAGCTGCGACGCCAAGGAGGGGAGGACCAGCTCCATAGCATGAGGTGGCCAAGGTCCTCCCCATGCTCCCCAACCTGCAGCGTGATCCTGTTCTTGACCAGCAGCCCAATCTTGATGTCCATGAGGTCCAGGTCACTCTCCAGCTGCCGGTTGGCGCGGATCCTCTTCACCACCTCCTCCTGCAGCCGCAGCACCTCCGACTCTTCCCAAAAGTCCTGCTGACTCTGCTCCAGCAAGTGGATGAAGCGCCGGACAACGCTCAGCGGTGGGCTCCTGGCGTGCACTGACACAAGGCACAGCACCACCATGGGCAAGACTGAGCAGCCACCTCCACTGTGGACCCTCAGACCCCCAGCGTCTCACCAAGGCACCCCTAAAACAGCATCTTCTTGCACAAGACAAGGTGATGCTATGAAGCCTTTGGGAGCAGAGGCGCAGCAAGAACAGCCCCAGCGCTGCTCTACCTGATGCCAAGGGCTCACCAAGGCTCTGCCACTCTTGTGCTTGCCATAGGGACACTGGTGGCCAACCTGCCCCCATCTCCCCACCACACAGGGCCAACAAGGGGGGAGGCAGAGCCCCCTTCCCAGTTAATTCCAGTCGCTCCAGAGTGGAGATGAGCAGGAACTTACCCAACATCCTGTAATCCCCACGGGCCTTGTGAGCTCGCACAAAAGCCTGGATCTTAATCACAGCTTCAACCTGCCAAGACAAACAAAGGGGTGAGGGATGTTCCCCCAACAGTTCCTCCATGGGGAGAAGTGCTGGGCAGGCACCCGGCTCCCCGCTCCCACCACCAGGAATCTGCTGGTGCCGGGGATGAGGGTCTCCACAAACCAGGATCTCACTCTCATAGAATCACAGAACAGTTTGGGTGGGAACGGACCTTCAAAGCTCATCTTGTCCAACGCCCTGCAATGGGCAGGGACACCTTCAACTAGAGCAGGTTGCCCAGAACCACATCCAGCCTGGCCTTGGATGTCTTCAGGGATGGGGCATCCACCACCTCTCTGGGCAGCCTGTCCAGACCACTCTCCTTAGCAATCCTTTCCCCTCCACTTGCTGTCCACTTCCCCCAGCCAACACACCCCTTCCTCTCTAAAGAACATTTTGAAGTCCTTGTTGGTTAGTGACAGAACTGGGGTGATATTTTCTCTCCCTCACACACGCAAAGCTGATAGCTTGGCTTCCAGACCCACTTGGGCACCTTTTCCTTCCCATCTGGCCCCCTGCACGGATGCACCAGTTTCACTCAGGATCATCCCCCTCCATCCACACAGACACATTCCCAGGAGCTGTTTGACTCCACCCCACCACTCACGTTGTGCCTGAAGTAGCGCAGCCTCTCCTGGTACCTTCTCCGAGCCTGCCACATCCTCACGCCCGCCTGGATCTGGGAAAGACATTCCAGCAGTTGGAGCCAGCCCAGAGGAGGTCTAGTGGAAGGTGTCTCTGCCCGTGCCAGGGGGTTGGAACCGGGTCATTTAAGGTCATTTCCAACCCAACAATTCCAGGATTCTTCCAAACCTTTATTGCAGCATCCGCATTGGCTCGCAGGTAGCGCAGCCGCTCCAGGTAAGCTCTGCGCTGCTTGTAGCCTCTCCAGCAGGCCTGGGCATAGACAAGACAAGCAGTTACTGAGCTGTGCGCAAGGTCACTGTGACACCATCCTCTGCAGTACCTTGGGTGAGTCCTGGCTTTGAAAGCTGCAGAGCAGCAAACACTGGGGCTGAGAACACTGGGGATGCTCAGCCTGGAGAAGAGAAGCTGTGTGGAGACCTCAGAGCAGCTTCCAGTGTCTGAAGGGGGCTACAAGGATGCTGGAGATGGCACCTTCATCAGGGACTGGAGCGATAGGACAAGGGGTGATGGGTTCAAACTGAAACAGGGGAAGTTCAGGTTGGAGATAAGGCAGAAGTTCTTCCCCGTGAGGGTGCTGAGGCGCTGGCACAGGGTGCCCAGAGAAGCTGTGGCTGCCCCATCCCTGGCAGTGTTCAAGGCCAGGTTGGACACAGGGGCTTGGAGCAACCTGCTCTAGTGGAAGGTGTCCCTGCCCGTGGCAGGGGGTTGGAGCTGGAGGAGCTTTAAGGTCCTTTCCCATCCAAACCATTCTTTGATTCTATGGCACTCCAGAGGATGCTGCAAGCAGCCACCCATGGCCTGCACCCCCTTGCACAGAGGTGGGACAGATCCTGGCTACATCACCTGGATCCTGATGGCAGCCGGTCGCTGCTCCCGCAGGATGCTCCGTCGTGCCGCCAGCTCCTGGCGGACCAGGAAGCCGCGGAGCCGAGCCTGCAGCCTCACCACAAAGGCCACGTTGGCTGCCCACAGCCGCTCCCGGTCGTGCGCCGCCGTCACTCGGGTGACAACTGCCTGCGGGGACACAACGCACCAGCTCAGCCCCAGCAGTGCCACCGGCACCCGCTGAGCCCAATCCACCCCATACCTGGATCTCCTCCCGGCTCAGGTGCGTGGTGTTGATGCCACCATCGGGTGGGCGCTGCCAACTGCCCTCGAAGCTCTGCAGGCTCAGGTAGAACTCAGCACCATCCGCCAGCCTGTGCTGGATCCAGCATGGCTTCGTGCTCCCTGCACACCGAGAGGGATGGGTGCTGATGGAGGTGCTGTTCCCCATGGATGGGTGCACCCCAGGGTGATGGGATGGGGCTGGTACAATCAGCTTTTACCAGTTTGTTTCTTGGTGGCCATCAGAGCTGCAAGCTGCTCCTGGTACCCAGCGGCGCAGGCACCCACCACACCACACAGGGCCACGGCGGGGTTGAGCAGCACCCGCAAGGTCTGGGTCGCCTTCCCCTCCTTGATGGCCTGGTTGATGGCAGCAATGCCCAAAGCCACTGCAGCAACAGAGGGGGCCCCTTGTGAGACTCTCCTTACCCCCCCCTCGCCTGCAGGGGCATGACACTGGGGAGAGCACTCACTCCTCCTGGCTGCCACCGTGTCCTCATTGGCCTTGCAGACCCCTTCCTGGATCTCTTCCCACCAGAGCACAGCTCCATCATCCCCTGTGGCCTGTGAGACAGCGAGGGGATCACAGACAGGTTTGGGTTGAAGGGACCTTAAAGCTCCTCCAGCTCCAACCCCTGCCACGGGCAGGGACACCTTCCACTAGAGCAGGTTGCTCCAAGCCCCTGTGTCCAACCTGACCATGAACACTGCCAGGGATGGGGCAGCCACAGCTTCTCTGGGCACCCTGTGCCAGCGCCTCAGCACCCTCACAGGGAAGAGCTTCTGCCTCAGAGCTCATCTCAATCTCCCCTCTGGCAGGTTAAAGCCATTCCCCTTGTCCTGTCCCTCCATCCCTTGTCCAAAGCCCCTCTCCAGGTTTCCTGGAGCCCCTTTAGGCACTGGAGCTGCTCTAAGGTCTCCCCTTCAGGAGCCTTCTCTTCTCCAGGCTGACCCAGCCCAGCTCTCTCAGCATCAGGAAGACGGGCTCTAGCGAGCCCCGGTCTGCACATCACCACCCCTCAAGCACCTTCTGCTTTCCCCACACTACAGGGGGCTGCTGCTGGGGGGTACCACATGGCCAAGGGGATTCCACCCAACCTGGGCTTTCATCCTCCGTGCCTGGGCCAGGACATGGTGGTAGCGCTGGGCAGTGGGGATGGTGATGTGGGGCAGGGCAGCTGCCTGCAGCAGCAGCGCCGACAGTGTCTTCTCGGGGTCCTCCTGCAGCAGCGCCTCATTGATGAGCCTCACAGCCGTGATTCCTGCATGGGAGGGATGGGGTGTATGGATCAGCTCCCCCCCGGCAGCGCAAGACTCTCTGCTGTCTCCTTAGGGCTGGGCTCCCCATGCAAACCCCCTGCAGACCCCCCTGCTTGACCCAACGCGGGCAGCACTCACGGTCGTTTTCATCTTGCACTGAGGAATTGGTGGCGTTCACGCTGTCCTGGATGTTGTTCCAGCTCAAGAACTCTGCTCCTGCTGCCCGACATTGGCCTTTGAGCTGCAGTAAGTCCTCAAAATACCTGCAGGAGAGACACAGGGCACAGGCTCAGTGCATTCCAAGCAGGAATGGTGCCAGGCAGAGCCAGTGCCTTGCTTTTCAAAGGGGAGAAGGGAAGGTCCAGGGCAGGTTGGCTGGTGAAACAAGCCCACACAAAGCCCCGGCCCTGTGCCCATCGCTTCCCAAGGGTCTGCTTCACACCACCCACCCCAGATACAGACCATGCCCTCACCGCTGTGCGTTTGCATCCTCAACACCAGCGAGCCCCAGGGCAGCGCTGACCAGGCTGCTCCAGAGCCCGTCAGGGTCTCCAGCGTCTAAGGCTCTGTTAACTAATGCCACAGCCGAAAGCATCTCCACAGCCACAAACAGCTCCTCCTGCACCAGCTCACCCTGCATGGGGCAAGGCAGAGACACTGAGACCCCCATAATCTCATCCTTGACCTTATCGCTCTCTGCAACTGCCTGAGAGGAGAATGGAGCCAGGAGAGGGCTGGTCTCTGCTCCCAAGGGATGGGACAAGAGGAAACGGCCTCAAGCTGCACCAGGGCAGGTTTAGATGGAGCTGAGGAACAATTCCTTCCCCAAAGGGTGCTCAGGCATTGGAACAGGCTGCCCAGGGCAGGGCTGGAGTCACCGTCCCTGCAAGTGTTCACACCTCGTGTAGCCGAGGCCTCAGTGCCATGGGTTAGTGGTGGCCTTGGCAGTGCTGGGGAGCCCCCCCCAACTATTGGAGATACTAATCCCCCAGAACCAGTGGGACGCGGAGCACATCCATGGGGAGCTCACCCGCGGGTGCTGGCTCTGCAGAAGGGCCAGTTGGTGCTGGTACAGGGGGGCAGCGAGCGGATACACATCAGGCAATTGGGCGGCAGGATCCATCAGCGCTTCCAAGGTTTCGGCTGGTTTTCCATGACGGATAGCTGCATTGATCCGGCTGATGGCCCCTAGCACTGAAGGAAGACACCGCCATGAGGCCACCAGCTCCAAGGGGGCACACCAGGTAGCAGAACCCATCTCAAGCACCATAACCTGCCCCAAAAGCACCACATTCACCCAGCTACTCACTGGCTCGCTCCTCCTCGCCCTTCCTGTTTGCTGTGAGGATCCCGGCTTCCAGCTCCTCCTGCTCCAGCAGGTCCACATAGCCCAGCTCCTGCAGCAAGAAGTGCTTCTGTGTCCCACCAAACCCTGCTTGTGCTGATGGAGCTGCCACGCTCAGACTCGGTGCACAGAGATGCTGATCCACAGTGACCCCCTGCTTCAGGGGACCACCACACCAGCACCCAAACACCCCCCAGGCTCCTCCAGCCCCTACCAGCGCCTTCTGCTCCCGGTCCATGCTGAGCTGCTCCAAGTAGCGCTGGAGGTTGTCGCGCTGGAGGCAGCGCAGGGCCAGGACGGGGTCTTGGAGTGCACGGTACAGCGCCAGCACATCCTGCTGCTCCAGGGCATCATCCACCTCCTCCAGAGCTCCGTGCACTACGAGAGGACATTCACACCCAGAGAAGGTGAGCAAACAAGTAACCCAATGGCTCCAGGAGCAAAGAGAGCTGCAGATGAGGCTCGAATCATGGAATCGACCAGGGTGGAAAAGACTTTTCAGCTCATCCAGTCCCAACTGCCAAGGCCACCACTGACCCATGGCACTGAGGCCTCGGCTACACGGGGTGTGAACACTTGCAGGGACGGTGACTCCAGCCCTGCCCTGGGCAGCCTGTTCCAATGCCTGAGCACCCTCAGGGGAAGGAATTGTTCCTCAGCTCCATCTAACCCTGCCCTGGGGCAGCTTGAGGCCGTTTCCTCTTGTCCCATCCCTTGGGAGCAGAGACCAGCCCCCTCCTGGCTCCATCCTCCTGTCAGGCAGTTGCAGAGAGCGATAAGGTCCCCCCTGAGCCTTCTCTTCTCCAGACTAAACCCCCCCAGGTCCCTCAGCCGTTCCTCATCACACTTGTGCTCCAGGCCCTGCACCAGCTCCATTGCCCTTCTCTGGCCCTGCTGCAGCACCTCAATGTCCCTCTTGCAGCGAGGGGCCCAGAAGTGAACACAGAATTATTGGTAGTGAGTATTAACAATGCTAATTTTGCCTTGGTGAAGCCCCAAAAGACCCAGCCCAGGCCCCCAACAGATCTGAAGCCTGAGCTGATGGCTTCTTTCTGCTGTGCCCCCCACCCCAGGCAGGCTCTCCCTGCAGCCCGGGGTACCACGGGTAGGGAAGGCACAAGCTTTACTCACCATTCACTTTGTTGATGTTCCCTTGGATCTCAGCCTGGGTCAGACAATGGTCATAGATGTCCTCTCCCTCGGGGATCACCTGCAGGAGCTGCAGAGGGACTCCTCACCCTGAGCATGCACCCCAATGGCACACACCCGGGGTCCCATGCAGATGCCTCCAAGCCCCTGTGTCCAACCTGGCCTTGAACACCGCCGGGGATGGGGCAGCCACAGCTTCCCTGCGCCAGCGCCTCAAGACACGCACAGGGACAGCTTCTTTCCACAAGGGACCCCTCCAGCACATCACCACCACCTCTGGCAGCCCCTCCAGGCCCCCCCGGTACCCTCCTCACCCTGTTCCTGACGTTGCTGCCCTTCTCCAGCTTCGCCCGGTGCAGCACCTCCTGGTAGGCACCCGCCAGCTCCTGGCGCAGGCCTAGCAGCATCGCGCTGGGGTTGCGAAGGGCCCCCATGGTCTGGGCCACCACCCCCTGCTCCACCGCTCGGTTGATGGCCAGCACGGCGGCATGCACTGCGGGTGCAGCGGGAAGGTGAGGCAGGACACGCAGGGACCATCCCCTCTATCCCTCAGTGCCGTGGGACAAGCTGCACCACGCGTGATGGTGGGAACCATCCCCATTCCCAAAGAGCAAGCTCTACTCTCCAGTGCCCAGGAAGCCTCCGTGTCTCCAAGCAAGCCCAGCTAATGCAAACCCCTTGGGTTCTGTGCCAGCCCATGCATGGGTCTGAGGGAGAACAATGAGGTGCCTCTTAGATCTCAGGGCACCCCTGAGTTTGATGGCCCCACGTTTGACATTTGGGGGCACCCATCACCTGCTGCTTCATCCACAGAGAGCTCGTTGGCCAAAATGCCCCCGATCTTGCTGAAGGCAGGGAGCTGCAAGCCATACTTCTCCAGCTCCCGCTTCATGTTGTTGATCTCCTCCTCTGGAACAGAGCACAGAGACAGAGAATGAGAGAACAGTTTTGCTTGGGAAGGAGCTTAAAGGTCATCCAAACCAGAGGGGTGCAGAAGACCCCCGCACTGGGGTCACATCGCCGGGGCAGCTCTGGGCTGAAGCCCAAGGTCTTCATTCCCCGTATCCCTCCCACTGCAGGACCTCAGAGCACCCCTGCAGCGATGCTGTACCTGTGAAGTCCACTTTCCCGTACAAGTCCTGGATCTGAGGAGCCAGCCCCAGCTTGAAGAGGTACAAGCTGAAAGGCAAAGCAGACACACACCATGACCAAGCACTCCCTTCTCCCTCCCAGTGCTTCTGCAGCACTCAAAGGCTCTCTCCCCACCCCCAGGGTGATGCCACCAAAGGGCTTTTGAACACCAGCATGACCAGTCTGGGGCTAGGGTCACCCACCTGAGTGCATGGATGCAATAGACCACCCGGGGCATGTTCTTCTTATCATAGATGTCAGTGGTCTCTGGGTGGAAGATCTGCCAACAAGACAAGGCAGGTCAGGAGGAGATGACACCGAGATGGTCCATGGGGAGGATGGTGTCCAAGGGTGAAGGGACAGAGATGAAGCCCCCCAGTGACACCAGCAATGGGGAACATTACCGAGGGGAGCCCCACGTGGCTCATCGCATCCCGCCAGTAGTTGATGTTATCCGTGTGCCGGAAGTGGAGCCCAGCTGCCTGGAGGAGAAGAAACACAGGGTGAGGCTGAACCCCCCCTTCTCCCAACCTTATGGTCCCCTCTCCCCCAAATCCATGGGGTTAAAGCCCAAGGCAAAGCCTGTGACCCCCCAAGGAATGAACCCTCCGGGTTTCGGGGTGCACCCTAAGGAATGTACCCACCAGCCTCACCTTGTACCGTGTCTGCTCACGGTCGTAGATCTTCTTCAGAGGGACCACAGTGGGGGCAAAGCAATGGCCCAGCTTGGCCAGGACCACCCCATTGCGCAGGGTCTCTTCCAGCTCCACTGGAGGGGGCAGCTCCTCGCTCAGACAGGCCTCCAGCCAGCTGCAGGACAGAGATGGGGCACGTCATGGACCCCCCAGACCCATTCCAGGCAGAAAAAGCAGTTCCCAAAGGAGACACCCCCACTCCATCCCCATCAATCCCCCCTCCATGGCAGGGAGAGGTTGGCACCCAGCCCTTTGCTGCAGGATGGGGTGTTCTTGTTTGGCTGCTCCCCCAAACCCCACTTCTGGAGAGCCAGGAAGCACCAGGAGCAGGCAGGATCATGCAGGACCCCAGACCCCCCCCATGCCTTACCTCCGAACACCCTCCCCGGCCCTTCGCCCCTCTCAATGTAAGCTCAAAGCAGAGGGGTCCCCACGCCCAGCCCCACCGCTTGGCCTCCTCCAGGTGACACAGGTACTGGTAGGCGATGTTCTGCCTCCTCTTCTCATCCATCTCCTCGGCCGTGAGGCGCTCGCCTTGGTGGGGACGGGGACACGGCGTCAGACCCTGTTATCCCGGGGGGGTCCTTAACCCCCATCCCACCCAAACGAAGATTCCAACAAGGAATTGCACCAAGACCTGCCCCACACACGCACCGGGACCCCGACACCCCACTGCACCCCCAGACCTGCCCCACACACGCACCGGGACCCCGACACCCCACTGCGCCCCCAGACCTGCCCCACACACGCACCGGGACCCCGACACCCCACTGCGCCCCCAGACCTGCCCCACACACGCACCGGGACCCCGACACCCCACTGCCGCCGCCCCCCGACTCACATCGCACCGGCCCCGCTCCCTCCATGGCTGCGGCTGCGGCGGCTCCACCCGCGATTTGAATCTCCCGCCGCTCACGTGACGCCGCGCGGGGGCCGCCGGGAGTTGTAGTTCAGTATCGGGGGGCCGGGACTGGCTGTAGTGCGGTACCGGCACCGGGAACCGGCTGTAGTGTGGTACCAGGGACCGGCTGTAGTGCGGTACTGGCACCGAGAACCGGCTGTAGTGTGGTACCAGGAGCCGGCTGTAGTGGGGTACCGGCACTGGGAACCGGCTGTAGTGCGGTACCGGCACCGAGAACCGTCTGTAGTGTGGTATCAGGGACCGGCTGTAGTGCGGTACCGGCACCGAGAACCGGCTGTAGTGTGGTATCAGGGACCGGCTGTAGTGCGGTACCGGCACCGAGAACCGGCTGTAGTGTGGTATCAGGGACCGGCTGTAGTGCGGTACCGGCACCGAGAACCGGCTGTAGTGTGGTACCAGGGACCGGCTGTAGTGCGGTACCGGCACTGGGAACCGGCTGTACTGTGGTACCCGGGACTGGCTGTAGTGGGGTACCGACGCCCGGGACCGGCTGTAATGCAGTACCAGCACTGGTGATCGGCTGTAGTGCGGTACCAGGCACCGGGTGTAGTGCAGTACCGACACCCGGGATTGGCTGTAGTGCGGTACCAGCACTGGGGACCGGCTGTATTGTGGTACCAGCACCGGGAACCATCTGTAGTGCGGTACCGGCACCGGGGACTGGCTGTAGTGCAGTACTGGGGAGCAGCGACTATGGACAAAAGGGGCTGGTTGTGCAACCAGTCACCCGGCTCACACTGTCACCCGGCTCCGCTGCCCGTGTTGCCATGGCGCTGCACACCGGTGCCAGGGATGAAATCGGAGCCAGTGGAGCCATCTCGGAATGTTCATTCCCCAGGAGGAGCCTGGCTTTGTCCCGGTTCGCCTGTGCCACGCACGCCCCTGCTGCTTTCCTGGTGCTCCAAAGCTGTCTGAGCTCCAGCACCCAGGGGGCTGTGACCTGCTCCCAGCAGCTTTCCAGGCATCCCAGGGGGACCCAGCGGCCCCTCGGGCACCCCCATCCCTGACTGGAGAGCGGCAGCGAGCGCTGGTGATGCCCCGTGCCCTTTGGACCTAAAGAGCAAACAGTAAGTGCGTGCGACCGGTTATTCTGCCTCCCATAAGGACACCTCGGGAATATCCAGCCCGTGCTGCTCTTCTCCAGACATCCCGCTGCATCCCTCTCTTGCAGGCAGGTCTCTCGCCCAGGCCATGGCTTCAGAGGAGGCAGCAAACCCCGGAACACATCCCGCAACCCCTGCAATCCCCAAAAAGAGCCTGAAGAAAGCGAAGGAGAAGCCAGAGGCCGGGGCAGATGCTCAGGAAGGACGGGATGAGATGGTGGAGCGGGAGGCCAGGATCGAGGGGCTGACACGAGCCGGGCGCCGGGCGCTGGTGCTGGGCGATGGGCAGGAGGCGGTTGGGTGCTTCAGGAAGGCATTTGTCCTCTCCGGGAGCATGGTGAGCCCCCAGCTCCGCAGCGCTTGTGCCTTCAACCTGGGGGCTGCCTACGTGGAGACCGGGAAACCCAAAAAGGGCCTCAAGTTCCTCCTCCAGTCCCAAACCTCACTGGGGGGCAGTGGGGAGCCCTCGCAGGACCTTTATTTCAGCATCGAGGCGGCTCACAAGGGGCTCCAGGACTTCCCAAAGGCACTGGAGCACTTTGGCATCGCCGCTGACGGTGACAGCGCGGCACAGGCCGGCAGCAGAGCCAGGACCCGCGTGCGGATGGGCTGCTGCTACCTGGGGATGCGGGAGCCGGCGCGAGCGGCGCGGTGCTTCCTCGATGCTGCGCGGTGCTTCGCAGCGGCTGCCAGCCCCGAGGCCGCGGCCGTGGCTCTGAGCAGGGCCAGCAGCTCCATGCTGCAGAGCCGGGGCTTCGGGGTGGCCGAGATCGCCGCGGTCCTTGCCCAGTGCCACTCGCTCTGCGGCAGCATCTGTGATGCAGCCCTGCGAGGTAACGCCGCGCTCCATCCCTCGCTCCCGGTGCCCCGGACCAGCACCCGCACCCGGCCTTTCCTCTCTGCTCTGCAGGGAAACTCTACGGCGACATTGGGCTCAGCTATTCCCAGCTCCACATCTTCACCCTGGCTGCTGAGAGCTTCGAGAGGGCTCTGGCGTCTGAACCAGAGCAGCACAGGGCGGCCGCGCTGCTGCAGAACATGGGTGCTGCCCACAATGCTCTGTGCAGCTTCGGCACGGCGCTGGGCTGGCACCGGCGAGCGGCGGCGCTGCACGGTAGGTTGCACCAGGATCTCTTGCTCTTGGCTTTGTTGGATGTGCCCAATTCCAATTCCAATTGTGTTCTCAATTCCAGGCACTCTAGGGAACCGGAGGGCGCAGGGACAGTGCTTTGGGAATCTGGCGTACGCCTGCAGCCAGCTCGGGAACCATGAGGCTGCTGCAGAGAACTACCTGCACGCCCTGCAAGCCTTCCAGGACTCAGGTAAGGGGGATGCAGGCAAATCATCCCTGTGCTGGTGGCTCTGCAGCATCCCCACGCCGGGTGCATGCTGGATCCAAAGGGCATCAGTGCTGCTTCTATCCCAGGACTGTGCTGAACCAGCGCTGATGCTGCTCCTCACCTCCCAGGTGATGTACAGGGGCAGTGGCAAGCATGCGAGGGGCTGGGAGCTGCCTACTTCCACCTGGGAGACCCCCACAAAGCCATCGGGCACTACAAGGAGGCCCTGACGCTGCTTTCCCACCGCCAGGTCACGAAAACAGGGCGGGCTGGATGCTCTCCTGCATCACGGAGTGACCACCCCAGCCCTGGGCGCTCACTGTGGCGTGTCTCCTCTGCAGGACACCCCCAGAGCTGCCCATGAGCGGGTCGTGCACAAGCTCACTGATGCCATCCAGCACCAGCTCTGCCTCCAGGGTCACCTCTCCTGCAGGGTGAGCATCGCCCCATGGTGCGGAGCAGGTTGGGGTGCTGGAGCATCAGAGCCTAGGCAGGGCTTGGTGGAGGCACCAGGGTCTGGGGGGCAGAGATATGAACCCCGGCGTGCCCCTCCATCCCAGCAGGACCCAGGTCAGCTGCAGCTTCAACCCACGCAGCCCCGCGCCAGCAGGACCCAGCTTCGGGGGAGCAGGATGTGAGTTGGAAACCCGCCGCCCTTGTGTCTGCTGCATCCCCACATCCTGGGATACAGCCGTGACCCGGGTGGGGGCTCAGGCACCCCACACACCCCGTTAATGCCTCGGTGGCCTCGCTGCCCCCCAGCCCCACGGACCAGCGGCCCCGTGGAAGCCGGGAGCCCCGCAGCGGGACCCGGGAGCCCCGCAGCGGGAGCAGGACGCTGTCCCTCCTCTGCAGCCTCTTGTGACGGCGGCAGCACCGGGACCGCGCACCGGGACACGGAGCTCGGACCCAACACGGTTTCGAACCCGCTTTTCCGCTATGCTCCTTCGGGCATCCGACGGGGCGGGTACGAGGGACCCGGCTCCGCCCCGGGGCCGTCCCTGCGCCTGCTCCGTGCCGAGCGGAGCCGCTCCGAGCCCGACGCATGCCGGGGCCGCGGGCGCTGCTGGGACTGGGGCTGCTGGTGGCGGCGGGGGGGGTCCGGGCGGGCGGGCGCTGCCTGAACCGGGGCTGGGGCTGGAGCCGGGGCTGGGAGCGGGCCCCGTGGTGCGGCTCCTACCGCGCAATGCACGGCCCCAGCGCGGGGCCCGGCCCGCGGGGGCTCCGGTTCCTCGGGTACGGTCGGAGGGATGCGCTGACGGGGCGGGGGGGGAGGCCGAAGGGGGTCGAAATGGGGGGGGGGGGGGGGAAGGGGGTAAAGGGGTAAGAGGGTGCGGGGGGTGGTTGGGGGTCCGCAGGGGGGGTAACGCGGTGGAGGGGGTCGGGCAGGGCCATTGGGGTGCACGGAGGGGGGCAGGAGATGTGCGCTGTGGTGTGTGTCCCCTTTGCTGGCTCTTCACAAAGCCGAGGGTATCTGAGCCTCCAGAACCGGGGCGCAGGCGGGTTTTGGGGTTCCCATGGGCACCATCCTCCCCCCACCCCCCCCATCCAGGCAGGATGAGGCCCAGGCCATCGACCAGGAGCTGTTCACCGAATACAAGTTCAGCGTGGACCAGCTGATGGAGCTGGCGGGGCTGAGCTGCGCCACGGCCATCGCCAAGGTGGGTGCACAGGAACATGGGGGGGTCCCTGCTTTCCTGGCATCACCCCACCACCACCTCCTGCCCCACTCCAGGTCTATCCCCCCAGCTCCTTCACCACGAGCCGCCCCACCGTGCTGGTTGTGTGTGGGCCGGGGAACAACGGCGGCGATGGCTTGGTCTGTGCCCGACACCTGAAGATGTTTGTGAGTCTCTTGTGCACCCTCAAACCCATCAGCTTTGGGGTTCCTGCTCCTCGGGCTGTGCCCGGCGCTGGAATTCTGCTCAGATCCCTGTTGTTCCTGCAGGGCTACGAGCCCACCGTGTATTACCCCAAGCGCCCCAACAAACCCCTTTTTGAGGGTTTGACCACCCAGTGCCAGAAGATGGACATCCCGTTCCTGCCTGAATTCCCAGCCGAGGTGAGGATATAGAACCGTGGAATCAACCAGGGTGGAAAAGACCTTTCAGCTCATCCAGTCCCAACTGCCAAGGCCACCACTAACCCATGGCACTGAGGCCTCGGCTACACGGGGTGTGAACACTTGCAGGGACGGTGACTCCAGCCCTGCCCTGGGCAGCCTGTTCCAATGCCTGAGCACCCTCTGGGGAAGGAATTGTTCCTCAGCTCCATCTAAACCTGCCCTGGTGCAGCTTGAGGCCGTTTCCTCTTGTCCCATCCCTTGGGAGCAGAGACCAGCCCCCTCCTGGCTCCATCCTCCTGTCAGGCAGTTGCAGAGAGCGATAAGGTCCCCCCTGAGCCTTCTCTTCTCCAGACTAAACCCCCCAGCTCCCTCAGCCGTTCCTCATCACACTTGTGCTCCAGGCCCTGCACCAGCCCCATTGCCCTCCTCTGGCCCCGCTCCAGCACCTCAATGTGAGGTGCCCATGGAGCAGCTATGCCCAGGGCTGGTTTCCACCCTCCCCTCCGCAGCCTGCGCTCATCGACGAGGTCTACGGGCTGGTGGTGGACGCGATCTTCGGGTTCAGCTTCAAGGGAGCCGTGCGGGAGCCCTTCGGCAGCATCCTCAGCACCCTCGGGCACATCACGGTGCCCATCGCCAGCATCGACATCCCCTCGGGTGAGTACCTGCTGCCCCCAACCGCAAGGCACCCAAAGGGGCCCATTTGGGGTCTTCCTGGCTCCAGCCTGTCCCGGGGGCTCGTTGCAGGCTGGGATGTGGAGAAGGGGAAGGCGGATGGGCTCCAGCCCGACATGCTCATCTCGCTCACGGCGCCCAAGAAGTCAGCGCTGCACTTCGAAGGGCGCTTCCACTTCCTCGGGGGCAGGTTCGTGCCACCAGCACTCCAGGAGAAATACGCTTTAAACCTGCCCCCGTACCCCGGGACAGACTGTGTCCTGCAGCTCACCTAGAGCTGGGTTTGGGGGGGCAGAGCAGGGCCGAACCCACAGCTCAGGATGCTCAGCATCTCACTGGGCTGCAGTCCCACCCAGCGGGATGGAAGCACAGTGCAGACCAGGAGCCTGGGACAGGGAGGTTGGTTGTTGGTTGGGGTTCTGACCTAATCCCAGTGTTTCTAGGGGTAAACGTGATCCAGGATCCCGGGGGCTGCCGCGTGGTGTGCACTGCGGGATAGTTTCATGGCAATAAAAAGCTTTATTCATGCCCTTGACAGAACATTTCGGTGCTCTGTGGGGTCTGTCCCCTTGTGTCCCTCTGCGATAGACCCACAGCAAAGGGGTCCCTGGTTGGAGCTGGGGTCCCCCCTGACGGAAGTAAAGCTCAAACCAGCTCCAGACCAACCAGTCCCAGCCCAGCATCCCCAGGCAGGGATGAACACTCAGCCGGACCACAAAGAGCCCAGAGCACCCTTGGGCACCATCAGCACCAACGACAGGAATCGGGACCCTCACAGCCAGATGGAACCAGCCACAGCCCTTGCTCACTCTGGGTCCTTTTTCCTCCTCCTCTTCTTCTTCCTGGGGCTGTGCCTGGTCTGGTCTGGCACATCTGTGTCTTCTAGAGGCACCTCTGGCTCAGCTGGCTCTTTGGCCTGCTTCTTCTTTTTCTTCTTCTTCTTCTCCATCTCAATTGACTCTTCTTTGTCCTCCTGCTTCTTCCTTTTCTTCTTCTCCATCTCAACTGACTCTTCTTTGTCCTCCTCCTGCTGCTCCTGCTTCTTCCTCCTTGCAGCCTTCCCTTCCTCTCCTGCCACCTCCTCTTCTCCATGTGGCTTCTGCTGCTTCTTCTTCCTCTTTGCAGCCTCTCCTTTATCTCCCTCCTCCTCCTCACTTGGCTCCTGGCTCTGGAGCACCTCGGCACTGGCTCCATCCCTGGACTCTTTCCTTTTCCTCTTCTTTCCCTGCCTCTCGGGGGGCTCCTTCTGTCCGTACGTGGCCAGGAAGGCTCGTTCCTGCTCCTCCAGGCGCGCCAGCTTGGCGCTCATCGTCAGGCCGTGCCGGGCACCCCTACAACGACCATTGGACCAGGGTCTGGCACCTCCCTGGCAGGGCACGTGCCCCCCAACCTGCTCAAGAGCCCCCTCCAAGGAGAGGGGACCCCCAGGAACCACTCACTTGTGTGCTGTGCGGCCCCCACACACTCGCATCAGCTCGTCATCCGTCAGCCTGTGGGACACAGACCGGGGGAGCGTGGTCAGGACCCGGGGTCCCCCTCTCAGCGTCACCCCCCCAGTCCCGCAGTGTGGGGATGGAGCCTTGCCTCCTGGCTGAAGACAGGTCCAGCTCCTCCTCCTCCTCCTCGCTGCTCACGGAGCCTGTGGGCTCCTCACCATGTGCTGTGAGCGTGGCCGACTGCAGAGAAAGGGGGGACAAAGGGGGTCCTGGAGGGCCACAGCAGCAGCGTGCTGGGGAGGCTGCGCTGGGAAAGGGGGTGCAGAGCTCAGAGACACTGGCTGCCCCCCCAGGCCATGGCCCCAAAGCCATTTACCTTCACGAAGCGGCCGTACAACAAGCTGGGGGTGCTGCTGGCCTTGCGGGGCTTCTTATTGCTGATCCTGACTCCCTGCTCGGAAAGGGTCTTCACGGAGATGCCATCCTGCAGGGACAGAGAGGGAAAGAGCCTGGGAATATTTAACCTGAGGGGCTCTGCCCCCTCCAAGGCCACCACTAAACCATGTCACCGGGACCCCCGACCTGCCCAGTCTCCACCGCGATGTTGGCGGCCGCCTGGTTGAAGACATGGTCCCACCAGTGGAAGGAGAACGGCTCCGACGCGTCGTGTCCCACCTGCGGGGAGCAGAGGAGCCCCTGGAGATGCTGCCACCAGCCCGAGCCCCACAGGGGAGCGGGGGGGGGACCCGCAACTCACCCCGGCCGTGCCGCACTTCACCTTCACCCGGATGGCCTCGGCGATGCCGTGCTCCCGCCGGCCCAGCCCCTGCCCTGCGGACAACGGCGCCATCAATGACCGCACCGGCTCCAGTCACGGCCCGCACCGGCTCCATCACGGCCCGCACGGGCTCCACGAAGGACCGCCCCGGCTCCGGGGCGCAGACACCGGGTTCGGGGGCCGGGGGCGCTCGGGGGCCGCTCGCGGTGCGCTGGGAGCCGCACCTCGCCGCCAGCCGTGCCGCCGGAGCTGGCTCTCCGCGAACAGCAAACCGCGGCCCGGCGGCCCCGGCGCGCTCATGGCGGCGGGACCGGGACCAGGGATCGGGACCAGGGATCGGGAACCGGGATCGGGAACCGGGATCGGGTCCCGCACGCTGCCGCCCGCAGGAAGCGCCGAGTGCGCACGCGCGGGGGGCGGGACCGCGATGGAGTGACCGGACACGTTACACACATGTACACGCATGTGCAAGGTGTGTACAGACACGTACACACGTATTCACACATGTACACACGTGTATACACATGTACATGCACATACAGGCATAGGCACAAATGCACACACATATGCACACATGTACATGTACACATTTACAGACGTAGATGTGCAGACATGTACACGCATATAGAAGCATATAGACACATTTACATACGTGTACACACATACAGACATACACGTGTACACATGTATTCACACAGGTACATATACACACATGCTCATACATGTACACACATATAGAAGCATATAGACACATTTACATATGTGTACACACATACAGACATACACGTGTACACATGTATTCACACAGGCACATATACACACATGCTCATACATGTACACACATACACACTGTCCTTCGTGTCACCACTGCCCACAGCACCCTGGACCCTGTCCCAGCGCTGGGCTTCAGGGGTGACACAGCCCCTGGTGCACACGCAAGTGCAAGCACAAGGACGTGAGCCAGCCCCAACCTACCCTCCATGGGGCCAGAGAGGCACACGCAGACCCAGAGGAAGGGCAGGTGCCCAAATGCCACCCAAAGGCCACCCAACTGTCTCCCCTCTCCCTGCTCCTCCCCAGGGCAGCTCCGGCACTCTCTGACCCGTCCTTCAGCCCCAGGGCAGGCTGAACACTGGTGATGGTGTTCCCAAGCCCAAGGGGAGCACGCACCAAGCCCCAAGCTCCAGTCTGCCCCGGGCACCCCCGGCTCCGGCCTGCGAGCTGGGAATGCTGCATCCATGTGCGAGCACCGGGAGAAGGTGTCAACTTGCTGGGGGAAGTAAAAATAACCCAAGTCAAAGCAGCGGAGAGATGGACCCAACTGGGTCACGTCCCGCCGGCAGCCGAGAGAGCTGGAGGTGTCCCAACCACTCTCGGAATCATGGGCTTCATAGAGCCACAGAATGGGTTGGGTTGAAGGGACCTTAAAGCTCCTCCAGCTCCAACCCCTGCCATGGGCAGGGACACCTTCCACTAGAGCAGGTTGCTCCAAGCCCCTGTGTCCAACCTGGCCTTGAGCACTGCCAGGGATGGGGCAGCCACAACTTCTCTGGGCACCCTGTGCCAGCGCCTCAGCACCCTCACAGGGAAGAGCTTCTGCCCCAGAGCTCATCTCAGTCTCCCCTCTGGCAGGTTAAAGCCATTCCCGCTTTCCCCATTCCTTATTGGAGAAGTTGCAGAAAGGAACCCACACGGTGTGTGACACCCTCAGGAGGTTAAAGCTGGGTGCTCACCTGGAGAGCCCAGTCTCACTGGGATGCACAGACACAGGCAGGAGCATTTCCAGCCCATGGGCACTCCCCTGTTCTCTGAAGCAACCACTGTTCCACCTACACCCTCCAACACCACCAAGCATGGACAGATCCCATCTCCCACTGGGAAGCAAGCAGGTTTTACAGGTATACAGGGAAGCAGCGCTGGAGTTGCTCCTGTTCCTTCTCACTGCCCAATCCTCCCCCACCAACAGGAACACCCAGGTGACAGCAAGCATGGAAAAGCAGGGATAAAATCCACAGTGCACAGGCCCTGCCTTGGCCATTGGCACCATCCAGCTGCAAGCAAACACCTCTGGAGTCAGCAGAACCCACTGGCTCCAATGACCAGCTCATCCATACGGAGCAGAACTACCAAGTTAACCTTGTCCTACACGCATTTGAGAGTCCCTAATTCAAAGGGAGCTTTCCCAATGGAAGTTGGGAAGTTTTGGGCTTTGGGCAAAGCTTCGGCAGCATTTCTTAAGTATTTCAGTGTCCAAAAGGTTTCCTGTCACAGCAGGGAGGGAGCCTGAGGTGGGGGGAGGCTGCTCGACACCCAGTGTTGTCTGCAAGAGGGTGATAAGAGTCATCACGGTTCCCATGGGGAACTCCATCAGCTCCAGCTGGCAAGCAAGGAAGATACATGGAGTGCAGGGAGATGGATGGTTGTGCGCATTTATTTGTCTTTGATAAAAATGGGATGTCAATTACACAGCCATGGAGGCTCGGGGGGGGGACACACACGTCACCCTGCTGCTCCCTGGGAACATTCAAATACACCAAAGTGAGGGGGAAAGGGAGGGATGGAGGATGGAGCTGAACTGGGCAGAAGATGAACTTCAGCATTCCCCAATGAAGTGAAAAGCTTTTGCACTTTCCTTTTGGGTTTGTTGTTAAAAGAATGAGCCCACTGAGCACAAGAGCCACCCCCCCACCCCCGTGACACTGTGCAAGACCTGACCCTGGGCACAACCACACCTCTCCACCATGTCCTGCTGCACAGCACTTGCAACTCTAGCCCAAGACCAGCAAAGCCGGATCCCTGAAGGCATCTAAGCTCCTTTACACCACCCCAAGAGTGTAAAGAGGCCACATTTCCATGTCGTTGTCACACACATTAACCCTCTAGCAGGAGGTACCCTGTGTGCCAGGGCCACAGGCTCAGGTCATCCAATGGAACATTAAGACAAATAACAGCAGAAATTTGCAGGTAATCTCTTTTTTTTTTTTTCTCTTTTCTTTTGATCCAGGGTGAAATAAACCAAACCCCAAACTTGGCTCAAGATTTAAATATTTGCCTGAAAGGAGGGCTAAGGGTAGGGCAATCATGTACAGTTAAAATCAAGCTACTCCAAACACAATCATTCAGGTAAGTAACTAGAATATTCGCCTCTACCATCTAGAGAAAGAGAGAAGAGTGTCTGAGACAGGGCATATTTAGGAAAAAATACACATCTGAAGTCTCTGTGGCCACGATGAGAACTGGAATCCACATACAAGCCAGTTAAAGAGCATTTCAACATGAAATCTTAACTTAGTAGGAAGGTCAGGGTTAAGCTGTATCTTTTTTTGTTTTAAATACATGGACAGCTGTCAGATATGAAAATGATGGTGGGCTTTCCTGAAAGATCCCCTTGTGCATGTGTATGGATGCATGTGCTGACGCCTGTGGGGCAGCATGATAAGAGTTTAGGAGGGCTGGGAGCCCAGCAGTCTCTCAATAGCTGCATTGATGTCTCCACCAGTGGCAATAAGAGCCTGGAGGTTGGCCTCACGGTTAATGAAGCCCATGGCATTCAGCTGCTCCAGCTGCTGTTGGAATCGCACTTCAGGGCTCTGCGCCTGCAGAGGGAAAGGACAAAGACCTTCAGACTCAGAGAGCAGCACCCAAAGCGGGCAGCGATGGCTGGGCAGGGAGCATGAGCTCAGCTCTAGGTGTACTGAAACACTTCGGGCTCATTCATAGAATCCCAGACTGGATTGGGTTGGAAAGAACCTTAAGATCATCCAGTTCCAACCCCTGCCCCGGGCAGGGACACCTTCCACTAGAGCAGGTTGCTCCAAGCCCCTGTGTCCAACCTGGCCTTGAACACTGCCAGGGATGGGGCAGCCCCAGCTTCTCTGGGCACCCTGTGCCAGCGCCTCAGCACCCTCACAGGGAAGAGCTTCTGCCTTATCTCCAACCTGAACTTCCCCTGTTTCAGTTTGAACCCATCACCCCTTGTCCTATCGCTGCAGTCCCTGATGAAGGTCCCTTTCCACATCCTTGTAGCCCCCTTCAGACACTGGGAGCTGCTCTGAGGTCTCCAGCAGCTCCTCTTCTCCAGGCTGAGCATCCCCAGCATTCTCAGCCTGGCTCCTATGGGAGCTGCTCCAGCCCCTGCTCATCCTCATGGCCTCCTCTGGACTTGCTCCAACAGCTCCATGTCCTTCTGATGTTGGGGACACCAGAACCATACAGCTCAGTGATGTTACCCTCTTTGGCACAGCAGCCACACTGCACACGGTCAGTCCAAGCTCTGTACCCAGAGTGCCAGCAGCACTGGAGGAGGAGGATCCTGACACTCTTGGTTCCAACCTTCTCCAAAGGGTTACTACACCCTGAAGCCATCCTGAGCCACCAGACTTCGCATAAAGCACCAGAGAAACCTGCTGGGGACCCCCCATCCCTGGAGTGGGGTGGGATCGGGACAACCTTTACCTCCCCCTGGAGAAGGCCACCCCCCAGACACATGTGGGCATGTAGCTGGGCATTACATACTTGAGAGCTTCCTCCGGCCAGCAGCTGGATCATCTGCTGCATGAGCTGCTGCTGGGGGTTCCCACCCCCAGCTGGAGAGGCACTGGCCGGCGTCGAAGCGGAGGGAACGGGGTTCTCCGGGATTGTGCTTCCTCCTGTGGAGGACGGGGGCATTCGAGGCATGCCGAAGGAGCCGAGGCTGCAGAGGAAGGCAGGGGGTGCTCAGAGGCAGGCTGGCGCTTGGGGGTGTCCCCTGAGGGCTGGTAACCCCCAGGCTCTGCCAGGCTGCCCCTCAGCGAGACCCTGCTGCAGGAGAGCTTTGTACATGAAACCACCGCGTTTCTCCACTGCTCACACATGGTGCTGGGAGCGAGCAAGGGGCCCGAAGGGAACTACAGAGCCTGAACGAGACCCACGCTGCCAGAGAGCAGAGGGGCTGCCCACACTGTTCCGCTCTGTCCCAGCCCACCCACCCCACCTCTGGCTGTGCATCTCCTACTGTACACAGAGAGGAAACTCGTGAGTGCAGCTGATACCAACTACAGCAAACAAGAGATGGGAAGAGGGACCACGTGGTTTCCAAAAGAGAGAATCCCAGATTGGTTTGGGTTGGGATGAAGAGACCTTAAAGCTCATCCAGCCCCAACCCCTGCCCCGGGCAGGGACACCTTCCACTAGAGCAGGTTGCTCCAAGCCCCTGTGTCCAACCTGGCCTTGAACACTGCCAGGGATGGGGCAGCCACAGCTTCTCTGGGCACCCTGTGCCAGCGCCTCAGCACCCTCACAGGGAAGAGCTTCTGCCCAAGAGCTCATCTCAATCTCCCTTCTGGCAGGTTAAAGCCACTTCCCCTTGTCCTATCACTACATGCTCCTTGTCAAAAGTCCTTGTCCAGCTTTATTGCAGGGTCAAAGACTTCCCACGTGAAGTACAAACAAGCAGCAAGTGCTCACTAGCTGGAACTCACAGAGCTCCACATGCATCACGACAGTGCCCCAAGCAGATCTCCTCCACGAATCAACAGCTCTTCTGCCTGCTGGCACAGAACTCTGCCTGCAGAAACCCACTCAAAAGCACTTGTTACCTTGGCACTAGTCCTGGGGCCTCCGTTTGCAGCGTCTGGAGTCCCTGCTGGATCTGGAGGAGCGCCTGCATGGCACGGGGGTTGGTGAGAATGGAGAGGGAGTCTGGGTTCTGCATCTGGGAACAAAGGCACAAAGACCCAGAGGTATCAAACAGCGAGAGCTCGGGCAGCCAGAGAGCCTCCAGCTTCAAACCTGAGCAGCAAAGAGCAGAACTGCGCCTCTTGCCCTGCAGCCAGAGCCAGCCTGTGAGTCTGGTTCCTCCTCCAAGTCTCCAGACTGCAGGGCTCATCTAGAGAGCTCTTCAGGGTTTACATCCAACTTCCTAAATGAACTGGGTGAAGCAGATTAGAACTGGGGGCACAGGCCTTGGGAATTCAAGGGATTTTCTCTCATTTACCTGAACGAAGCAGCTGCTCGAGCACAATTTGCTGTTTTCATTTCTGTAACCTCGTTACAGCTAGAGACTGCCCACACAGGGGTTTCATGTAGCAAAACTACTCTAAAGTCCACCTTTAGGTAATTTAGATGACTTACTTTAGGTTGCCTTCTCTAAACAAGCTCTTCCTTTTTGTCTCTCCTGTGCAAACCCCTTTCTTTCAGAGCCCAAACCACCCCGGCCCACATGCTTCCTAGTCCACTTGACTAAGCAGCCCAGACTCTCCCTTTCCTCCAGAGGATGGAGAAGCTCTGGAGCCCTGGGGCTGAGAGCAGCACAGGGCCAGCCAGAGGCCTTTACCTGCTGCAGGAAGACAGGGAGCTGAAGGCGGAGCTGTTCTTGAAGCTGTGGATTCCCAGCAAAGAGGGGGACATTTACCATGATCTAGCAAGAGACAGCACACGTAGGTAGGGTCAGAGGGTTGCTGCCACTGGCTGTTAAGCCCTATGTAACTAAGCCATGAAGAACAAGTCAGTCACGCCCCTGACTCCCTCCCTGGGCTTTCAACATGTTCCCCTGCTAATGAGGGCTGAAACAGGACAGCTCAATTCCTGGCAGCAGTGTTGAACAGTGGCCCTGGGCAAAGAGAAGGGCCATTCCCATATCCCTTTGAAAGCCACCTTTTTTGTTAGGGGCTCTGCTAAGACACCAGATTCAGTACTGTGGCTGACTTGAAGCTACTGAGAAATACATCACAACTGTCTATATTCCCTGAGCTCTCTGCATGAGGAACCGCTCCAGCTAGAGAAGCAAGCACAAGCACTGGCCTCACAGCCTGTCTGATGACAGAAGACAACTGTGATGCTTTTACCTGTGCTGCAAAGTCCGGGTTCTGGGCAAGAGTCTGCATCATGCTCCTCATGTAAGGGGCAGAGATCATGTTCTGCATCAGCTGAGGGTTTTCAGAAATCTGCTGCAGGAGTCCTTGCATCTCTGGGCTGTTAAACATGCCTGCAAGGCGAAAGGGAAGAGGAGACAAAGGAAAACCCCTTATACAAGCTTGAGCACTGCTGCAATGCATACAACAGCAATGTGTTCACTTCATCCCCTGACCAACAGTGACTATGGCTGTGGACAGCCATGGCAGTGCTTTGCTTGCTACTCTCCCATCCTCTTGTGGGCTGCAGGGACATTAGAATTCCCAAAGTAACTTTCCAACAGGGCACACCAGAAATAACCCAGCTGTGCTTGAAGCTGGGCTAGAATCAGTCATCTGGAGAGCAGCCATGGGCAGGCACTTGAATGCCAGAGGGAGCTGCCCTCCCTGGAAGCCTGGGTGACCTGCTCAGGCAGTAGCATCCCCTGGCTCCTCTCTTGCCTACGTACCAGCCCCAATACTAGCAGCATTCAGCCCAAAGGGGTTGGACACAGTCGGTGTGCTCTGGGTGGCTGCTGAACCAGTGCTGCCTTCGCTGCTGGGCGCCTGGCTCTGGGAAGCAGGAGGTGTGGGGCTCCAGGGGTTGGGTAATGGTTCTCTGTTCTCCGTCCGCAAAGGCTGTGAGCTGGAGCTCTCAGAATTCCCCGTCAAGGAAGAGAAAGGATTGTTGCCAAACTAGGGAAAAAGAAGAAAAAGAAAGAGTCATGATCAGTTAGTCCCAGCAGACAATATCTGAGGAAACCCACCACTGCAGGAGCTGGGGAACAGACCAGCACATTCATCCAGGTCCAGAACTTGCTGAGCACATGCTGTAATTTGCCTTCAGAGAAATGTGCATCTACAACACACCTCCCTCAGAAAAAGACCAGGCTCAAGGAGTGGCCACAGCCCCAGATTTGGCTCCCAAATGCAGGGCTTCCAAACATCCCTGTAAAGCCAGCACCCAGACATACCAGTAGGTAATGTTAGACTGGAGTATGTCTGCAGAGCCTTTTGCAGACAGACCTGTGCTCCCTCCTCCTGTGCTTCAAGCCAGCTGGAGCTCAGCCAGCTCCAATCCAAAGGCATCAGGCTTGAGCTAATAAGTAAGCCAGGCTGAGAGCAGAGGGCTGTGCTAACGAAGCTTCCCAGAGGTGATGGCTGGCATCCAGCCTGCCTGCAGACCAAAGAGCCAGGGCAGGTCTCTGCTCACATACACCGAAGCAGATGACAGGCACTGCACAACATTCTCCTGCCAGTGGCTGCCTTCAGCATGCGGAGCAGCCATACAATTCCAGACTGGTTTGGACTGGAAGGGACCTTAAAGCTCATGTAGTCCCAACCCCCTGCCACACGCAGAGACACCTTCCACTAGAGCAGGTTGCTCCAAGCCCCCGTGTCCAACCTGGCCTTGAACACTGCAAAGGATGGAGCATTTACCACGTCCCTGGACAACCTGTGCCAGGGCCTCCCCACCCTCACAGCAAAGAGCTTCTTGCTTCTATTTAACCTGAACTTCCCGTTTCAGTTTAATCCCATGCTTTGGGAAGGCTCAAGGAAAGACACCTCTCCCATGCTCAGCACACTACACCCCACGTACAGGAACACAGCCCATACCTGCTCCCTGGCTGCACTGAACATGGGCTCCTGGATGTCCGTGTACATCCGGCGCAGGGCGTTGTATCCCCCTGGAATGCTCTCGAGGTTACTCAAAGCACGGTCCTGGTTCCGCATCATCTCCTGCATCATGGCAGGGTTACGAGCCAATTCCATTGTCTGGGAGAAGGAGGAAAATGTGGAAAGCTCAGGCCTAAGTGCAGCGTGGAAGACTGGAGTGGATTAAAAGAGTGGTGAGCAGCCCAGGGGTATTCTACTGATGCAGCAGTCAAGCGGTGAAAGAGTTAAACCTGGGCTCCCAGAAGAAAGAGTATAATTAAACCCATTTCACAGCCAGAGAGCAGAGAGATCATTTATCCAAGCAAAGAGAGCCCCCGGCTCCTCCCATCCCTGCTCAGCTCTTCCTTCTCAACCTCAGCTCAGCTGGAGGAGATTGTTTTGTTTCTAAGCACTATTGGAACATCCAAACATTTAACACCCATATGTTCCCACTCAAAGGAGATGGACTGCATTCAACAGCTGAGAAGGTGGAAGAGATTGGATCCTTCCCATTACAAGAAACCCAAGAAATTCACCCTCTCCAAAGTTCTGATGGGTCTCCCCTGCAGAAGGAACTCCAGATCTCATTTGAGGTGCTGCTTAAGCACGGATCATGCACAGTTTGGTCCTGCAGCTCTGGAATTTCATGTGTGGCTGACACAGTTGAAAGATAACTGAGAAGCAGATGGAAACCAGGCTCGTTGAACAACAACCCAGAAAGACCTTCTGACAAATCTTCCTGGGGACAGCAGAGTCCTGCCAAGGGCTATTTAACACTCAGGCTCTCACACTCATCCCTTGTGCTCCCTTTCTGATGAACCTTCAGTCTTCCACTCCTCCGGGGCACAGGTTCCTGCTGTTCTGGGACTGTACGGAAACCTTTAGGATCCCAGCCTACAACTAGTGCTCCCTGCTCTGCTATAGGTAGTAAAATACTGACTGTGCAGCTCTGTAGTCTACAGTTTATCAAGAGAAATAGAAACAAAAAGCTTTTGCAGTAGCTTCACTTCTCCGTGCCTGCTTTTACTCCCATTCCTGACTGAGAACACAGCATTTTGCATGCAGCACATTAGAATGATCCCAACATCCTTATTTTGCCCAACACATGATGGATTCAATAGCCCTGAAAGGAAGATAAGTTGCAAGTATGTGGGCTAAGTACTCAGTATTCACATAACTCAAGACCACCATCTGTTTGTGGGGAGCTTACAGCAGGAAAGAAGAGATCTCTAAAATCACTGATCTGGCATCACACACTCCCTTTGGAAGCTGGTCCACAAAGATGCTCTTGCACATGCTTTAAACAGGCCCTGGCATGTGACTCACCTGCCTCATGAGCTCTGGGTTATTCAACATGTGGCTTATCTCTGGATTTCGCTCCATGAGCTGCTGCATCTGGGGATTGGCCATGATCATCTGTCTCATGAGGTCAGGGTTAGACATCATGTTCTGCACCAAGGGATTCTCCATTATCTGAGAAAGCATCTCTGGGTTGGACATCAGCTGCCGCTGCATCTGCTGCTGAAGCTCCATGAAGTTGGCAGAGCCCATCCCAAGGTTGCCCAGCCCAGTGATGCCACCAAAGCCAGCTGGAGAGGGAACAACACACAGCGAGAGGTGTGAGTCAGTAACTGTCAGCAGCTGCAAGAAGAGGACCAGCACCCACATTGATCTGGAGGTAGTCTATATCCCTATGGCAGCCAGCTCTGAGGGAGAACACCCCCTGAATATGCTTCACTAAGGGCTTTGGCATCACCCACAGCAGGGAAACTGAGGTACGCCACTGGAAGCAACTCCTGCAACACCTGCAGCAAGCAGAGACATCTACAGGGGCCAAGAACCCCGATTCCCTGGTGCAATCCTAGGAAACTCCTCTTTGGTGTCACACCTCACAGCCATCACTTACACAGGATGGATGGAGCACTATTAGGGCCTCCATCTCCAGGACCTCCCATGGTCCCTGAGCCACTGCTCCGTCTGCTGCCGCTGCCGGCGTCGGAACCGGCGCTGCTGGATGTGGAAGGCTGAGATGGGGCAGCAGGAGAGGAAGGGGTTGCGCTGGGGGCAGAAGCAGCACTGGGGGCAGAAGCAGCAGATGTTGAATCTTGGACCCTGCAACGAAACAAGAAAGGCAGCATTAAAGTCCAGGGATGCAGGAAGGGTGAGCGGAGTCCTCTGCGCATGGCCCCAGCCAGTTAACCCCACATTCCCGCCTGCATGGATGGATCCACAGCTGTGCTCCCAGATGCCTCCATCTAGCTGGAATCTGCCTCCCAATCCTGCTGCATAACAGCCCCTGACATCTTACCTGGGCCCACACAAAGTGGTTTGACTGGTCTTACCCCCAGTTATAACCAACTCTTCCTTGAATCCCACTGAACTATTTACCTCAGCTATATCCTTGAGCAATGGGTTTGCTCCAAACAGGAAAATCCTCCTGCTGCTCCCACAGAAACCACAGGAGGTTACAGCAGGGCTAGTGCATGGGGAAAACAAGGATCTGCTGCTCTTAAATCCTCCCGTGCACTGAATATTCCCCTCTCAGTGCTCCTGAGGGCAAGAGTAAGTATGAGCATTACTCTACAGCAGGGAAACTGAGGCACAAGGCAGGCAGCGTCTGGCCCATGAAGGTGCAGGACGCTTCTGGGAATGCAGAGCTTTGCCACCACTGCACCTTGCATGCAAGGCTTCTCCATCCGACACGAGTGGACTAGAGCTTCTTGTCAGCCAGCCATGCTAATGCTGTGCTGTAAGAGATGCTGGCCACCAGCCTCAGTGAGCAAACCAAGCCAACACCTTGTAAACACAGCTCCTCCTCAGGATCCTTATAGGAAGCTGAAAGAGAACATGGCCAGACTCTCTGAAGCATCTGCAGTGGTGACAGGGAGCCCTGGACTAGTGCTGAAGAGCTTTCACATGCAATCAGACCACAAAATTCACTTTACTTACTCCAAATAATGCTATTATGCCACTGACAAGTTGGGTTCCCCCCCCCACAAAACCTTTCTCGAGCTCCTTTTCCTTTTTCACTCTTATTCCAGGGCTTTCAATATCAAACCTGAAGGGCCCTGTCCACTTTTCCAGCCTCACCCCAAAACCAGGAGGCAGAGAATGGGGAAACAAAGCAAATAGGAAGCTGAACAAGAAAGGAAGAAGGAAGCTCGAGAAAGGTCACTTGGTTTCACTCAGCCAGGAAGAGGCTGTGCTGTTTTCAGTAAGCACTTGTCTATGACTCTTAGGAGGGAAAACCAAGAACGAGCAGCCCAGGAAAGCTCTTGTTTCCCCTTTGCAATGGTTCACGAGTACCACAGTCAGCTGTGGAGGCAGCAGTAAACAGCACCAGGCTACCTGAAGATGCTGAATCCAGAGAGAGGCCTCCTGCAGGAGCTGACAATACCCATGGCTTTGTAAAGAAGAGGGAGGAAAGAAAAGGCAGCACGAATCTGAAGGAAGCCAGGAAGAACCACACAAAGAGCCGCAGCTCCCAGGGAGCCTGATGAGGCTGCAGCAGGGAGCCCCAGAAATGGTTGTGAAGGGGGGGGTGAGATCAACAAGATGTGGCTGCACATCACTGTGAAGCACAGCAACTGCTCCCTAGAACCTTCTGTGCTCCATTGGATAGCACTGGGAAGAGCCCAGCTCTGCAGGGATCAATCCTGTGTCCCTTTCTCAGCCCGACTGGAGAGGGACATGAGTGAGCTCAATCTGGGAGCTCCATGGGGTGAACCTGCTGCATGCACGTGGCCTGAGCCTCCCCCCAAGGCGCAGCACCCACCTCTCTGCCCCTGCCCCTGCAGACATGCCTCTGGGTACCACAGAGAGGCACTGCTCTGCCTTACAGAGTGCTCTGCACACCCCGTGTGCCTCCCACAGCACCTGAGAGAGCCTAAGCACAGGCTCAGAGCAGAGAGTATGAGAGGAAGGGAGAGAAAAACTGGGTGTTAGTTTCAATTTCAACACGAAGCCATTGAGAAAGTAACTTCTGTCAACAGCAACTTCTCTTGCTTAGAAGTGGCATCAAGTTCCAAGGGGCTCTTTCATGATTACTAAGTTATAAAGGCTCTAAATACCCAAGTTGTGTTAAAGAAGAGTCAACCCCCTCAGGTACTTGCCATAAACCTACACAGCTGTGTAACCTAGGAGAAAGAGAGACCAAGGGATAAACCTCACTGCTGCACAGCAAAGCCATGGCAGGGAGAGAGCTGGGATCCATCTCCTGATGGATCATCACCACCAACCAAGCACTTCGGTCACCAACGGGGCAGAAATATCCCCCCCCAGGATTTCTCTGCATCGTCCATTTACCCTCAACCCCCAAAACAAAACAGTTTCTTACTTCTGGGGAGTCTTGATGACCAAGTGTACAGTGAGCCCATCTTTGATCCCATGTTGATTCAATGTGTCTCCATCCTTCAGGATCTTCCCAGCGAAGATCAGAACCAGCTGATCCTGTTTGGCTTTAAACCGCCTGGAAATCTCTTCTTTGAACTGAAAACAAACCCCAAACAAAGCATTGCTCAGGCAAAAGGGCCAGGAATGGAAAGCTCAGCCTCCAGAGAGCACATCCATGAAGGAAACAGCAGGAGGAGCTGCCAGGCCTTCAGTACCTCACCCAAAAGGAGCCCATGCAGGTTCCAAGCAAGTTGCTGAGGATGTCTGAGGCATTGAGGAAAACAAGAAGACAAACTCTACACTTCAGAAGCAACCACCTCAAGAAGAGCTGAAGGTTTCCAAGGGTGTCTCTTAGACCTAATCCAAATACCCCATTTCATCTTCTGAATCACTGAACTCTTTCTGTCTCTGCTTGACTTTTTTCCTAAGGAAAGCCCAACTCTGCTTTAATACAGGCCAGAGCTCTATGGAAAAGGGAACAACCCTTTATCAGCCAATGGAAATAAACTAGGTCTTCTCCAATTCCTATTTCTGCAAGTGAATTCCCTCTGAGCACGCTACGCCACACGGACACCTCTTCTTTCCTGGGTGATGGGGTGGAATGAAGCCTGTCGTTGCTAGCCCAGCTGGGGCATTCCCAAGTTGATTTGCCATGAAGAAAAGCCTTGCATTTGGAAGCCACAAACTGCAGGAAATTCACAGGGAAAGGCCAGGATGGAAAGAAAAGCAGCAGAGGAGCTCACAGCCTTCCCACCAGAACCCTCCCAAACAACAGCCCTGAGCCTGGGGTCATCCTGCTCTCAGGAGCTGAGCGTCCTCCAGCCCCTTCACACCACAACCTCGTGCTCTCCCTCTACCCCAGAGCAAGCCAAGAGCCGTGCCCATGACACCGTGCCCCAGTGGGCACAGCCACTGGCAGCGCTGGAGCCAGTCCCTGTGAATTCCAGCCCCTGGGAAGCTCCCTCCCTCGCCCCCCCCCAGCCCACACATGGGCTCTTGCTCCCTTCCCTCTGCTTCATTCAGCCAGAGCCTTGCCCAGCTCCTCTCCTCTGCCTCCCAGTGTGTGGAGCCGCCCCACAACACCCCCCACAACCAGCCCCACACGGCCCCATCCAGCTCTGCCCCCAAAGCCGCTTCTCCCCACCACAGCACCCTTCCCCTCCCAACCCTTCCCTCCCTCTGCAGAGCCCCCAGACCTCACCCCACCCCCCACCCCCCTCCCCACAGCCACCATCCACCCCACACCTCCCTTCCCCACTGCCGACACCGCCCTGCTTTGGACACCCACAAACACCCCCAGGGCCACCCCCCCTATGCCCAGTGCCTGCTCCCCGCTCAAGCCCCCCCCCAAGCCCCAGCCCTCACCCAGCTCTACCCGCTCCTTCAAGCCTGCCTCGCACACGGCCCCGAAGGCGAGGGGTGCCCCACACACCCCCCTGCTCCCCCCATGTCCTCCCGGCCCTCCCCTCCGCCCCACAGCCACGTCCCCCCCCGCTTCCCAGCGCCGCCGGCTCGCTCATTCCCCCCCCCCAGAGCCCTCCCCTGTCCCCAGAGCCATGTCCCTCCCCACAGAAGCCCCACACTGCGCTCCTGACCCCCCCAGACCAGCCCCTCACCCCGCAGCCAGGCCCCCCCCCCGGCCCGGCCCAGGCCCCCACCTCGCGCACGGAGGCGCCGTCCGCGATGACGATCTCCTCCTTGTCCTTAGGGGTCTTCACGGTGACGCGGATGAGAGCCCCACCGGGGCCCGCCTCGCCCTCCCCACCGGGGCCGGGCCCTCCTCCTCCGCCGCCGCCGCCGCCGCTCGGCTCCGCCATCTTCACCGCCCGCCCCGCCAGACCGGGCCGCCGACACAGAGAGGTGGAGAGAGAGAGCGGCGCCACAGGCCCTCCCCCGCCAACCCCGCTCGCCCGCGATAGCAACACTGCCCCCTGGCGGACCGGCGGGGACCTGCCGTGCCGCGGGGGGGTTAACGGGAGGGGCGGGGCGGGGCGGGGCGGGGAAGCGGGGAGAGGTCGTTGTGCGGGTCCCTCCCGCACCCCCATTACTGGATCCGTGTTGAACCCCCATTAGCTGGATCCACCCTGCACCCCCCCATTAGCTGGGTCCGTGTTGAACCCCCATTAGCTGGATCCACCCTGCACCCCCCCATTAGCTGGGTCCGTGTTGAACCCCCATTAGCTGGATCCACCCTGCACCCCCCCATTAGCTGGGTCCGTGTTGAACCCCCATTAGCTGGATCCATCCCGCACCCCCATTACTGGATCCGTGTTGAACCCCCATTAGCTGGATCCATCCCGCACCCCCATTACTGGATCCGTGTTGAACCCCCATTAGCTGGATCCATCCTGCACCCCCCCATTAGCTGGGTCCATGTTGAACCCTCATTAGCTGGATCCATCCCGCACCCCCATGACTGGATCCATGTTGAACCCCCATTAGCTGGATCCATCCCGCACCCCCATTACTGGATCCGTGTTGAACCCCCATTAGCTGGATCCATCCCGCACCCCCATGACTGGATCCATGTTGAACCCCCATTAGCTGGATCCCTCCTGCACCCCCATTGCTGGATCCCTCGTGCACCCCCATTACTGGATCCATACTGAACCCCCATGAGCTGGCTCCATCCCGCACTCCCCTTTCCCAGGTCCACCCTGTGCACTCCGTCCCTTCGCTAACGCCGCTCTAAGGGCTCCCCCTCCCCGCGGGGGCCGGGCCCCTTCCTCGGGGCTCCACCACATTCCACCGTTATCCCGGGAGCCGAGTTTGGGGGTGTCCGGCCGCGCCCCACCCCGCAATGGGGGGCGCACAGGCCTCGGGCTGCGGGACACCGGGAACTACGAGTCCCGGCGTGCTCCGAGGCGAGCGCGGCAGCGCTGCGGGGCGAGGCCGGCTCCGCCCCGCCCTGGCCGCGGCCCTGTCCCTGTCGCGGAGCGGGCGGCCGCGGCCATGCTGCGCCCCAAGGCCCTGACGCAGGTGCTGAGCCAGGCCAACACCGGCGGCGTCCAGAGCACGCTGTGAGCGGGGCCGGGCCGCGGGGCGGGCGGCGGGAACCGCTTCTGACCGGGCCCGGGAGGGGCTGCGCCGGCGTGCGGGGCCTGCGGCGGGCACAGTGCGGGGTGCTGGGGAGATGCGGGGTGCTGGGGACATGCGGGGTGCTGGGGAGATGCGGGGGGCACAGTGCGGGGTGACACGGTGTGGGGTGCTGGGGCTGTGCAGGATGCACAGTGCAGGGTGGTCAGTGCGGGACGCTGGGGAGATGCGGGGTGCATGGTGCACAGTGCTGGGGCTGTGCACTATGACAGGACCGTGCACGGAACATGGTGCACGGGGGTGCCAGGACCATACATGGTGCATGGTACATAGTGCACGGTGGTGCCAGGACTGTACACGGTGCACGGTACATGGTGCACAGTGGCGCCAGAACCATACACAGTGCACGGAATGTGGTGCACGGGGGTGCCGGGACTGTGCACAGTACGTGGTGCACAGTGACAGGACCATGCACGGTACTTGCCCACCAGGCTCATGCCCGGTCTGCGCCGGGTCCTGCTGCTGCCACAGACACAGCCACCGCAGCCCCCCTGCCCCACTCAGGACTTGGGGCCAGCCCAGAGCTTTCTGGCTTTGAAGCCCCCCAACCCCCTGCCCACATCCCTACCAACGTGCGGTGCTGGGCTTGGGGGGGCTGTTATGGGGTCTGGTGCCCCGCTGGGTTTAGAGGCACCAATCTCCCTAACACATCCACACCCCACATCTCATTTACAGGCTCCTGAACAACGAGGGGTCTCTGCTCGCCTACTCAGGCTATGGAGACACTGATGCCAGGGTCACCGCGGCCATTGCCAGCAACATCTGGGTGGCCTATGACAAGAATGGGCACCAGGCATTCAATGAGGACAACCTCAAATTCATCCTCATGGACTGCATGGTACGTGGCGATGGGGACTGCCATCCCCTCCCTGGGGACCCGGCCACCAACGTGACTCTGGGGGTCCCCCAGGATCAAGCTGGGGGTGCGATGGGTGCTGTTTCTCCCTGGGCAGGAAGGGCGAGTGGCCATCACGCGGGTGGCGAACCTGCTGCTCTGCATGTATGCGAAGGAGACAGTTGGATTTGGGATGCTGAAAGCCAAGGTAATGCTGGTGGGGAGGGGGCTGGAGAGGGCACAGGGCCGTGTCCATGCTGTGGGGTGGGAAATAGCTGATTAGGGTGAGGATTGGGGTGGTGGAGGAGCCACCATAGAATCGAATCACAGAATGGGTTGGGTTGAAGGGACCTCAAAGCTCATCCAGCTCCAACCACTGCCACGGGCAGGGACACCTTCCACTAGAGCAGGTTGCTCCAAGCCCCTGGGTCCAACCTGGCCTTGAGCACTGCCAGGGATGGGGCAGCCACAGCTTCTCTGGGCACCCTGTGCCAGCGCCTCAGCACCCTCACAGGGAAGAGCTTCTGCCCAAGAGCTCATCTCAATCTCTCCTCTGGCAGGTTAAACCCATTCCCCCTTGTCCTGTCCGTACAGGCCCTTGTCCAAAGTCCTTCTCCAGATTTCCTGTCGCCTCTACACAATGAGATATGGACTAACAGAAGCACACGGGGAGGGGGGGTATGGGTTGTGAAGCCACCCTGGCCCTTCTCACACCACTCTCCACTCACAGGCGCAGGCGCTGGTCCAGTACCTGGAGGAGCCGCTCACACAAGTGGCCGCATCCTGACCACAGGAGCAGAGCTCGGAGGTGCCACCACGTGAAGGCTAGTGCCTTCAACACCATCAGCGACCCCAGAGCTTGGGGTGCCTTTACAAATAAGATGTGGGGAGCAAAATATCAACGGGAGGAATAAAAGTGTCTTTGATGCTTGTGTCCTTTGTGTCTTCTTGTGAATGAGAGGAGCTGGGGGGGGTGGGTAACACGCACCCGGCCGGGCTTTGGGGCAAGCAGGGATATGATGGGCTCGTGTCAAGGGGAGTGGGTCCAACAGAGCCCCCTGCCCAGCTGCGCTGGGGTGATGGGGGCAGCGGGGGCTCTTTCCCTTCCCGTTCTCCCCATCTTTCACACGATGGCAGCAGAGACAAGGAAACACGTTCATAACCCATCTGGAGCGGGGCTGAGCGGGGCGGGGGGGGGGCTCTCCTCCTGCGTGCTTGTCCCACGCTGGTCACAGCAGCCGGGCCCCAGCCCCGGCTCCTCCTCCGGCCGCCCTGTGCCATGTCCCATGGGTGACATTACCTGCCCAACCTGCGCTGCGACACCCAGTCCCACCCCTTGAGTCAGGCGGTTGCGCTGCGCTGCGCTGCCGGCCCCGCGGCCCCGCACTCCCCACCGCAAAGGAAACTTTGCCCCTTCCTCCTATCTCCCACCGGTGCCTCCGGGATCCGCCGGCTCCGGGTTGGGGAAGCAGGAAACGGAGCGGCTGGGGCGCCATGGGCAGCGCCGAGGAGGATTATAACTTCGTCTTCAAGGGTAAGTCCCGGGCTTGGTGTCCCCAGAAAGGATGGAGCGGGGCGGCGGGTGGGGATTGGGGTCTTCACTGGGTGCCCCCACTGTGGTGCTGAGCAGCTCGGCTGCTCTCGTGTGCACCAGCAGCTGTGAAGGGGCAGGGGGTCAGGGGCCAGGATCCGGCCTCCGTTCTGTCCCTGCTGACGTCAGCGCTGTGGATGGCACCAGGGTCCATGGGGGCATGGGGAGGACCCTGCGCTGCAGCTCTGTGACAGGGAAGCGCCACGTGAGCCTGTTAACCCGGGTGTCTAAAAGTCATTCTGGTGCGGGTGGTGGCACGTGGAGGACACGGGGGTCAGACCTGGTCTGGAGAAACAGGGATACAGCTTCGTGCCCCCCCAGCTTGTGCTCCTCAAGCACAGGTCCTGGTGTCCTGGGTGCTACCAGCTGGACCTTGGGGATCGCCTGGGACAAGAAGAGATGGACAAGGCTCCATGTGGGTGCCCACCACAGCGGGGTGACCCTCACCCTGCTCCTGCCAACAGGTCCTGGTAGCTGTGACCCCCCTCGAACAACACTGGGACCACAGGAGCAGATGGGGAGCATGGTTGGGCTCAGTCCAGGGGGCTGAGAGCTGGTGACACCCGTTTGCTGAAGGAGTGACCACAGCGGGTGTAATACAGAACCACAGACTTGTTTGGGTTGGAAGGGACCTTAAAGCTCCTCCAGTTCCAACCCCCTGCCCCGGGCAGGGACACCTTCCACTAGAGCAGGTTGCTCCAAGCCCCTGTGTCCAACCTGGCCTTGAACACTGCCAGGGATGGGGCAGCCACAGCTTCTCTGGGCACCCTGTGCCAGCGCCTCAGCACCCTCACATCTATATCCACATTATATATACCCAGCAGGATATGTTCTATCCTGCCCAGGTCTGTGCTCATCATTGCCCAGGCAATGAGGGATGCCCGTGCACCCTGCGGCAGTGCAGATGCCACCCTGCCAAGGCAACAACCCACTGGCTGGCCTGGCTCAGGTTATTAGGATTCCTTGGAGCAGCCTTTTCCCCTCCTCGGCAGCTCCAGTGGGATTCCTCCTTTCCTTCTGCAGTCGTCCTGATCGGGGAGTCTGGGGTGGGCAAAACCAACCTGTTGTCCCGTTTCACCCGCAACGAGTTCAACCACGACAGCCGCACCACCATCGGTGTGGAGTTCTCCACCCGCAGCATCCTGGTGGGAGACGCCGTGGTGAAGGCTCAGATCTGGGATACGGCCGGGCTGGAGCGGTACCGCGCCATCACCTCCGCGTAAGGATGCGATACCCAAACCAGGGCTGCCCGTGGCACCCGGGTGGTGAAGATGCTGGTGAGGAGGGTTAGATGGAGCGTGGGGTGATGCTGAGGTTCTGCCACAGGTATTACCGGGGGGCTGTGGGTGCCCTGGTTGTCTTTGACATCACCAAGCACCAGACGTACGATGTGGTGGAGCGGTGGCTGAAGGAGCTCTATGACCACGCTGAGCCCAGCATCGTCGTCATGCTGGTGGGGAACAAGACTGACCTCGCACAGGCTCGGGAGGTGCCCACGGAGGAGGCACGAATGTTTGCAGGTACAGGCTGGCGCCTTGCTCTAGGGGCTGGGGGCTTGGCAACCCCCCTGACAGCAGGGACCTGCACCAGTGTGGGCACCCAGACATGTCCAAAGGGGCTCCAGCATGGAGCTGTGCCCTGGCCGGGGTCTGTATCAGCTCCTCTCATTCCAGACAACAATGGGCTGTTGTTTGTGGAGACCTCGGCGCTGGATTCCACCAACGTCGAGCAAGCGTTTGAGACCATCCTGAAGGGTACATGCATCAGCACCGTGCTGCAGCAGGGTCCTGGGGACCAGAACATTGGGGGACCCTCACTGGGTCTCTGCACAGGGCTTCTCCTCCACCTTGCCCCGCGGCAGCTCTTTGGGGCTGGTTTCTGGTCTTTCTGGCTCGTTTGGTTCCATGTTCTCAGGTTGGGCGTTTCACTCCCTGCGCCCTCGGCTTTGTTCTCCCGGCCCCTTGGGCATTCTGCATTTCCCGGGGGGGGGGGGGGTGCTCCTTCTTCCCCTGTAATCTCTGGTTTCCCTTCCTGTTGTCCTGGGCTCCTGACTCAACGTCTCCAGCACGCTGCGGAACTGGCCGTGGGGAGATGGGGGCACAGGGATGGAGCTGGGGCGATGCTCATACAGGAGCACCTCTCCATGCACAGCAGCCAGCAGCACTGCGGCAGGAGGGCAGTGAGATGTGCTGTGCCACGTCGTGCCAAGCTGCCGCCCCAGCACGGGGTGAAGCACTAATCCAGGTTGGGCAAGAGGAAGTTGCCAAAGCACAGGGTGTTCCCCATGCACCGCAGGGATGCAGCTTGTAGGGAGCTGCTTCCTTGTAACCCCTCAGCTCGCAGAGGGGAAGCAGCAGCACCGGTTGGAGGGTGAGCAACGGCCCTGCTTCCCCTTGGCTGAAGCACACCCCCCCCCCGCCTCTGGGCACCCCTTGTTTTGCAGAGATCTTCCACAAGGTGCAGCAGCAGAAGCAGAGGAACAGCCAAAGCAACACGGTGGCACTGGCCAGCGGGAGCCCGGACGGCGCGGCCACGGCGCAGGAGGAGAAGCGCCCGTGTTGTGTGGCCATCTGAGGTGTCCAGGCACCAAGGAAGCCCCCGGCTCCCCCAGGACACGGCAGTGACATAAAGCTGGGTCTGCAAGGACACCCTGCCCAGCGATGGGAGCTTCTGCGACTGCATCCGGCCCTGGGGCTGCTTCCGTGGGGCCATGTGCTGAGGATGTGGGTGTCCCCACATGTCTCCATCCCTGCTGGGGTCAGCCCAAGCCCTAAGGAGCCAAGTGGCAGTGCTCAGCCCTTGGCACAGCTCTGTCCCCATCCTACATGTGGGACAAGCGTGATGGCAGGAGCTCGGGAAGGTGCCTCCTGGCTGCACGGTGCAGAGCCGGGTGCTGGGGCCCGGGAGCAGCTCCGTGTCCAGCGCGCTGGTGACACCATCATTAAAGGACTTGTGAAAGGCAGGTTTGCTGAGCTGGAATTCCTGCAGGGTTGTGATCTGCTGGTCCCCACCTCTGGGACATGCGGGAGGTCATGGGCACCCAATGCTATGGTCCCCCTGTGCCCTTTCCCCACGCAGCCTTTCCACATCCCCACATCCTTGGTGGCTTATAGCATTAACCAGGTTGGAAATGACCTGTAAGCTCATCAAGTCCAACCTTTATCCCAAGCACTGCCAAGGCCACCACTAAGCCATGTCACTAAGGGCTGGCTGAGAGTTTATCAGGCCAAACCATGTCTTGGCCTCAGCCAGTTATCCAAAACTGCTTGGAAATTGGAGAATTGCTGCTGGATTCTCTGTATCTTCCTCTAGTTCTGGGCACTTGCTTTCCCTTTGCATTGTGCAAGGCACGTCAGCCCAGCTCCCATTTCATGTCTGTGGTTCTGCATGGAGAGCATGGCCACGGCTGTCGCTGTTGGTGGCACAAAGCCACAGTGATGGCCTTTCCCTGCTGCCATAGAACCATGGGATGGGTTGGAAGGGAGCTTAAAGCTTATCCAGCTCCAACCCTGCCACAGGCAGGGACACCTTCCACTGGAGCAGGTTGCTCCAAGCCCCTGTGTCCAACCTGGCCTTGAACACTGCCAGGGATGGGGCAGCCACAGCTTCTCTGGGCACCCTGTGCCAGCGCCTCAGCACCCTCATGGGGAAGAGCTTCTGCCTCAGAGCTCATCTCAATCTCCCCTCTGGCAGGTTAAAGCCATTCCCCTTGTCCTGTCCCTCCATCTCTTGTCCAAAGCCCCTCTCCAGGTTTCCTGGAGCCCCTTTAGGCACTGGAGCTGCTCTAAGGTGTCCCCTTCAGGAGCCTTCTCTTCTCCAGGCTGCCCCAGCCCAGCTCTCTCAGCCTGGCTCCAGAGCAGAGCTGCTCCAGCCCTCGCAGCAGCTCCGGGGCCTCCAACAGCTCCACGTCCCTCTGGCGTTGCTGCCCCAGGGCTGGATGCAGGATGCGGGGGGGGGGGGTGGGGGGTGTCACAGAGCCGTGGAGCAGCCTCATACCTGCCCCCTTACCTGGCCCAGGTGAACATACCTGCCCGGTGATGGGCAGCCCCGGCAGCCAATGGGTTTGGAGGAGGAAGGGCTGTGGCCACCTCCGAGTGCGCAGGGAACAGCCCCGGCCAGGGCTGGATCAGGCCCGGAAATCCCAGCCTGCCCAGTGGGATCGGGGTTGTGGTGCCGGGCAGGATGCGAGGCAAGGATGATGAGTACGATTACCTCTTCAAAGGTGGGTGTCCTGCCCTGGCCATGCTTGTAATGAGCTGAGCCCGGTCTCAGCCCCCATGCAATGCCCTTGGGATGGAGCTGGAAGCCGGGGCTTTGGCTTGCACCGGGATACAACACACAGCTTCCCAGTGCTGGGGACCTGGGGGGGCTTGTCGGGGTGCTGGGCACAGGGAAGGTGGGTGATGGTGTTGCTGGGATGGAGGTTGCTGCCGTGGTCTGAGATGGTGCGTGGCTGCTGGCTGGGGGGCTGCTTGTGGTCCTTGTGCTAAGGAAAGGGCCTCGGTGCTGCTGGAGGGGCTCAGAGTAGATGAGCATTGGCCCTGGGCATGGCCACTCATTGGAACCTTCCTTGGGGCTCCTGCCTGGAGCTCCAGGCTGCTTCCATCCCCACCTCTGGGCTGGGACGTGATGTGTCAGGGATGCGATGCTCGGAGGCAGCAAGACCCGAGCATGCCGAGTGCTTTAGTGCATGGAGTGGAGGATGCTGCTCGAGCCCTCCGTGTCCTTCTTGTCCCTTCTTTCTCTGTGAGAACCCCCCTGCATCCTGCCCCCCAGCTGGGTCCCACAGGGGTGTCCCTGCATCCGGCTTCTCCCGGGAATGCTCGGAATCGTCAGCGAGGGCATTGAGAAATAACTAAATAACGTCAAAATCCAACCCCTTTGAGTCATAAACTCAACAAACTCGATGCGGGAGCTGTGAGATAAAGCTTCCCAGAGCCTGTCACACCAGGCTCCACAGGGACCAGCCAGGGAGGAAAAGGAGGAGGAGGAGGAGGAAAATGCTTCCTTTCAGACCAGGTCTCTTGTGCACCCTCAGGGTTGGAGCTTGGTCTGGAAAGAGGAGACTCAGTTGTGCTTGGCCTCTCCAGCCTGGCTGCCTCCACATAGGTCCTGGCTCTGCTTTCCCACCTGTTTGACGTATATGGAGCTTTCTCATCCGTGGAGCTGGGAAGGAAACTCCTGGCAACATCCAGGAGATGCAGGAATGTTCTTGAGGGGTATTTTCAGGTAGTTGTAGTGGGTGTCCAGGGGTACTGACCCTGTGCTTATGCCCCCCAGTTGTGCTCATTGGGGACTCTGGGGTGGGGAAGAGCAACCTCCTCTCACGCTTCACCCGCAACGAGTTCAACCTGGAGAGCAAGAGCACCATCGGCGTGGAGTTTGCCACTAGGAGCATCCAAGTGGACAACAAGACGGTGAAGGCTCAGATCTGGGACACGGCCGGGCAGGAGCGGTACCGCGCCATCACCTCTGCGTGAGTCCCCTTGTTCCCCACCTCGTGCCCCCCAGGCAGGGCCCTGCTGTGACCTGTCCCCTTGCCATGCCCCAGGTACTACCGTGGGGCGGTGGGGGCTCTGCTCGTCTACGACATCGCCAAGTACCTGACGTACGAGAATGCGGAGCGGTGGCTGAAGGAGCTGCAGGACCACGCGGATGCCAACATCGTCATCATGCTGGTGGGCAACAAGAGCGACCTGCGGCACCTCCGGGCCGTGCCCACCGATGAGGCCAGGAGCTTTGCAGGTACCTTGTCCCCATCCTGCCGCATCCCGTCTCCATCCCGGAGCTGCAGCTCATGGCACCGGCGTGAGCTTGCCCTTGTCCTTGCAGAGAAGAATGGGTTGTCCTTCCTGGAGACGTCTGCTCTGGACTCCACCAACGTGGAGACAGCTTTCCACAACATCCTCACTGGTAAGGGGGATGGCTTTGGACATTGTGTTCTCCCAGGACCCTGCTGCGGTGGGATCCTGCTCCCCTGGGTGGGGAGATGAAGGCATTTGCTCCCCTGGAGCTGTGTGTTTTGGGGGTCCCCCACTCAAATCCTCATTTCAAGCCCCTGTTGTTCCCCTCCTCTCCCCTCTGCTGGCAGAGATCTACCGCATCGTGTCCCAGAGGCAGATCCCGGGGCAGCCGGAGCCCGAGTTCGGCCCCAGCACCACCATCGAGCCCATCCGGGTGCTGCCCACGCAGCAGGAGGGCAGGCAGGGACCCTGCTGCCAGAACATCTGAGCACCCCCAAACCACCCACCATGTGATGGCATCACCTTTATCACCCTCTACCTCTGTTCGCTGCAGCCCCCCCTCCCGGAACACGATGGCTGCTTCTGCATCACCGCCCTTATGTACACCATCACGCTGCCCGTGTGCTGCTCGCCCTGTGTTTATGTAGGACCTACACAAATAGTGGGGGAAAAACCCCATCAGGGTCTCTCCCTTCCCTCCCCATTGTTTGGGACATGCCATCTCTTTTTGTCCGTGCTTCCTCTAGCCCTGAAGGCACAGCCGTGGGGTGACTCAGGGTGGCACTGAGTAAGCCCAAACATCTTGACTCCACATTGCTGCGGCACCCCTGGGTGCAGCCCTTCAGGGCAGGGTGGAGAGAGGGACACTGGGTGCACCCTTCTTTGGGTGGCACCCAGCCCTGCCCCTTCAGCACCAAGGGCTGGGTGAGCCTCTGGGTGCTGGTGGGGCAGCCGTGGGACACCCTGGTGCGGGCGGGTAGGGATGGGACAAGGGGGAATGGCTTTAACCTGCCAGAGGGGAGATTGAGATGAGCTCTGAGGTGGTTCTGTGATTCCACTGCTGCCCCAGCTCGGGGGGACCTGGGGACATGTCCTTTGGGGGAGCCCTAAGAGGGTGATAAGGGGATGCTGTGGGTGGGCATGTGGTCCCCCTGCATGGCTGGAGCCAGCATGTGGGACCCCTCAGCTCTGGCTGCCAGGAGGCACCATCCTGCCCCACTCCAGCGTTGTCATTTGTGGGACTGGTGACAGTGTGGCCCAGCCTGGCTGCCACTAGATGGAGTGGGTGCTGCACCCATGGGTGCCAGTGGCCCCAGCCCCAGCCTGCCATGGCCAGAGCCGCTGGGGCAGACTGGGCTGTCCCCATTCCCCCCAGTGCTGGGCACATGTTCCCATCCCAGCATGGTGTCCGGGGGTCTCTGTCTCTCCATGGCTGTCCCCATCACGCAATCAGCTGTGCCTGGGGCTGGGATTCATCCCTGCAATAGGAATCTGGGAAAATCCCCTAATGACATTGCCGCTGGAGGCTCCTTCTCTCTCTGCAGGGTCCCTCCAGCCTCACACCTCTGCAACCCCATCAGGAAGAGCGAGAGGTGAGGAGGGGCAGCATGAAGGTGTCTTGCTGGAGGGCAGAGCTTGACGTTCAGGCTTGGAGGAGCAGGTCAGGTCCTGCTCCCGTGGCACAGGGTGAGCAGGGGGGTGCCAGCTCCATTGGGGGTGACCCTGGGCTGGCCAGACCCATCCTTGGCCACGTCTTGTTGTGTCTGACCGCGGCTGTCCCCAGGCGAGTGACTGTCATTAACCCACCCCAGCCCCGCGCCACCATCTGCCCGCACCGAGCCGCGGTGCCAAGAGGTGATGTCAGCCCTGGCACCAGCACAGCTCCGGCACAGAGAAGCTGTGGCTGCCCCATCCCTGGCAGTGTTCAAGGCCAGGTTGGACACAGGGGCTTGGAGCAACCTGCTCTAGTGGAAGGTGTCCCTGCCCGTGGCAGGGAGTTGGAACTGGATGAGCCCTGAGGTCCCTTCAACCCAACCCATTCCATGGTTCGATGATTCCCAACCACCTCCCCTGCACTTGTGACCAGCCAGAAACCAAGAGCAGAGCCTGAGATTCTTAAGTAATAATACTTTAATAAAATTAAGTTCTTAATGTAATTTAGCACATTTAATACATTAACCCTTTCCCTTCTTTGTTTTCTACAAGTTGTGCAACATCATTATTTTAAGTTTTTCTTTTCTTTTAACCTTTTTTATTCCTTCTCCCCTTATACTATATGCCTCAAAACTCAGACGACGAGCCTAACTCTACTCTAGCTTCGGTTATGTCTCTCTCAGGCCTTTCCTTTTGCGTCACGCCGGAGAGATGAGAATACCTGGATGGAACATGTGATCGGTTTCCAATAGTAACAATCCCTACTACAGGTTTCCTATGACGTTAAAAGAAAAGAGGAGGGGAGGGAGGGAAAGAAGAATCTATCAAAGCAAACACAACAGAAGAGGGAATGGACTTGGAAGGGCCACACAGTCAGGCTAACACCGGGTAAGTGTGGCTGGCTGGCTCAGCGCGAGGTTGGGAGTACCGTTGGAGTAGGACCGTGGGATAGCACCCGGATCTGGGGGGAAAGCGGATACACACAGACACTTGTACAGCTTGGAGTGAGGATGAGGGGAAGCTGATGGGGTGCTGGGTCAAGCAATAAGCCATGAAGGGCTGGTGGGTATCACTGAACTCAGTGCTGGTGGGTCCCCGTGGCTGCAGTTGGGGTTTAGCTCGTGTCTCACATGGGAAATCCCACTGGAGTCCCACTGCAGCAAATCGGAGCTGGGAGCTCTTTGATACCAGGGCAGAGCCGGAGGAAATCCTCTGCAGGTCCCAGTGGGCGCCCAGGGGCTGCTCTGGGCATCCCAGGGGATTGATTCCCCTGGAGCTGGGATCAGAGCTGCTCCATGGTATGGCTCCAACAGACCTGCTGGTGCAGGACTCCTCAGCCCACGGCCCTTCATGGTTGCTTAACGCTGCTTGTAACCCCAGAGCAAACCCTCAGCTGCAGAGCAGGATCTGGCTCCTCATTTATGGGGTTTTCCCCTTTACCATTATCTTGAACAGAAACCAAAAGGAAAAGGTAAAAACCACCCTGTGATTGTCTCACAGAGGAGCAGAGCATGCCATGAGCGTGTCCCTCCATCCCAGCCCCTGGGAGCTGAGAGAACATCCCTGGGGCTGCTCTGTCCCTCTGGGAGGCGCTTCAAAAGCATCACCTCAAGCCCCGCGAACCCATTCTGCCATCGGCTGCCCGGTCAACCAGTGCCACGGGTGAGGGTGTCTTCACAGGCACCAGTGGAACGACTCCAGCTTTCCCATCACTGCCACTTTCCTGGGGGTGACTTTCCATTTGCTGCATTAGCAGCCCTGAAGTGATGCTGGAGCAGATCCAGTGGGAACGCCGCAGCCTGCCAGGGCTGAAGCAACTTCAGATTCCAATTGAGTAACCCCATTGAAAAGGGTGAGTTACACAGGAGGAAAGGCAGGAGCTGCCCAACGTTCCCTATGGAACTGGGCAAAACTGAAGTCAAACCCAGCAGGATTATGGCTGAATTTTCCACCAGGTCAACTAAGAGCAGAACGGGATTTGGAGTCTCTACAGTATGTGAAAACCCACAAGGAAATAGAGGGATTGCTCCCTAACATCCTAGAAAGGGTTTTGGAAGAACCAGCCCACCCTGGCTCTGCTCCTGCCGACACTGACACCGAGGGAACCTTGCAGAGGCAGGATGGGACCCCACCATCAGTATACAAGTTCCTATAAAGTGCATCCACTCTCCAGTCCAGGGCATCACCACTGTCTAATGTCAATCACTGACTCTTTTTCAAGTATCAAACCAAAAAACATGAGGTAAAACGAAAAGGAAAGAGCAAACAGGCCTCCTGGTCACCCTGCAGGACCAGGAGCTTGGTTCCACCAAGCACAACCCCCTCTGACAGCACAGGAGATGCTGTGCCCGGCGCTCCCAACCCGATCCGGGGAGCGCCCTCTGATTCACAGTGCTATGTGCAGAATGAGAACTGTCTTCGCTTCCTGTCCTAACCTATTGCATGGCTTTGCTGAAGGAATGCTGGTAAGTGGCTGCCTCCTCCTGCCCCACAAGTGTGTCTCCAAGGCTTTTAGGATCCTTGTGGATTCTCCCGAACTCAGGGACATCCCTGGGTTTGCTAATGGGTGAGCCATGACACGGAGGAGAGGAGCAAAAGCTGACCCCAGAGGTAAGCACCTTTCGAGAGTGGTTTTCTTCTGCTTCTCTAATGACAACGGCCCAGTTGTCTAATTCATTCTAATTGTCATTCTCTAATGACAATGACCCAGTTGACGCTGGGTCATTTGTAACATGGAAACAAGGGGTTTGGTGCAGCAAAAAGCAGTCACTGATGCTTCAGAGCAAAGTGGTGGCCTGGTTCTGTGAACCAGAAGGACCAGGGTTTAACCAGCTGGGGGTGTGGGGCACATCCTGCCCCTCTCTGCTGATGCTGGGGCTCAGGGATGCTGTGGACCCCACAAAGATTGCACCTCCAGCACCTGAAGATGATGGTTTGAGGCTCCCTCATGGGAACATCTGGCATTGAAGAACCACCAAACCTGGCACCCTGCACAATGCCGGGTGCCAAACATGGTGCGAGGCTTCCTCTGGGTCAAACAGAACCCCAAAGGGAAAAGGAAAGAGAAAAGAAAGGGAAGGACCCAACCGAGTGTCCTCTGTCTGTTCCCTGGTTCAAGGCTGCTTCACCCCCTGCCTTTCACCAGCACCCGCTGCCTCCGAGCTCTGCCCACCACGTTACAGAGGGGATTTCATCCAATCTTCCTGCCCTTCTCCTTCCCACCCGCCCCTCACCGGGACCTTCCAACACCTTCAGCGCTGGAGATGTTCAAACAGCAAGAAAAGGAACAGAAATTGGCCCATTTCTTCTTTTCCCCTCGGCAATTCCCTGCTTCCAACCCGGAGGTCAGGATAAGGCAAAACCCAACAGCCTGAGCCGTGATTTACTCAGTGACAAGCCAAATCTTTTTAGTTTTAGTGACAAAAAGCAACACAAAACCCACAAATGTCTCTTTTTGCTTAAAAAAATACTGATTATTCCATCCCTTTTTGGTTGGTTTTTAATTTGCTTCAGGAAAAACAGGACCCAAAAAAAAAGATGGGAATTTGCTGGGAAGTTACAAATGATTCCTTGATCTTGTTTAGGAGTTCCATTTACATTCTGCTCTGTCTGGGATCACTTGGCTCTACTATAGATTAAACAATATGGATAGCATCTACTATTTGAACTAGTTAATCTTCTTTTCATCTTTACTCTAGGATTATAGGAAATAAATTTGAATGTTTATTATTATTATTATTATTTTAATACCCATCAACTCTTTTTTTTTTTTTTTCCTTTTTTTCTTCTCCTTTTTGGTTAAAAAACAAACAAAAAAAAAAATATCTGATTTTCAAAATGCTTCTTTGAAAGGTAACAGAGCAGAAGCGTCCCCCAAAGCTTCCTGTTGCTTTGGGAAGGGAGCGGGACATGGGCTGGCTTCATGTGAAGGTGTGGGACCCCTCCATGCTCCCCATGGGGAGGTTGGAGCTGTTCAACCCATCCTGACTTGGGTCAAGGTCCTGCAGAACCCACAGGGATGAGGCTGAAGAGCTTCCTCTGCAAGCACAAAGCCTCACTGGTCTACATGGGGACACTTGCTCCGGGATGGCCTTCCATTAGTTGTCTTGCCCAAGAGGTGCCCTCGCTGGCTTGGGGGGGAGCAGGAAGGGTGACATTCACCTCTCTAGGATGGCTTGAAGCTGGCCAGGAGCTCTGCACAAGCTGCTCAAAGCAGCAGCAGTTGGGTCCTGCACAAGCCCTTAGCTCCAAAAGGAGGATGACGGATGGCGGGACCATCATCCCAACACATGCAATGGATGGCAAGCACCACCCTGTTGTGCAGAGCAGCCCTGCGAGCACGCTCTCATCCCAGGGAGCTCCGAGCTGGCACTGGGAGCCAGTCCCTCCCAGTGGCAAGGACCAGGAATCCTCTGGCCTCCTACAAGAAGCTGTTTTATCCTGGGCTCCCTGCACCCTGCTGCAAACCGAACCAAGGGCAACGCTCGCCACTGGCTCCCTGGGACAGGATCGGGCTCGTGGTGCTGGCTGGAAGAACACAAGCTTTGCTTCCCAGTGCCCAGCCACCTTCCCAAGGAAACCACGGCGGGAGCAACCCTTCCTTAAGGAAACCCAGTGGGAGCAACCCTTCCCTAAGGAAACCCAGCGGCAGCAACCCTTCCCCGTGCAGCACTGGCCCCGGGCAGTGGGTTAGAGCCGGACCCTGGGCGGTGGGTGATGCTCTCACTGAGGCCGGGGCTGGATGGGGTTCACTGGGAGCAAACTGGGGCCACGCTGCCCCTAAGCCTTCCAAGCCCCAGCCTAAGGAGGTTCAGCCGAGACACAAAGACGTTGCGCGCTCAACCCTTGAGCCCTTGCAAAGGGATTCACAGACAGAGCAACCACAGGCTGGGGCTCCGAGATGCCAAGTGGTTCTTTCTCTTCTACTTCTCGAGTTTTTAATCACCATTTTAGTTTGTTTTCTTCTTTTATTTGTTACCTTCTGTTTAAATACATCCAACTGTGTTAATGTCTCGTTTCTGGAAAGGGCTATCTGCACCATGACTATCACCTTGTACATACACACACGCACACACAAAAAGAGGAAACATATATTAAAAACACTTTGTAAGCAATACTCTGGATACAAATGTATTTTTTAACCTACATATATTCTAAACCTTCTAAACTTTTAAGGATCACTTTATCATAAAATAAAATATCCTTTTTTTTTCTTATAATAAATTACCTAATAAAAAGTATTTTTATTAGCCCAGTTCCTTGCTACATTTACATGTAATAAATGCATTTATTAAAATAGAATATTAAATTATAAAGAAATGTTCTAATTTTAAAATCTTAAGTCTTTTTTTTTTTTTCTTTTTTCCCTCCTCTCTCTCTCTTTAAAAAACACCAGTAAAATGCATCAAAATAAACACTTCAACTCGCAAAGAAACAGGTTGGAGCAGTGATTTCAGAGGTTCACAATATTAACAGTCTGAGCCTTTGTATGGATGGAGATTATTCATTAGTTTTCTTTTTTTTTATAAGAAAGAAAGAAAAGAGAAAAAAAATAATAGATATTCCCTCCAGCTGAAAAATACTTTTGCAAATGGGAGTTAGGACAAGATATTTTTATAGGATCTCCTCATTAAATATAAATCCAATTTTGGTTCTTTTTTTTTTCTTCTCTTTTGTTCTGTATTATAATACACACTATTCTCTATATAATTTCTGTCCATGAGGATGACATCACAGCACGATAGTACTTTCTCTCTCTGCTTTCCCTTTGTTACCTGTTGTCACCCTCTCCCCCGCACCATCCCTTCGCCAGGAGTCTCTGTCCCCACCGTGGTGCCCTGCAAACACCGGCCTAGGACGCAGCAGGTTTTGGCATCACCCCCAAGCCCCCCCCAGCCCAGCACCCCGGGACGAGGGATGTTCCCGCAGCCCTGACACCACCTCAGCTCTGCACCCACAAGGAAAAGACTGCAGGATGAGTCCCAGATTCAGCAAAGCTCCGGAGCCCCTGCTCCTTGCTTTTGGTGCAGTTTGGCAAAGCACACGCAGACATCCCAGCGGCATCCGGCACCAAGTCAGCCCCATTTCCCAGGTCCACTCCCTCTTCCTGGATGAGTCTGATCCTGCCTGGACATGGAAGCCTCCTGCTGACAGCTCAGCACCTTCCAATGCAGCTACGCTTCAAGGCCCCCGGGTTTTTGGGGACCTGCCGCAGGATGAGTGGCCGGAGCATCCCATCGCGCACAGCAAGTCCCAGTCAGGTCCTCAGCCCCACACTGGCTCCACCATTCCCACTAGATGTAAACACTCCAGCACAACCCGCTCCCCCAAGGGGAAACCAGCAGCGACCACTTGCATTGGGCCACCCGTGAGGTCCCATCCTGCACGTGCTTTGCTTCAGCACTGCCAGGAGCCCCCCGGTTTGGTGGGCTCCTCGCTGGCCATAAAGTTAAGCTTTAAGGATGGGGGTCTTGAGGACCAGGCTCCCTTGCAAGAGTTTTACTGCTCCTAAACCCAAGGGAGGGAGAGTTGGGATGGCTTGGAAAGACCTGGACAGCATTCCTCTGCCTCCCTGGGCACAAGGAAGGTGCCCTGTAGCAACACAGCACCCCAAATGGGTTACCCAGCGCCCTGGGAGGGATGCTGAGGGCAGGTGAAGCTAGTGAGGTTCAGCCTAGCTGGTTTATACTGCTGCTCCTATTGCAAGGAGCATCCCTGCTGGGTGGGAGGAAAGAGGAAAGCAGGGAATGCCGCTCGGACCCTGGTGCAGAGCAGGGCAGGGTGCCGGGAGGAGGGCTCTGTCTTTAGTGAACTTGAGTTATTGCTGGTGAATCAGACCAACAAGCCATTTTTAGACACCTATCAAGGAAGATACAAGTCAGAGCAAACAGTTAAGGTCATGGGCATTTTTCTTGTTTTTTGTTTTTATTGATTTTTCTTTTTTAAGCTTTTTTTTTCCTTTTTTTTTTCTTTTTTTTAATATATATACATATATTTAAAAAGAGAGAGAAAAAAAAAAATAGGTATGCAAATTCTGTTGTTTCAGCCCCGCAACCGGGCTCCTCTTGGATGGATGGCAACAGCACCTGGGGCTGCACCTCTGCGGGTGCTGCAGGGCCCCCCCTGCACTGCCCCAGCCCCCGGGCAGCCCCATTCTCAGGCCAGAGGTAGCTCTCGGTGCGTTTTACAGCGCCTGGTTTTGCTTTCTTCCCAAGTTGCTACATCAAACTATGGAGTTGGGATGAGGTGCGGGGAGGGGAAAGGGAGAACTCAAAAGAAAACAGGGGCCGAAACACTTTCTATTCAATTTTAAACTAGAACTGCTACATCAAGCTTTCTTTTAATATATATGTATATGTATATATATATGTGTATATATATATATATAAAGGTTATTGGAACTGAAGATTTTATTAAAGGCCAACTTGGAGACTCAAGTAGGAACCTTGTCTGCAGAGAGGGGTGGCCGCGGTGCCGCCTGGACAGACGGATGGACAACCCTGCTCTGGTTCCCACCAAGCATGGACGTTTGTTTGGGTCAGAATTCCTTCTTTTTTTTTTTTCCTTTTTTTTTTTTTGTGGTTTTTCCTTTTTTTTTTTCTTAAAAAGACCTTTTTTTTTCTCATTTTCTCTAACATTTTTCAGCATGCAGGAGGCTTTTACATCACTTTCTCTTGTTAAGGTAAGGGAAGAGATAAAGGGAGCGGCCAAGAGCCCCCTCTTCCCTCCCCTTCCCACTCCTTAGGGTCAGTGCTAGAATAGGTCCCCCCCCACCCCAGGTCCCCACCATGGGTGTCTCCTTCCCCCCTCCCCGCTCCCACCCACCTCTTCATAACCTGGCAATCAAAGAAAGACATTGATCAAAAACTTGCTCACATTACCACGAACAGACTTCACTCAGCCAAGAACGACTAGTCACTCAACTAACACATCGGCCCCGGGGCGCCCGGCAGGGGGAAGCAATTCCCGGTGGAGTTCCCAGCTCAATCCCCTCCATCACCAACACCAACGCTTCCGAACGCCCCTTCCAATGGGGGCTGGACCCCCCCTGACCCACCCGTCGCCCTCCCACCCCCAGCTCTTGCCCCAGCCACTCTCTCGACATCAGCGGGAGAATTCTGCACAAGGAACAGTTCAAATCCAACCCTGGGGTGGGGGAACAGGACATGGTGGAGGTGGTGTGGTGGGGAGGGAAGAGGTTTCCACCCAGAGAACAGGAATGTTCCCCCTCTCCCTTCCCCTTCTTTGACTGGGACCAAAACAAAGCCAGATTTTGAAGGAGGGCCAGTTTTAGAAAGGATGTGGCCAGAGCTGGCTGGGGCTCGGAAGCCTTTGCCAAGGGGATGGATGGATAGATGGATGGATGGATGGATGGATGGATGGATGGATGGATGGATGGATGGATGGATGGAAGGCTTCTGTGCCCTGGAACAGCACCAGTCCAGGGAGGCTTTGGGAGCCCAGCACCCCCCGCCCTCCATCTCCCCACGGCACCCACAGCGGCGGGTCCAAAACGCAGCGCCTTCCCCTGGGAAGCGCTCCCTTCCCAACCTGCTCCCGGTGCAGCGCCGGGACCACGTGGCCGGAGATCACTTAAAGCTTTGGGGAGGAAGCAAGCACAAATTCCACCTGACAGTGTCCCTTTAGCACAGCATCTCTTTTCTTTTTACTTTCTCCAGAACATCAGCATCCGCTCCGGAGCCTGGGAATGTCATCCACCCCTCCAGCCACCTCTTGCCCCTAGGTAGCATTTTACCGCTGACGCAAACTGGTGGAGGAACAGCATTTCATGCCCTTCCACCCGTTATCGGAAGACCAAAAGTCGATCTTTAGTGTACACAGAGCACCGGAGCAGCCCACCCCAAGAGTGGCAAGCTCAGCCTCTCCTCCAGTGAGGCTCCAGAAGCCCATACTGGGATGGAGGCAGCAACCGGGAGCAAGCGGCAGCAAACTGAGCAGAAGAGGGGATGTTCCCAGGAATGTCCTTACGATGAACAGAAAGTCTCCTGTAACTGAAGGGGAAAAGTAGAACTGTCTAGAGCAAGTTGGGACACTTGTTGGTTCAGTTCTAAACCAGGGTCTGGGATCTGTGAGCAGAAGTCAAGGGGTAGGAAATGGGGAAGCGGTGGTGGTGGGAGAAAAATTATATATATATATGATTATATACACATATATATATATATAGGTGCTTGATGAGTTAAGTGCCTATATATATATATACACATATATTTATAGATAGGTATAACTGGTACTTGATAGGTTAATCCAACACACATCTTTACCATCACAGCATTTTGGCATCCAGACACTGGTTGAACAAACCTGATGATGTGAAGGTGCTGGCTTGCAGCTCGCGTGCCTGGGGCACTGAAGCCAGACTCGAAGCCCATCCTCTCCCACTTCCCAAGGCTTTCCACAAGTATTTCATTTAACAAAACCAGGAGTCTTGAAATGATTCAAGGATGTTCAACAAGGCAAATTTTTTTGTGTTTTGTGGTTTTTTTTTGTTTCCTTCTGAAAAAAATAGAATCTATAAAAGTGGCCAACCTCAGGAAGATCCAGGCAAAGGACAGCGGCGAGGTTTTGGTCCATAAAGAAATACTTCTTTCTTCTATTTTATTTCCCCCCCCCACTTGGTTTTTTGGGTAACAAAAAGTTTTGGTCCAGTTTAAAAACGACGACAACAAAATCCTCTCTATAAAGTCGGGGTGGTTCTTTTTTTGCTTTCTGGCGGGATGCACGTTGGGTTCGTGTGGGCTCATTGCCTGTATTGCATGATCGTCTCTCTTAGGTTTTGGTGTGATATATATCTCTATTCGTTAAGAAAAGAAAAGCACAATGTTAGGGGTGTGCACGTGTGTAGCTGCAGCTGGCATCACTTGGAAAAAAGGGATGAAGAGTGAACTCCGGAACCGTGGAAGTCGATCCACTCCCCCCATGGATGGGAACTCAGGACTGCATTTGAAATACCCTGTTAGTGACTCCTGATTCGTCTGATGAACAAATCCCTGCTCGGATAAGGAAAGAAAAGAACAAAGTTCCAGACTCCACGGTGGCTCAGAAGAACAAAAGAACTGCTCAGCGCCCGGTGCGATTCCAGGAGGTTCTTCCGAACCTTCTGCCCTTTCACCGGCGTCACCTTCGATTTCTTCATCTTCTTTTTAAGGATTTTCTTCTTTTTTTGTGTTTTTTTTTTTTGTTTGGTTTTTTTTATTATTATTATTTTTGTAGAAAAAAAGGAAAACAATAAAAGTTCTTTAGCTGTTTTTTTTGTGTTTAAATCTTTGAGGTAATACAGTTGTGCCCTCGTTCTAACAGGTTCCCAGAGGTCGATGGTTTCTTTGCTGTCTCTTCTAAATCCCTGTCATCCGTTTTCCTTTCTTCCTAGTTGTTCCTTGCCAAGCTCCCAGTTGGGCTGAGACATCCCTGGGGAGGAGGAGAGTAGGGGCTTCAGACCAAGATGAAGTGGCTGGAGAAGAAAGGCTCACAGGGCCCTCCCCGCATCCCTGCTCCCTTCCCTGTCCGATCCCGATGGCCTGGCTTGGTCCATGCCGAGAAGTCCCAATCTCACCACCAAAAAGAAACTGAACTAAACCGCTTTGCTTGCGAGATCCGAGTGTGCGTCCCGAGAACTTGCTTTACAGAAGACATCTGCAGGCTGGAGCATCGTTCGCTCTTCCCAATTTCTGGCTTTTGCTATTCACTTTCATTTTATTATTCACTTTTTCTTTTTTAAAAAATAACATACATTGCTTGTAAAATAATTTCTTTTTTTTTCTTCTTCTTCTTTTTCTTCTTTAAATTAATTTATTCTTTCATTCATTCGTTTGTTCTTCAGATGTCATTATTATTATTATTAGCATTAGCATTATTATTATTATTATTAGCATCATCTTTTTTCTCTCCTGGACCCCCCCCCCCCCAATGCTCCCTTCCTACCCCACCCCCCCACACCCCAATGCCCTGCTGTGTCTCTTTAGGAAAATATTCTAATGGCCTGAGTGGCTGCAGCGTGGCAAACGGGACACTCGGGATCAGTCCTCTCACAGATCCTCACGGCACACTCCATGCAGAAGAGATTGTGGCCGCATGGCACCAGAGCTGCTGTGACTTCGCTTTCGAAGCACACCATGCACTCGCGGCTGCTGGAGACGGACGTCCGGGCAGTGGTAGTCGTTCCCAGCTTGGAAAACCCTTGGAGAGGTTCCCCCTGTGACCGCCTGGGGAGACCAGAGAGATTGGGCTCTTGGATGGAGGAGGATGGGGAGCGGTGGGAGTTTGGATGGATGGTGCCGGTGCTGCTGGACCGCTGCTGCTTCGAGAAGAGCACCGACACGGGGTTGGTGTTCTCCTGCCCAGCCCACATCGGGGCACCTGACTCCGGCACCCCGTAATACAGATCTTGCTTGTTCACCCCATAGTTGGGGAAGAGGTAACCGTAATTGAAGTCATTTTGGTCATTCAGCCGCGGCGTCTCATAGACGGGGTCGACAGAGCAGTCGCCGATGCACCCCAGGCTGTTCTGCCTGAAGGTGGAGAGGGGCTTGCAGCCCGGCGCCGGCGTATGGACCCGCCAGGCCTCTGAGTAGCGGTTCTCCATGCCAGAGTCGGGGCTGCTGGACAGGAAGTCATTCTCGTTGTTGTACTCCAGGATCTTGCCCGTCCTCACCGCGATGTGGGTCTCGATCTCCTCCCGGGCACGTTCCACATTGCCTGGCGCACCGGTGATCTCAAACACGGGGTCCCGGTCCCGGCTGGGTGTGATGATGTAGGTGTTGGTCTGCTGCTGGATTCGCTTGATGGTGGCACCTTTGGGACCCACCACCAAGCCCACCACGCGGTAGGGCACACGCACCCGGATGGTGACTTGCCCCGGCAAGGTGGGAGCGCTGCCGAACGTGGTGCCAGCCTTGTTGCGGGAGGCTCGGATCATGGAGAAGTGCTCGGCAGCCGAGATGATCTCCCGCCGGGCCATGGCAACGTCCTCCCGCCGCCCCGTCACCATGAAGACCGGCTCCTCGCCCCGCACAGGAGTCTTGATGTAGGTGTTGGTCTTTGCCCGCAGGGCTTTGATCTTGCAGCCTTGAGGAGGAGAGAGAAAACAAGGCAGGAGGTTAGAGACACCATCCGCCGTCATGCCCTCGCCTCAGGAAGCACCACACAGCCATTCCCCAGCCATTCCCCAGCCATTCCACTCACACATCCCCAAGCAGCCAGGAGCCGGATGGGATCCAAGCCCTCCCCTTGCTCCAGCAGTCCCTGCCCTGCCGTGTTGTCCCTCAGAAGACGAGATGTCCACCCTGGCTCCCCTCTTGTCACAGTGGCTCTCGGGGCAGGAAGGACACGGGGCTGCGCAAGAGGCTGGAGGTGACAGGAGGAATCAGGGGGACACCGAGTCCATGGCCGCTGTGGAGCCCCTTCACCACCCTGCACCAGGGAAGAGGTGTCGGCCATAGCACGAGAGCAGAGCCCTTCACGGGGACTTCTGTGCTTCTCTGGTGAGTCTGGAGTGACCCAGGTCCCTTTGGGGAGACCAAGTTTGGGGCAGGACGTAGAAGAGATGCAGCAATTTGGGCTCCCCACCTCGGCAGCAGGATGCCAGTGAACGGGCTGTGTTCTGCCCACGACTGATGGGCACAGGCTTCTTCCCTGCCACAACAACCCGGGTGCTCGGACCCTTTCCTGCGGTCACTTCCCAAGCCAGCGCTCCTGTGTATCCCTGTTGCCCACCAAGCCTATTCCCCCTGCTCCTTCCAGCTCAGACAACATCCTTTTGCTTTCCCAAAAAAGGCAAGAGACTTGCCAGTGTGTTTTGGCTTCCAAACCCCCTTTTTAGAGAGATTTAGAGCCAGCCGAGTGGCTCCGGGTTCCTCGATGATGCCATCAAGCATCAAACATCTGTGTTTTTACAGATGTGGCACAAGTTCTCTAAACCACTTCTGGAAACGCTCCCACTGACCCGTGTCTCCAAAAGCCTTGCTCAGTGCCTGAAGGCATTCCCAAAGCCTGGCACCATGTTCCCATGCAGACTGGGGCTTTCTCTGCAGGGAGGTTTCAGCTTGGGTCTCTAAGTAAAACCCTGCAGGTTACCACATTTCCACTAGTGCAGGAAGGTGAGCAAGGGCTCGGGTGTCTGACATGGGGCTCGTGGAAGAAGAAGATCAGGATATGGTGTTGCAACCCCTGCGGGACCCCCTATTTTCTCCCCCAAAAGGAGCCCATCTCCTCTCTGAGTATCAGAGATGCTCCGACACCAGCAATTTTTCCTCAACACACCATGCTGCCACCATCCTTGAACGCAAGATGACCTGCAAATGATGCTTCTGCAACCAAGACATGGAGATTCCTCAGCTCATGGGCTGGAACATCATTATTTATACAGCTCCTAATAAATACCATCTCTCCTAGCTGCGAGCTCAGGGCTGCCACTCGCTTAGTGCTGCCACTCGCCTGCAGCTCACGAGACGCAGGCTTGTGGCATCGGGGTGTTTAGAGGCACGTAACGCTCCCACCGCCACGTACCATTAGCAAGGACCGAATCCCGCATCCTTAGGGATACAACCAGAGCCTCGTGCCACTCGGGCTGACGGGAACGCTGCGGGCGCTGCGCACGTTACAACCAATAGTGAGAGCTGCACAAGGCATGCTCAGCCTGACGGGTCACGCTCGCAGCTCCAGCATCGTATGGGCACCACGGAGCAGCCACCTCAAGCTGCAGGAGACTGAGCGTGGAGCTCCCAAACCCCACTGCCTGTCACAGGGTCCTGGCTCTGGGGTAGGACACGTGCTGGTGTCGGCTCCCAGAGCAAGTTTGAACTCCTCGGAGCTACTTGGGCTCTCAGAGCCTCGGTCCTCCCTTTGTGGAACGGGAATAGCTGTCTCCTGCCTGGTGTTCCTGCAGGATGTCCTGCCATACTCAGCATTGTGATGCTGCTGCACTAAACCCATCTCAAGCCACTCATTCCTGGGGAATGGAAATGCTACATCTGACCCAGAGAAGGAGCTGGGCAAATTCCCAAACTCCAAACCGAATCCACCCCCTGCCAAGTCCAATGTGGCTCACGTGTTACTCCCCACTGGCTTTACACCCTGAAGTATATTTGCAATGCTTTGTTTAGGGAAGTTTCTAAACAGCTGACGTGGAACCGTGGTCATCTACAGTGTGGAATCATTAGCACTTGGGAAACTCAAAGAGCGGGACTTGACGGTGCTCAGCACGACACAGGCGTGGAATGAAACCACACAGGCACAAGCACAGGATAAAGTATCCCAAGGAGGGCAGGATAAAATCATAGGGGATCACCTCTGCCCTCCTACAGCCCCAGGGCAGGATCAGCTTTCCCTAGCCCATCCCTGGCAGACATTTCTCTGCCCCACTCCCATGCTGCTCGCTCCAAAGCTGGAGATTCCATCTTAGGAAGATTAACCGAGATGCCACCATTTCCCCAGGGATCTCACCCGAGCGTCGCACAGAAAGAAAGGGGGTGTTAGCAGCTCACATCCCCACAGAAATGCCTCCTGTGCAACACGCCAGGCTGAGGAAGCATCTGCTGAATCCCTCCATGCCCCACGTGGTGCCTCCCAGGAGCACAAGGCTTGCAAAGGACCTCAGGTTGGCGTTTGTGAGGGCTGGGCTTGGGTTTCTCTAAGCCACGGGACAATGAGTGCATGGAGGGGCCAAGGGATCCGAGCCCTGCATGACAGGGAACAATCAAGGAGGCAACACGGAGGGTCAGGCGAGCGGAGCAGTGACAAAGGACGGGGGCTCCATGCTGGGGACAGATGGAAGGCAACAGTGGCGAGGAATACACATGAATGAGGGCAAACGTAAGCGAGTTACACGGGCTGCAGAGGGTGGGAGGGAGTTAGGGATGGAGGAAAGGGGATGGAAATTGAGGGAGAGGCACGCTGGGATTCCGCTAAGGGAGAAGGAGGAGAATTAGGGGCGCAGAGGCAAAGGAGAGACCCCCCCCAAAACAGCAAAAGGGAGATGGGCAAGGAGAGAGCATGGCGAGAGGAGGGAGGGAGGATCTAGAAACGGACAAAAGGACGCATGGTGCAGTGGATGGTGTGAGAAGCAGGGGGAGGAGGAGGAGGAGGGAGGGTCTCTGTGCAGGCCTGCAGACAGGAAAGCTTTGCAGAGACAGACAGATGGGGGATCCTGTGCTTAGGAACTGGAGAGAATAACCCGACAGGAAACGAGCCCGAGTCCACTGAGCCCCAGCAGGTTCAGTGGCGCAGATCTCTCTCCAGCAGCTCTGAACCGGTGCAGACAGCAGGCCAAGCCATCAGCAGCATGACAACTCCACCAACTTCCCAGAGAGCTGCACTGATTTACATCAGTTACATCAGGCTGGGCTTCAATCTGCTTTCCCCACTCAGTGCCAAGGCTTCCAGCCCACCTCACCCCGAGCCTGACCGTGCTCACACAACTGAGCTGTCTTTGCCATCGCTCCGCTTGTGACAGCACAGCCAGCTCAGGATGTGGCCCTTCCTACCCCGGGCAGCTGAGGAGCATGGTCCTGTGTGCTTTTGTCACATGAAAGTTGTCCTGCGTGGTGGGTTATTTGGAATGAAAGGCTTTCTTCCTGTGTAAATGCCATTTGAATACAACATGGAACAAACAGCTTGACTCGGTGGGTTATTAAAAGGGGAGAACTGCTTAGTAGGTGGTGTTAAAAATGTGCAACCAAGAGGAGAAAAGGACCTGGAGAAACTCTACTAACACGTAACTTTGCTGTCATGCTCTGCTCTTTAAGGCAGCATGCAGACAGCAGCTAATTGATCCCTGGCAGGCTCCTGCTACTTAGATTTTTATATTGGAGAGAGAATTAAGCCCTTTCTTCCTGGGTTTCCACTACCTAGCTCCTATTCTTCTGGGGTTTGCCAATAACACAGATCCCAGAGCATTCGGAAAGGAGGCTTGTATGATTATTTCCTCCCCACCACCTCTTTTGCTTTGTAATTTCAGTTAACTGATTGCCAATTGACTCCAAGTGAATGTGGTTGCAAATGACCCCAGTAAGCCACAAATGTTAGGGGAGAGGAACAAACCCTTGAGGACAGTGGAGCCTCCAGCACCCAGACCAGTTTCTAGCTGGGATTAACCCACAGAGCAGCTTGCTCTGGCTAAAAACCAAGTAAATACATCGAGCCTACACACTGCCCAACTGGGGATGGGGAGTCAGGGGGAGATTTGGATGCACAGATGCATCAAAACTAGCAGAGAGGCCTTCAAGAGCGTGGTCCATCTGTCCAGCTCATGAGGGCAACTAGGGTGTAGGATGCATCTGATCTGACTTTGCATGAGCCCAGCACAAATCTTTTCTCGCTCAGGGTGGCATCAACCCAAGGAGCTCCCACGGGACCCCCCCGTGGCAGCAGGAAAAGGGCGGAGCAGCACACGGGATGCAGGGGACGGATGCTGCACCACGCCAGCAGCACAACGTGCAGCCACATCTCTGGAGCTCACAGAATCCCAGACTGGTTTGTGTTGAAGGGAGCTTAAAGCTCCTCCAGCTCCAACCCCTGCCACGGGCAGGGGCACCTTCCACTAGAGCAGGTTGCTCCAAGCCCCTGTGTCCAACCTGGCCTTGAACACTGCCAGGGATGGGGCAGCCACAGCTTCTCTGGGCACCCTGTGCCAGCGCCTCAGCACCCTCACAGGGAAGAGCTTCTGCCCAAGAGCTCATCTCTTTCAGTTTAAACCATTGTTCCATCGGGTATTGCACTCCAGTGTAAATTCAGAGTTCAACCTGCTGACGACCTTCTCCTTTCCTGCTGCTAGAAGGCCAGATCCTGCACAGGTACACACTGATGCAGGCTGGCACGGACTGGTGCAGCTCATGAAGTGTGGCCTTCATGTACAACCATCAGAGGTGCTGGACCAGCTTCCAGCAAACAGCCAAAGACCCAGCCCCGAGGTGGGTTCCAATTGTATTTCATTGTGGTTTGAAAATCACAGCACCCCAAATCACTCCACGACCTTCTAGTCCTTGTTTTAATCAGATTGGAAATCATCTCTACAGACAAAAGATTTTTAGCCCTCTTCCCATTTATAGTGAGGCACTTTTCCACTGAGCTGCTGTAAATTACACCTGTAAATACCCCACTTTAGGACATTTTGCCACTGATGCTGTGGTAGAAAAGAGCTTAAGGGCAAATTAGAATTTGGGGTTGGTTTTTTGGGGTTATAGTCATAAAATTAAAGAGGACCATAAAATCAACAACCCTCAAATATCCCTGCTAAGGTGGGGCATTCATTTCCCATTTAAGATGAAAGCTGTGTTAAAAGACAAGCACACAAAGAACATCACAACTAAACCCTCCTGTCTATTTGTGGGGTGAGATTTCTGCTGCATTGAAAGTGGTGTCAACCCCCCACCACCACCATGCACCCCAACACACACAAAAGGACCACAACCAGCCAACTAAACCCCTTTGCATTGAGGTTTTATTGTCCTGATGATGCAAGTTGTGTTTACAAGAAGGGAAAAACCACCCCAACACACGACCACGCCGTGAAAATAAGCAGCCACCTCCTTTCAGTGCAGGGATTTTCTGCCTTTTCCCATAGGGATGAAAGTTGTTTACAGAGAGGGGGTGGAAAATAAAGGGATGGGGGGAACAAGAAAGGAAAAGCAACGGCTCCGATGCCATGGACAATTGCTGCCTTGTTTGAGGTGAAGGAAAGTTGGGAGCTCAGGGCTGGAAGCCCCTGGCCATGAGCAAAGGCATCGCATCAGGGTGGGTGTGCCCGCAGCCCCCGGCACGATCCCGATCCCGATCCCGCCACGCACAGGGAAAGCGGGACAAGGCGCAGGGAAGGCGGGGGGGGGGACACGCTGCAGGAGCAGGGGGCTGCCAGACAAAGGCAGGACCGCGGGGCCCCCACCCTGCGCTCTCCCACTGCCCCAGATTCCGGGCGCTGCAGCGCGGTTCAGTCGGTCACCGCGGCATCCAGCAGCCGGATCCGATGCGCGGAGCCTCTGTGTGTGTGTGTGTGTGTCTCTCCCTAGAAAATTCCCTTTGTCTCTCTCCCAGACCCGTTTTCTCCTCCCACCTCTAGTTCAAACCACACAAAGTCAATCCCGGTCGGCACTTTTCCCTGGTGTAAATTCAGATGGATTCTCATTAACACTTCCCAACAAGCTGCCACCCGACTGCAGTTCCTCGCTCCCTTTAAGGCCCGGTTCAAGCTGCATAAGGAGGTTGGTCTTCAGGCCCCAGCAGACCTTTAACTCCCAGATTTACTCAAAGCAAGCAGACAACAGGATCTGACCCCCGCGCTGCTTCTCGGATGCTGCACATCCACCTCCTCCACATGGTGGGTGGGGGAGCTGCAATCATCAGACTTCCTCAATGAAAAAGGCTTCCTTGGACTATTTTTAAATGCTGAGAGCGTTCGAGCATGTTTGGAGCTACACAAAGAGCCCAATCACCTGGGGTTAGTGGGGCCTCTTGTTATTTGACTTCACCTTGCCAAGAAAGAGCAATTTATGTTAAGCTCCTCTCTCACATCATCTCATTCCTGGTGACAACAGGCTAGTTAGAGCAGGCTGGGAGATGCTTCATCAAAGGGTGTCTCTGGGCACAGGTGACAAAGGATGCTACTACTGGTGATGAGAGTAAAAACGCTCTTACAGGGAAGGTACCTGCTGGGAACAGGCAGCTCGCACTGTTTGCTCCACACAGCAACAAGCCAAGCTGACCCACCACCTCCTCCCCACGCCTGCACACACCACGCACACAAAGAACCATGAGCACGTCACCCTGACTACAATATCTAGCCCTAAGTGTGGCCTGCTTCCAGTCCAGCAGCCCAGTTTGTCACTGGGAGCAGATTAACATGGGCAGACAAGTCCCACACGTGTCTTCATGGGGTTGAGCTATACCTGCCTCAGGTGACTTCCAGGGGCGAACACGGACATCTCGGTGGCTGAGGAGCTCTGCCCTTTCCCAAGTTCACACTTGGAAGCATGACACCTTTCGACACACTCCGCTCTTCCCATCTCAACTCACACCCTTGGCTTTGCAACAACCTTCTTCTCCTTTGCAAGCCCCTCAGTGCCCCACCATCGCCTCAAGAATCACCTGCAAACACCTCAGGGCTTGGTCTTTACACCCCGCGTAACCCTGAGAACAGGCACAGCCCACGGAAGGGTGCTGTTCCCTCGGGAAGAGCTGGTGGGTGAAACACAAGAGCCACCAAACCCCCCACCACACCACGCAGGCCCGGAGCAGCTCCAGAACCAGGGAGCACTGCGCACACCATGGCACATGCCAGGGGTTTCAGCCTCCAAGGTCAGCAGGGATGGAGTTGCAGGAAAGCAGGGAATGATCAGCAGGAGCCAGGACGCGGATGGAGACATCCCTGCTCCTCACCATAGCAGCGACAAGGGCATGCATGGAGGTCATGGCTCCACTTCCAGCCAGGGAAGGGAACTCATTGCCAACCATGGCCAGGGACAGAGTGGAAGAGGTCATAAACGTCAGTCAAAGGGGTTGTTATGCCTTTATCCCTTCATCCTTCCCTTTCCAGCTTCCTCCCCTTCGATCCGCAAAGCAGCCCTTGGCACATCCCACATCTCAGCAGCACCCAGCTCTCAGACACCACTGCCTGCCCTGCCAAAGTCCCCCTTTCCCACCATCCTTGGTCTCATCCCAGCCAGTCCCCATCCCGCATGGATAGCGGCCGTGCCGCTGCGGAAGCGCTGCTGGAATGGAGCGCACAAACTCCAGCGAGGCTTCCGCACGCGATTGGCTCTGCGAGGGCACGTTCCCAGTTCTCAGGGAAAGCAGGGAGCTGCCAAGCACGGGGTTTAGCTCCTGCAGCATCTCCAGGTGGAAGTGGAGCCACCCCCTCCGCCACGATGAAACCGCTTCCAAACGTTCCCATCCAAATCTATGGGGATTTGGGCCTTATTTATACTCCAGTGCCTTTACACTCTCCTGGCAAAGTGGAGGGAGGTGGAAATCCCATTGCCAGAGGCACAGAAAAGGGCCCTCGTGCCCAGATCCGGGCCTCTTAAATCCATACATGCCAGAAGGTGCACTTCCAAAGATGGGAGACAGAATTTGAAGATAACATGAAGGAACAGTGTGGTTCGTCACACCACAGAATATGAAGTTAAAGGAAAAGCTCAACCCTGTCACCTATTAAAAGCCCTGAAATCATTTTTATTTCACTCTTACTTCTTTTTCCCTTCTCTTTCCCAAAATATCCAATTCACACACACACCCCCACCCCCCCCCATTTAGAAAACCATGAGCAGCATAAACAAGGAGGTGACAATGTGCAGGTTTTGGGGTCCCTCCCCAGGATTCCTGGTCAGGCATCCATGAGAGCACAGGATTCACCCCCCCAGGGTGCCCTGCACCCAGCTCCATCAGAGAGCAGACCCTCAGGGTCCAGCTTTCCACACAAAAACAAGACCCAGGAGACATTCCTATAGGCCTTTAGTGTGGATCACAATCTCTGCTGGAGCAAAGTGCTGTGGGCTGGTTCCTACCAGCACAGATCCATCCCATCCACCCCAGTGAAGGGCCATGGCTTCTATCGCCTGCCCCACTACCAGATGGAGCCTGCTCTGCCCTGCCGACATCCCCCAATTCCCAGATGTGGGAAAACCCTCACACACACACAGTAAAAATGGTGGAAAAAAATCCAGGTCTCCACATTCCTCTCCATCAGTGCAGCCACAACAGGCGGGTCGCTGCGTCCGGAACACATTCACACACACCCCCTTTGCGGGAGTTTGGGGCGGGAGGGAGATCCAGGAGGAAAACAGCCTGGGCTCCTCCTGCATCATCTGTTTTCCCTGGATTCTGCCTGCCGAATCCTCTCTCTTTCCTAACTTTATTAAACAAAGGGGGCCTGATTCTCCATGGCCTCATAGAGTTGGTGCAAAGCCCCAACGCTTCTGGCTGCACTCAGGGCAGCATCACAGGGATCAGCAGGTCCAGGCGGGATCTTCTCAGCCTTCATCCCATCTCCAGCCCCACCTTCAGCCCACCTCCAGCCCCCGGCTCCGCGGGGCCACGATCCCAGCATGCGGTAGGTGAAACTGTTCCAAGGGAGGACATCCTTGCCCGCTCCCCATCGCAGCACGGGGACCAGCCACCAGCTTCACTGGTGGGAATGAGCAGGACCACCATTGTTCCCATAACACGCCCCGGTGTAGGGATGCTGAGCCATTAGCCCCCCAGCCATTAGCTACTAGTGGCCTTCTCCTTGCCCACTGCACAGCCAAGGTGGGAGCACTGGCCCCAAGCAACCACCTCCTATGTCAGACAGCAAAGCCCCTGCCCAGGCCATTCCCATTCCCAACCCAAGAGGAAGCTTTGGAGCCGCAGTCTCTGCCCGTCACACTTCCAGAGCATCAAGTTACTCGTGTAGAGAAAGAAGAAGAAGAAAAACCCCCACTTCGCCACACTAGTATTGTTTTCCCCTCTATATGCAACACAAAACTTCTCTCACCAGCCCCACGGTCTAATCTTGCCCCGGTTCCCGCAATGGAGCTGCTGCCCCCCCCTCTTTCCCCGCACACTCAGGAGCCCGGAGCCGTGGGGGTGGGCGAGGGGTGACTTAAGAGTGGGTGTGGTGTGTGTGTATATATATATATATATATATATAATTATTTCTTTAAGCCCTCCTCCATTCCACCTCGCTCCCAACAGAGCCGGGAGGAGAACAAAAGCATCACTGTCGCGGAGCGTGGCCAGCGGCGGGGCCGGGCGTGGGGCTCACCGGGTGCCCGCCCCGGGGGTTGCCCGTCCCGGTCCCTCCGCCGGTCCCACGCCCGTAGGAGCACTTTCAACTTCCAAGTCCCGGTGCCATTCCCGGTGCCGGTTGGCGCGGCGCGGCCCGGCCCGCCACACCCCCGCCCCGCCGAGCCCAACAAAGGGGATTTTCCTCCCTACAGCGCCGAGCGCGACCGGGAATCGGGGCGGGTTCATGCTCAAACCCCAACCGGGCTCCGTGTCCCGGGTGTCGTGTCCCCCCCCTGCTTTTATTCTCTGTGTTTAAGGAGGGAGGCGGAGAGCGCGGTCCAGGAACGGCTCTTTGGCAGCACCGAAGCAGCGGCGGGCTCGGGGCTCCGGTGCAGCCGGACAGACCCTCGCAGACATTCCTCATTCCTCCAGACTCCCCCTGCACATCCCTCCCCGCAGCCCCGCTTCCCCTCTCCCCATCCTCCCGCTTTGTCCCCGGGAGGGCTGAGCCGGGCCGAACAATGGCAGGGCGGGCGGAGCGGCGGGGGGCAGCGGCGGGGGGCAGCGGGAAGGGGACGGAGGGGGGTCCGGTTCCCCGGTGCTCACCTTGCCGGCCCACGATCTCGGCCACGTGCTCGGAGCTGGGCACCGGGACGCACTCGGTGGTGTTGGAGCTGCTCTTGAGCCGCAGCTCGGCCTCCTTGTACAACGCGCACAACTTGGGTTCCGCCGCCCCGGCGCTTGGAGCCGACGAGCCCTTCGGGGCCGACGGCGGCGGTGGCGGCGGTGGAGGCGGCGGCTGCTGCTGCGGCGGCGGCGGCGGCGGCGGGGGCTGCTGCGGCGGCGGCGGCGGCGGGTTATTGTTGTTGTTGTTGCTGTCCTCCACCAGCACCACGGCGGAGGAGGAGGAGGAGGAGGAAGGCTCGCCTAGCCCCAGCAGGCAGAGCTGGTCCAGGGCGAGCTGCAGCGCCCGGTCATCCTCCAGCAGCGCTCTGTCTTTGCCGCTCCCACCGAAACAGCCTAAATCGCCGAAACCCCCGTTCCTTTCCATTATCCCTGGTACTACCAGGCTAGGCATGGCTAACAAAGACTTGAGAGGGGGTTGGGTGGTGGTGGTTGGTTGGGAAGGGGGGGGGGGTGTGAGAGCGAGAGGAGGGGAGTGTGGGGGGGGGGACACACAAAGAGCTCGAGAGGGAGAAGGGGGGAAAAAAAAGGCAGAGGGAGAGAAACAGAGAGAGAAAAGGACCCTCCGCCCACCTCCCCTCGCCTGGCCAAGCCCCTTTCTCTCTGTAACCCGAGCTCCTCGCACAGGCACTTCCAGCCCGCCGGGGTCCCCCCGCTGCCGCTGCCGCCGCCGCCGCCGCCGCCGCCGCCTCCGCCCCCGGGTCCCGGCCGCCGGCGGGCTCGGAGCGCCGAGGGGCGCGGAGCCCCGCGGGGGGAAAACTCTTTTGTTTGAAGGCGGCTGGGCGCAGCGGAGCCGGCCCCGGCCCGCGGCCTGATGGGGGATGTAGTCCCGCTGCAGCGGCACCCCCGGCGCGCCGGGCACCGAGCACCGCGCGGGGACACGGGCGGCGCGGGCGGAGGGTGCGGGGGGACACGATGTGACACGGGTGGAGGGATACGATGTGACACGGGTGGAGGCTGCGGGGGGACACGATGTGACACGGGTGGAGGGGTGAAGGGGTCCCATTGTGCGATGGGTGAAGGGATGTGCAAGGTGTGAAGGGGTGTGCCATGGGGTGAAGGGGGTACGGGGGCACCTGCTGTCACACGGGTGGAGGGGGCTGCGTGGGGACCTGCCATGCCAAGGGGGCACTGGGGATACTCTCCATGTATACCCCGGACATGGAGGGGCTGCCAGTGGAGGAGGTGTGCCTGGGGACCCAACAGCATCCACACCGGTACAGAGGAGCCAGCGGTGGAAGGGGACTGCGTGGGGATGTGCTGTGTGCACCCCGGCATGGAGAGGGGCTGCATGGGGACATGTCAGTGTGCACCCCACAAGGAGGCTCTGTGTGGGGACCTGCCACTGCCCACCCGTGTGCGGTGCTGTGGAGAAGTCAAGAGTTGGGAGCATAGAGATCCACCGGCATATTGGGGACCCTTGGGAGAAGGGTAGGGACACCCCATGGTAGCCATAGACTGGCAGCAGTGGGGTGAACTGGTGGGCAGAAGGGTGCTGGGCATGATGGGGCAGGTCCTGAAGGACACGCATCTCACTGGCTTCATGGGGGATGCAGCCTTTGGGTCCTCCTCATTCATCGGGGCTTCAGCCTTGTGAAGGAAGACCCCAACCAAACCCAAAAGCATGTGAGGGCCAAAACCTCGTGTCCAGCAGCATTAGGAATCATGGAAAGAGCGGAGAAGGGGGAACCCCCAGCACCCCAAGGCCTTGCAGTGGGAGCAGCTCACCCTGCCCTTGGCTCCCTGCCCCACTAAAGCCCCCTCTGCAAACTGGGGACGCTGGGGGAGAGCCACGGGACAGCCCTGTTCCCCCGCCTGCCTTTTCTCATTGAAATGAGGAGCTTTTTAGCACGGAGGGAAGCATTGAAAAGAGCTTCCCAGCTCCCCGCCAGCGAGGCTGGGCTCTGCGGGTGTGAGCGGAGCCTTTCTCCCCTCTTCCCCTTTCTTCCCTTTGAATCAAACCAGATGTCTCTCCCATGAAATGCGATTGCAGGAGCTTACACTGGAGAGAGACAATGCAGAGAGACGCGAGGCTCCCACCGAGCCCCATCGCTGCAGCTCGGGCAGAGGCCACGGCTGCGGCGCTGCCTGAGAAGGGGGTGCCACCGATGCCTTGTCACCCCCCTCTATTCCCTATGATTCCCTCTCTCTGGCTCCCAGATCCCTGCAGCAAAGGTTCCTCTCTCTTTTTCCCCCCACCCTCCCTCCCCTTTCTGGGTCTACAAGCAGAAGAATCTCAGCTTGCAGATGAACTAAGCAGATGGGGCACCCAGCACAAGGAAATGTCTCATCCACTGACTCAGACGGTAAGGTGTTGCTATAGCTTTCCCTGCAACTTTGCCCAGGCACTTTGGGAATGGGAATTCTGCTTTCCTTTTGGTTTGGCAGCCAAGTCGGGGCGATGCTGGGACACTGCTGGGGCTGGTGGTGGCAGGTCCCTGGCGTGGAGCTGCTGATGGGGGGGTTTTGGTGTTTGTGCTGTGACTTTTGGGCAAGCAAAGAAAGGGAAAAGCTGAGCTAAGAACAGAGGGATCCACCTCACGCTGCTGGTTCTGGTCGCGTTGGAGGACAGTGGCTTGAATGACTAGTGTATTTGTTCTTTTAATCCCTGTGTGGGGATGGGGCTTGTGGAAGTCTGGCACTTTGGGCTGTTTTCCTTCATCCAAGGTGGTGTCCGGATTGTGATGGATCATGGCTCTGTGTGTACAGACACACATGGAGGTTGCATGGGCAAATCCATGTGTGTTTAACACATGTGGGTGTTCACACATGCGCTGCCTCTCACACACGCTTAAAACCATGTAAAAAGATGGTGTGTGTCTATGGAAGCGTGTGTGTTCCAGGCATGTGCTTGCACAATCATGGAATCATGGAATGGTTTGGGTTGGAAGGGACCTTAAAGCTCATCTAACACACATCTATGTGCAGGTGTGTTCCTGTGTGCATCCGTGTGCAGGAACAGGCGTGCATACATGTAGTGGTGATGTTGGGAAGCCCTCGTGTTTTGTCCTGTGAATTATAGACCAACATTCTCATCTGTCCCAGTTTGGTCTCATCCTTTGCAGCCAATAAAGATGTTCTGGAGGGATCATTGTGGGGAGACGCTTCTGCTTCCAAGCTCCGTTGTCCGTTGTGTCCTGGAGCTTTCGGAAGCACTTCTGGGAACCATAAAGTGAAAGGAAAAGGAAAGGGCAAAACAAGAGCTCCAGCTCTGAGCTCTCAAACAGGCCCCAAACCCATCAAACCAACTGAAAGGTTCGTGTTGGGGTTTATGTCCATTCGCCTCCTCCCAGGGCTGTCAGACCTCACTCGGGCTCCAACACTTCCCTTCCCTGCACGGCCACGAGGTCTAGAAACCTTCAAACCTGAGAATTCCCATATCCACATGAGTGACAGAGCTGGGAATTTCAAGCAAACAGGAATGCTCTGAGGAAAATGGCAAGAGTTGGCAACAGGAGCAATGACTAATCCTGATGGGTCCCCGATAGCAATGTATCTTGCTTCATACTCTATTTTGGGGGTGTAGTTGGGCTCCAACCAAGACTTTGATCCTTCTCATGGTGCTACAACTGCTTAGGAATGATCTTCCCTCCCGTCTGGCATTGTTGCCCTGTGGGGAAGCTCTATTTCCCTAGTAATTCAGGTTAAAGTTAGCACTGCAGGTGGCTTGGATCGCCTTGATGAGCTGGAATCGAGCAGTGGGGCTCCTCTCACGGGACTGGAATGTTTGCAGCTCCCTGGATGTGGGTGGAAAAGGTTCTTTTCTGGTTCCAGGCAGTGTTGTTGGATTGTGAGCCCGGGTAGTTTGGTTGCGGGGGGAGACTGTGCACAGCTACATCCCCTCTGCAACCAGCCCTGACCAAGCTTTTGGCACAAACACAGCGTTGCGAGTTGAAAAATTGCTCTTTCCAACTGGTTGGAAATCCACAGCCCTGAATGACTGAGGGAAAAGAGGGGGAAAAAAAGGGATTAATTAAAACCAGGGACGCCGGAAGCTCTGCCAAGAGGAGAGGTTGGGATCATGTAGCAGCATCACGTGCTCCTCACCCCTTTCCTAGGCAAGAGCTTGCAGAAGAATCAAAGGAAAGGGAGAAACTGCAAACTGTGCCCGATGCCAGAGCCAGGGGAGGGGTGTTCGGGCAATGGAAAGCCCTAAAGCTGCCCCTGACTGTCTTTAGGCTAAGCACGAACTCACATTCACCATCAAGAGCAAAGAGACTTTCTAGGGTCATTTGTGTCATCGATGCAAAGCAAAGTTGGTCACTTCCCAGGGCTGCATCCCTCCTCCTATGGAAGCACCTGAGATATCTGTAAGAAAGCCCTGCTTAGAAAAGCTTTAATGCTGGGTGAGCGTCCCCATTTCATCACAGAGTCAGAGAATCACAGGATCCCAGCCTGCTTTGTGTTGGAAAGGATCTTAAAGCAGGGACACCTTCCACTAGAGCAGGTTGCTCCAAGCCCCATCCAGTCTGGCCTTGAACACTGCCAGGGATGGGGCGGTTGGATTCCCTCTGACTGTTGTGAGAAGCCAAGGGGCGGGAGGGGGGGCAGCAAGGAGGCAAAAATGCTGCTTGTCACCAGGACACCCTTTTTTAGCCTTTCCTTCCTTTTCCTTTCCCATGAGACTGGAGCAAGAACTCTGGATGTCACCTCCGCATCCCAGGGCAGCTCACTTCAATCACTGCTCAGCCACATGCAGAACAGGAGCATCCCAAACCCTCTAAAGCTGGAAGGGGTCCCTCCCACCTCACACATACATGATGTTTGTAGGCCACCAAGGGTGGCCAAGGGTAGGTCAGAGCAGCCCCATCTGCAGCAGTGACTGTCCCTGCAACACGTTCACTGGGCCTTGATTGTAAACCTCTTTGCTCTGTAGACAGGACCGGTAGCAGGAGGTGTCTTGCTGCCCATGCAGGATCCTCAAGTGCTTTGCAAACATTTGTTCATTAAGCTCTTCTATGAGATAAGTAAATTACCACAAAGCTTTGGGCCAAATCTCCTTGAAGTCCATTGGTTTTGGGGAATCCAGATCCGTGGGATCAGGCCCAGGAGAGCAGATTTAAAACCCCCTCAATTTGGTTAAGAGCTCAGCATATTGCCTGCAGATGGAGTGTTAAGCCATGGGGACAAGCTGGTGTGGTGCTGGGCTGTTTGGGATAGGATTGTGCCTGTGAATGTGAAGGGTTTGAGGAAAAACTGCCCTGAGGTTGTTAAAGAAATTCCTTCAACTTGAAATTTGGGTGATTTTAGGTCTGGGAGTCAAAGGGGGGTTCAGTTCCAGGGCCGCACTCTTCCCTTATCCCTGCTGCTTATACATGGAGTTTGTTTTCCAAGGAATACTTTTCTCCCTGTTGAAATCCCATCTTCTGCAAGCAGAGAATTCCTGATTTCAATGTATAGAACATCCAGACTGCCATATGGCTTTTCATGGAACCATGGAATCCCTGTGTTGGGTTGAAGGGACCTTAAAGCTCCTCCAGTTCCAACCCCCTGCCATGGGCAGGGACACCTTCAGTTCTGTGTGTGAGCACCTTTCTCTTTCTCCTTCTCCCTCCCTTCCCTTTCCCTGCTGTGTTCCACAACATGTTGTGCCAGAGATGAGGAAAGTCATCGCATCGCACGTGATGCCTCCTTCCCAGGGATGCTTTAATCATCCCATCATACTCCAGAGCTCTTCCTGCTGCTACTAATTTTAGTCTTGTGGTGGAAGCTGCAGCACGGGGTGGGATGGAGGCTGAGCCATGCAGGTGCAATCACAGCCACACACCTCCTTGCTCTTAACGCTGCTCTGACATCCTGCATGGCACCGCAGCCCGGGCATTGGGAATGCTTGGGAAAAGGTCCAAAAAGCACATCCCGCAGCTTTGAAGCTGCTTGTGCAAGCCCAGGGATGGGATCCAGAGGGACCCGGACAGGCTGGAGAGGTTGGAACCTCATGGAGTTCAACTCAACCTTGGTTGAGGCTCATCAACAGGTTCAGACCAACACACGCTGCCAGGAATGGGGCAGCCACAGCTTCTCTGGACACAACCTCGACCCATCTTAGCTTTGCTCCCGAGGGTGCTGGAGTGTGCCAGGCTGCCCGAAGCACACGGTGAAGCAGAATCAGGCCCTGAGCCAATTGAACCCTTCTTCTTATCAGTCTAGACATCCTCATTATCCAGATAAATGTCTGATCCCTCCCTGAATCCCACTAAGCTCCTGCCTTTAGGGCTCAGAATGCAGAGTGTGCTCACCCTCACCCAGCACTTCCCTTTGGATTCGAGCTGCTGCCCCCAGTTGCTGCGCTTGGGAGCGGGTCGTGGACATGTGTTATTAAGAGTTCTTGACCAATTACAAGTCATTGCTAGTGCCTTTATTACTATTATTTAATAGATCCTGTTAATTATTATTATTCATTTGCTTTAAAAGAAGGGTTGCCATAGCAACGGGGAGATGGGAGCTGCTTTTCAGGCACGTCAAGTGGACACATCCCTGCTGCCTCCAAACGGGCTGCAGCCCACCATAGGACAGGGTGGCCTGGGATGGAGCTGGGGCTCCACTGGTGCTCTGCTTAGAGCCCTGTGTGGACTGGTACCAGCAGAGAAGGTGACAGCACTGGGAAGACCTCAGAGCAGCTTCCAGCGTCTGAAGGGGGCTACAAGGATGCCGGAGAGGGACCTTCATCAGGGACTGGAGCGATAGGACAAGAGGTGGTGGGTTTAAACTGAAACAGGGGAGATTTAGGTTGGAGATAAGGCAGAAGTTCTTCCCTGTGAGGATGGTGAGGAACTGGAATGAGTTGGATGGAGAAGCTGTGGCTGCCCCATCCCTGGCAGTGTTCAAGGCCAGGTTGGACACAGGGGCTTGGAGCAACCTGCTCTAGTGGAAGGCGTCCCTGCCCGTGGCAGGGGGTTGGGGCTGGGGGAGCTTTAAGGTCCTTTCAACCCAACCCAGTCTGTGGCTCTATGAAATCATCCTTCTTCATGGAGGTCACAGCCAGAGGCAGCTGCTCAACCCAGCGACTCTTCAGCAGTGCTCTGGAAGCTGCAGCCTTAAGGGGAAGCAGCAACACTGACAACCGCTTGTTCAGTGGCAGCACATCCCACATCGCCCTGATTCACCCCGGCACCAGCCTCCATTCCCATGGGATCATGGGCTCCCTGGGGCTGCAATCACCCTGCTCAGCTCTGGGTGTCCCTGGGGAGGTGGGGCTGGGGCTGCCCCACATGTGGGTAACTCAGGTATGTGCAGCCAGGACCCATGGGGAGGGTGATGCCATAATGGTCCCCATGGGGACAGCCCTGCAGCTCGGGGCTGCGCAAGAGCTGCTTGAGGAGCTCAAGTGGAGGAACACAAAAGAGAGGCAGGAGGGGCTGGGAAAGAGGGAAGGAGGGAGGGAGAATCCCCCCATGCCCGGCAGCTAATCCCAGCTCCGCTTCGAGAGGGATCTCGGATAACAACACTCCGTGGTGGAGGCCAGATGGGTTTGATTTAATAGCGAAGCAGGGGGCTTGGGATCACTGCCGAGGGGCTGGGTCCTCTGCAGGCAGCAAAGGGCACCGGGTGTCGATCCAAGCTGGAGCTGCAGGCAGCCTGTGCTCGGCTGAAATGCCTGAGAGATTCCTACTGCATCCCGGGATGGCTGAAGCTTCCCGCTCCTCGGCTTCATCATCTTGGAGGCAAGAAGGTGGCCCAGGGCAGTGTCATCCCATCCCTGGGACATGCAACAGGGTCAGGTGAGGGAGCAGCACCCAGAGCAGCGATGCTGATGCTGGATTTTCCACTGCTCCTGCCTCAAATCCTGCCCTGCCTTTGCCTTTGCCTTGGAGAGGATGGACTTGGCTTCCCTGCCTGGCAGCCACGGCAGGGAGCGGGGTCATGCAGATGGCACAGTGCATCAACCAGCACCAGGACATGGTTGTTTCTCCCCACAATCCAGAGCCGCGCTGGGTGCACAGGGACACGCAAGGGTAACCCCTGGGGAGGGACGTCTCCTCCCCTCATCCTTTTCCATCCTTTGGTAGGGTGCCAGCCCAGCCTGGGGACTCAGCACCATTTCTTACCAGGCTCTGCTGGTCTAATGAGAAGCAGGTTCTCAGCGTGTGGAAATGAAGCTGTGCCTGTGCTCTCTGTGGTCCAGTGGGGTTCTGGAGTGGGGGGCTATGGGAGTGGAGCTCATCCCACTCGAGATCCCTGGAAACAGGGATTGGAGCATCCATGGGCAGCGCTGTCCCAGGACCGGCCTCGCCTCCTCTGCACTGCACACGGCAGACACGAGGTGGCGCTGCCGTTCGCTCCTCTTCCTGCCTGGGAAAGCGGGATGCGCGGAGCGGAGCCTTGCGTGGCTGAGGGGGAGCATCCCGGCGCTGCCGGGACGCAGGTTCCGCTGTGTGACCTTGCCTGGGCACGGCAAGAGACGCTGTTGTGCCGTGTCTTTGCCAATGCAGAGCCCACGGGGACGGCTGCCGAGGGGAAGGGAGCCGGGATGGAGCCGGCACAGCCATGGGATTGCTCAGAGACTGTGTGCTGGGAATGATGCTGTATAACCTTTAATCGTCATCAAATCACAGCATGGAATGGGTTGGGAGGGAGCTTAAAGCTCATCCAGGTGAAGAGCTGAGGTGGGAAAGAGCTGGAAGAAGGCACTTACCCCAAACACAGACACTGAGGCAGGGACCTGTGCATCGTGGATGGATGAGCTGGGAGGTGGAGGGGATGCTCTATCGGGTGGGCAGCGCACTGCGGATCAGGCAGGGCTCATCTAAGGGGGTCAAGCTTTGCACAGAGAAGTGGAGGCAACTGGAAGGGGAGACTCACCTCCAGCAGGAACAGGAGGGCTCTGTCTTTGTTGTTGGAGCCAAAGGGATTTCCTGGCTGTCCATGAGTTGTTCCCAGTGGCCTCTGTCTTCCAGCCCCTCTTGTGCAGTGGTTCTGGCTCTTGGTGCATCAATCTTCACCCTTTTGGCTCTGTGCACAGTCGGGGTCTCCACTGGTGCTGGCACAAACCCCATTCCTGGCACCACCAGCTCCATCCTGCCCAGTGCAGCCCAGCCCTCGCAGGGTTCTCTCTGGCTTCCCCCCTCCCAAACCCTGTCTGTGGGTTGGAAACAGCAGCGGAACCACAGGGTTTGCAAAGCTCAACCCCAGCACTTGGCAACAGGCAAACAAACAGCCCTGGGCTCCGTCATGCCGCGGCTGCGAGCACAGTGAGCACGGAAGGACCCTCCTCAGCCAGACCCAGCACAAGGCACATTGCATCCGTTTCCCTTTGATGCTCATCTGTTCATTTCCAGCTTCTGCTGCCTTTTATGTCCAAACGCCGGTAGGAAAACTCCCATTGCTCCTCCACACACGTACCCAGCAATGGGCAGCACCAAGAACTTCTGCCTGGCTTTAGCCAGCACACATCTCCCCTTCCAAACCATCTCCCAGGCAATCTAGGGGGTTCCAATCCCTTCCCTGGATACACAGAGCTTCCTCCCCATGGAATCCCAGACTGGGTTGGGATGAAGGGAGCTTAAAGCTCCTCCAGTTCCAACCCCCTGTGGGCTGTGTCCACTCCTACTGCTGAAGGCACGTTCCCTCCCCAGCACTGAGGATCTGGCTGCACCGAGGAGCCCATGGGATTCTCGACACACCAAGTGCATGGGAAGTGTGAGGCCTCGAGACAGGAGCTAAAGCACCATCAGTGCTGGGTTTTCCCCTTCAGATCCCACTCTCTGAGCTTCTCAGTGCTGCTCGGTCGCGCTTGAAGTTGCCTCCGCCCCTGGATGTCCATGGATGCAACCTCTGGAGACATGACCCCTTCTCCAGGGATGCTGCCAAGAAGCACAGAAGGAGCCTTCCCTGGATGCAAGATGCTGGCACCCACTCACAGGGACTGCTGGGGATGGGGAATGCTTTGGGATACATGGAGTAGTCCTCCCTGTCCCGCGTGCTCTGGGGATGCCAGGAGTGCTGAGGCTGGTGTGTGCCGCCCATCCTTGGTCTTTCCCAGTTTTCCCTTTCAAAGGCAGCACAAAGAGATGCGGATATTTGCACAGTGGGTGTGTGGCTCTGGGTGTGTGTCCCGGCACCGTGAACCTTGTCCCTGGCGGCATCCCTGTTCCCATCCATCCCCGGGGCTGCCAGAGGGAGCGGGCGATGCCAGAGGCTGCTCTTTGGCACAAGGTGGGTTTCATCCTGTAGAGCAGGAGCAAAGGTGCTGGGCTGGGCATTGTGCACATGGGTGACACATGGGGAAAAGGTTGGGATTAGTCCATCCTGAAACACCCCTGGAGAGATTTGTCTTGTGGGATCCTAAAAGCCCCCAGGCAAGAGACTTTGGAGCACCCAACCACTACACACGGGAACTGCAGCAGCTCCTGCCTGCAAGTCCTTGGCCCCACAGGGGCTTCCCTGGGGAAGAAGAGGTGCCGGGAGCACCGGTGCCCTGAGGGCTGGGGCTGGGCTGGAGGATGCTGGAAGCTCAGCAGGGCCATGGGGAGCCCTGGAGGCTGACTGGCTTCTGCCCACCTTTCCTGCAGGCTTCCAGCATGGCAGCCAGGGAATGCTGAGCACCGGCAATGGCCTGGCTGCTCTCCAGCTCCATCCTGCACAAACATCCCCCTTGGCAGCTCCAGTGCCCTGCGAGGAAGCTGGTGAGCTGGGATTGCTCTGGCCTTGGGATGAGGGGAGACAGATCCACATCCTGCCCGTGGCGCTGGCTGAAGCCCTGCCAGGGGTTGGAGCCTCCCGTGTTTTCCATGCCAGCGAGAGCTGGCACAGGCCACATGGGAGGAAATCTTCCCAAAGCACATCCCTGCCTGCGAGAGGTGATACCAAAGGATTATCCCAGCTTTAGTTGTGGAATGGGGTCAGGATGGAGCCCCCAGCCCTGTGCCCAGCCCTACCTGCAGTGCTGGAAGAGCCGGGGCGCTTATAGACTTTTTTATAGCACAAACACTGAGATCAGCCAGGGACAGAATGAATCACGGAATGAATCACAGACGGGTTTGGGTGGGAATGGACCTTAAAGCTCCTCCAGCTCCAACCTCTGCCACGGGCAGGGACACCTTCCACTGGAGCAGGTTGCTCCAAGCCCCTGTGTCCAACCTGGCCTTGAACACTGCCAGGGATGGGGCAGCCACAGCTTCTCTGGGCACCCTGTGCCAGCGCCTCAGCACCCTCACAGGGAAGAGCTTCTGCCTCAGAGCTCATCTCAATCTCTCCTCTGGCAGGTTAAAGCCATTCCCCTTGTCCTGTCCCTACATCCCTTGTCCAAAGCCCCTCTCCAGGTTTCCTGGAGCCCCTTTAGGCACTGGAGCTGCTCTAAGGTGTCCCCAGAGCACAGCAGAGGGGCAGGATCCCCTCCCTGACCTGCTGCTCCTGCTCTGGGGGTGCAGCCCAGCACAGGGGGGGTTCTGGGCCAGCTCGTGGGGAGCTTCTCCTCACCCAACACCTCAGGTCCTGCTCCTCAGGCCTCCATCCATCCCCCCCCGGCAAAGCACAAAGGGGTTTGAGTCCTTCGAGCCCCTTCCCACATGGATGGGGTGAGCTGGCGGGGTGCCATGCCCAGGGTGGCAGTTAAGGGGGCACATCCCAGGCTGGTCCTTGTGTAGGAGGCTCCAGCCTTTGCCCCACTGTGTCCTGGGCTGGTGCCAGCCCATTGTATTTGCTTTTCCTGTGTGTGCCAAGCCGCTGCATGGGGGAAAATGGGCAATAAAAGATGAGTGTGACCCCAATGGGGGGTTGTGGGGAGCAGGAAACTGCCCTGCTCAGGATTCCACACTCAGAAGCTTGCTCCTTGATGTGAAATGGGATATTCCGGGTGATGGACACATGGTCCATGGGCTGTATGGAAAACAGGCTGCTCCTGCTCTATAGGAACAACTTGGGGAAGGGGCAGGAGGGCTCAGCCTTCGTTTGGGAGTTGGAAAATGGCCACAAAGCAACGTGATGCCAAACCGGCTTTTCCTTCCAAACCCTTCCCTCGCAGCCAAGCCAGGGGATGCATTTCCCATTGGGATACCTGGAGCGGCCGCTTGGCACCTCCTGGGTTAGGGAAGAGCCCAGAGCATGTCCCCGAGCCCCAGGGGTGCTCTTGCCTCTGCTGCCCCATCCCTGGCAGAGGTGACTTATTCCAGCATCCCAGAGGGACACAGCAGGGACCTGTCCCATGGACCCCATCCTCATGTCTGGGTGTCCATCCGATCTGCTTTAACCCCTTGGCTGCTGAGCACAGCGGGGCTGTGGGTGCTAGTGGATCACAGGATGCTCGAGCAAGATTAGTGCCATTCCTCCTGTTGGCACCTCCGAGCTCCCCCCCGGCCGCTGCTCACTGCGAGTTCCAGCCCTCACCGCAAATGCAACTGGTAAATCTATTAATTTTCCAGCTCTAATTGATGTATCGCTGTAATTACCTCTTATAACAAGGCAATTAGAGCCTATTAGAGAGTATTAGCTAATTAAAGCTCCTCTACACGTACACACCAACCCCCTTATGTGCACAGTTTGGGGGGGAGGAATTGGAAGCCCAGCACAGGGCCTTGCAGGTCAGCACCATGCATTGGGATGCTGGATGGGGGGATCTAGGTCCCATCCCTGCCTCTACCACTGCATCCCTTCACCCTTGGGCATGTCACTTACTGCTCGAGATAAGGGAGGGGGACCTCTGGGTACAGCCAACGCAGTGATTTTCGGCTGCCTGGGGTCCGATGGGAAGAAACTTGGAGGATGGGATCTTCTCCTGCTGGTAGCGGCGTGGGCAGGGATGCAGGGTTAACGCTTTGATGTCTTGTTGGCCAGAAGAGACGGTTGGAAAGAGCAAATTCCCACTTGGAGATGGGATGTGTCTGCTTTGGAAAGAGCTGGAGGAACGATGTCGAGGGGCGAGGGGAGCACAGCCCAGAGAGGGACCCCCAGGCTCCTTGGGAAGAGCCCCATTCCATAAGGCTCCCACCGATGGCACATCCCCATCCCATGGCTCTCCATGCTGGAGCAGCCTTGGATCTGCAGCTCCTCTCAGCACCCCAAACGCGCAGAGCAGCACTCCATGGTTCCAGGCTTCTTTTGCTGACCAAGGAGTGTTGGAGGCTGGAAGGAGGTTGGAATTCCAGCGATGGCGCTGATTTCTGCCTTCCGAGTCCTGCTGGGGGAGATAGCGCCTGTGCTGGAGCCACACAGCCTCCTCATCCATCCCTCCATCACCCCTCACCATCCCCTGCGCATCGCTCCTCATGCACACACTGCTCCAGCTCGTGGAAACCACAGGAATTCCCAGTTCTGGGCACGGATCCTGGCCTGGCTGTGGCAGGGATGGGAGGTGCTGAGCGGAGCCTCATCCCGTGGCTCATCTGCTTTGAATTAAACCCCTCCTGCCTTGCACAAGGGACAAGAACCTCTTTGCCATCACGAGCCAGACAGACCCATGGCTGTGTCGGGTTGGGATAATCCTGCCCTGGTCCAAGGCAGGGCTGAGGGTGTCCCTTGGGACTGGTGGGGACGATGGAGCAGGAGAAGGGCATCACCACCCTGTGCATGCAGCAACCAGAGCAACGGGGGCAGAGAGCCCACCCGGGTCTGTCACCCCCACCAAGGAGGGTGACAAGAGCCCCCCAAGCCCCCCACGTTGTCCTGCTGCCCCCAGCCCAGGAGAAGCCTTCAAATGGGCAGTGAAGGACAGGACCAAGGGCCAGGAGCCAGGATATGGGCCCTGCTGCACCCATGACCCTTAGCTGGGATTTTTAGCTATTGCCCAAGCTCATCCCTGTGCCTTTGCCCTGGCTGCAGTTCCCATGTGAAGTGAAAGCATCTTTAACCCTGTTGTCCTTGTCCTTGGGGCACCGTCAACACCCCTCATGTCCCCAGGCCCATGCATGCGGGTCCCCAGGGCTATAGTGCAGCCAAGGGAAGCAGATAAGTGAGTGGAGGACATGGGGAACAGGCAGGAGGGTGGGAAAGGGAATAGAGCTGCAAACACAAAGGAGAAGGGCTGAGCAAGGGAGCGCGGTAGCTGCTTCCTGCCATTCGGCTGTTGCTTCCCCAAAGTTGGCTGCTGCTGCATTCCCTGTCCCCACCCCACTCCTGCTCCAGTGACAGTGACTCATGGAGCCGGGATTAATCATTCCCGGAGCGCGCATGCACCCACACGCGTGTCCCTCTGCGTGTGCCCCATGTGTTTGCCTGTGTTGCTCTGGTTGCTGGGTGAGTCATTCCCAGCCTGCCCTCGGCTTTCCTGCTCTGAGCGCACTGGGAAGGGAACGGAGCTCAGCTGCAGGACGAGCTGGGACGGCCATGGATCGCGGTGCCCAGGCTTCCACCAGTGTTCCCAGCCGTGGGATACAGCTCCCATTCCAGCTTTCCTTGCTGCAGATCCCAGCACTGTAAGCAGGAACCTATAAAGGAGGAAGCTGAAGCCCCCACAGCCGACCTCATTACTGGGGTGCTACTTCTCCTCTCCCATTGCCATTCTCAGTTTTCCCTCTCCTGTGCAGGAGGGATTGGCTTTTAGTGCCAATGAAGCCTAAGGAGGGGACAAACACCCCCCCAGTAGCACTGGGGGTGCCAGGAAGCAGATCTGGCAGTCAGGAGCTGATAGGGCTCGGAGGGAGGCAGAGCAGCCTGGACCAAGCTGGGAAGACTTGGGAATCATCCCTGTGGGAACTGGAGATAATGGGAGAATGGCTGAGCACTGGTGGGGCTGGGAATGGTGGTGGGAGAATGGGAACTGGTGGAGCTGGGAATGGGTGGTGGGAGAATGGGAACTGGTGGGGCTGGGAATGGGTGGTGGGAGAATGGGAACTGGACTCTGCTGGTGCTCAGAACTGGGGGAGTTCCAAACTGAGCACATCTGGGATGGGAAAGGGGGAGAAAGGGTTAAACTGGGCACAGGGAAACTGGGAGCAATGGGAGTGACTGATGCTAAGAGAACTGGGCAAAGCCAGTGCAATGGGGTGTCCTCGGGTGCCCCAGGGCTCTAGGTCTGTGATGATTTGGGGTTCGGGGGCACCCTGGGCAATGGGTGACCTGGCATTCTGTACTTGGGTTCCCAGACCTCAAATCTTGGGGTGCTCCAGGGTCCTGTGCTTGGGGTATGCCAGGACCCCCTGGGGCCAGCTTGAGATGCCACCTACCCCACTGTGTAGGGCAGTGATGTCCTGGGGGTGCCTGGTGCAGCCCCCCCGAGGCTTGGAGCACTTTGCCCTTTCCAAAGCTGAAAGCTGGGAAAAGCGGGGGGGGGGGGGTGGTGGTGGTGTTTGCAAAGGGGTGTTTCCAATGGGCTCACCCCAAGGCCCCTATTCCCAAGGATGCTTTTCCCGGCTTTCACCAAGCAACAGCCTTGACTGATGCAAGTGGGTTGTCCCCAGCCAGGCCCCGGCTAACTCCACCCTCCTCCTCCTCGCAGCTCCTCCTCCTAGTCGGGATATAAGCGAGTCACCCAGACAAGCAGGAGCAGCCGAGGCGCTCGGTTGGGGACATCGAGCCGTGACCTGAGCCGTGTCCTTTCGCCACCGGACCCCAATGGCGACCCCTTCGCAGAAGAGGAGCACCCGTAGCGGGGCTTCGGGGACCCCCCTGTCCCCGACCCGCATCACGCGCCTGCAGGAGAAGGAGGACCTGCAGGAGCTCAATGACCGCTTGGCTGTCTACATCGACAAGGTGCGCTCCTTGGAGCTGGAGAACGCGGGGCTGAGGCTCCGCATCACCGAGTCCGAGGAGGTGGTGAGCCGGGAGGTCTCCGGCATCAAGGCTGCCTATGAGTCGGAGCTGGCGGATGCCCGCAAGACCTTGGATTCCGTGGCCAAGGAGAGAGCTCGGCTGCAGTTGGAGCTCAGCAAAGTCCGGGAGGAGCACAAGGAGCTCAAAGCCCGGTGAGTGCAGTAGGGATGGATGGAGGGACGGATGGATGGATGGATGCGGGGGGGGGGAATGATGGCGGGACGGTCACTGTCGTCATGGCTGGCAGCGAGCCGGGAGTGAGGAAATAGAGACCTGGAGGAGGCCGGGAGAGGAGAAACCCGTGACCTGGCTAGAGCTGGAGTGTCCATGGCAGGGACCAAGAGGGGAGGGAGGGTCTCCCGGCATTCCCACTCCCTCCCAGCACCAGGAATGCCCTCAGAGGGGGGGTATTGGAGCGGGTCTGTGTGACATGGGGCTGGTGGCCCCTCCGCGTTCGTTGTCCTGGAGCTATTCCCAATCAGGCTGGGGCGCAGGGCAGGAAGCGGTGCCAGGCAGCTGGCTCCGTCCTGCCCACTGAGCTCGCCCTATTTTCCTCTGCTGTCTTTGCCACTTAAAGAACCTGCTCTGGTTTTGTTTGCCTTAACCCTCCCTGTGCCGTGGGGTCCCCTGGGGCGATGCCTGCATCCCCATCCCATCGGCTGCCTTCGGGCGATGCATTCCCACTCTGCTCTGAGGCTCAAATTCCTCCCCCCAGCCCCTTCCTGACAGGTTTATGTCATTCCCTTCCTGACATAGGGACCTCCCTGCTGTTGCCGACTGCCTCTGCCCTTCCCATTCTGGGAACGTGTCCCCTGAGGACATGGGTCTTGGCACGGGTCAGTGCTGGACCAGCCCTGGGCTTCCCTGGGGCTCTGACAGCCCCGGTGCCATTGGCTCTGCTCCCGAGTCCCGCTCCACGTTGGAGCGAGTGGGTTCCCCTCTGTCACTGGGGCAGGATCAGGACAACTCCCTTCTTCCTCCATTTGCTCTTTTGCCTCTCGCTCTGGACGCCTCATTTGGAGCCATCTCCAACGAGGCTAAAATTAACCTCCCCAGAAGATGCCGTCAACGTTCTTCCGACAGGGAAGGGGTGAAGCGAAGCCTTTCCCAGCGCTCCCGGAATGCCGGGCGCTGGGTTATATATAGCTCCATTTCCCATGTGCTGCTGCAGCGCTGGGCTCGGATAAGGCGCCGTCCTTGCTCACAGCTCCCGGGGAGCTGAGCTGAGCTGTCTACAGGCTTTTATGCTGCCTGATGCAAACTAAGAACTATCTTGGCCATGGTATGAGGAGGGCTGGAAAACACGCCCAAGCTGCCTGCTGCTGCTGGCTGGGTGCTGCGTGCTCAGCCCGGAGCTAGTCCTGCAACAGAATAGATGATGGGCTTTATCCCTGCGATGGAAAATGCTCCTGGAGCTTCTTCACCACTGGGGGGGGGGGTCCCAAAGAGCAGCTCTTTGGCTGGAGGCAGGTTTGGGTGGGGGCTCAGGGCTGGTTTCTGAAGGAGGGAGGTGTTGAGTCGTCTCTGACTCATGGGCTGTGAGATGGAAGAGCAGATATTCATCGCCGCCCTTAGCGTGCCACCACTCTGGGCACCAGCATCGGGGCCGCTTCCCCCCCCACACACACGGAGTCATTGCCAAGGGGCTGTGGCTCATTGTCACATCACCAGGGACCTTCTCAATGTGATGGAGTTGCTCAAAGGGACCACAAACCGAGATGCTGCTCCAAGGGCTTGGTTTGGAAGGGGTGGCCTCAACCTTTGGGCCGTGGGGGAATAGTGGATGGGTTGGAGCCATTGGAAGGGTCAGGAGGGACTTGTGTGCTGCTGTCGTGGTGCTGCTCCATCCCGATGGGCAGGGAGAACCGGTCCTGCCCACCCGAGCCCCTGGCCCAGCACCTCGTCTCACTGACCCTGACACTGGGGAGCCCCAAGCTCACCTCATCAGCCGAGGGGAAGCTCCGGGTATCTCCCATGGGGCAGGCAGCAGTGGGGCTGTGTTATCAGCACCCCCAGCATCACCGCTGCCCGCAGCTGCGGTTGTCTCACCAGCACAGAAACGGGGCTGGGGCTGTCATGGTGCGTTGTGTGGGGCACTGTGCCTGGTGCTGGGGCCACCCCATAGCACCCGGTTCCTGTCCCTCCCATCCAGGGTGGTGCTGGGTGCAGGGTGTGCAGCAGGAGACAGGTCTCACCAGCTACCGACTCACTGGTGCAAGAGCTGAGTGGGTGAAGGAGGGTCCGGCCAGCCTGGTATTCCCTGGCTCCCTGCCCTGTGCCTCCTGCCATCCTGCTATTCCCAGCCGGCTGCTCTTCCCTTGGGCTGGAGCCTTCCTATTTTGTGTTCAGCTGCTCCCAATGCTGGTCCAGGAAGGGTTTCCCAAAGTCCCCACCCTGGACTCTTGCACCTCATTGTCCCCTCCAGCACCATGGGGAGAGCCAGGACCAGCCCAAAATGTCCCTGACCTGCAGTCCCCAAGGATGGGCAGGAGGGTTTGGAGGGCACCGGCTCCAGCGTGGCACTGGGCTGCCGCGGGGAGATGCACTGCACCCCGGTCCTGCCCATCCTGCCATCTCCATGAGCTGTGGGGGCTTTGGACAAGGAATGTAGGGACAGGACAAGGGGAATGGCTTTAACCTGCCAGAGGGGAGATTGAGATGAGCTCTGAGGCAGAAGCTCTTCCCTGTGAGGGTGCTGTGGCGCTGGCACAGGGTGCCCAGAGAAGCTGTGGCTGCCCCATCCCTGGCAGTGTTCAAGGCCAGGTTGGACACAGGGGCTTGGAGCAACCTGCTCCAGTGGAAGGTGCTTGGAGCTGGGTGAGCTTTAAGGTCCCTTCCACCCAACCCCTGCTGTGGCTCTACGAAAACCGGAGCCGTTGCCATGCTCCACTGAGGATCCCCCTCATCCCACATCCCAGCAGCAGAGGTTGGTCATTGCCAGCTCCCTCCTCCGGAACCAGACCGTCATTGGAGCGCGGCTGCTGAGCGATGGCTTCCTCAATTGCAGCCCCTAATGCAATTAAACTGGTGCTGGAAGAGCCTCCTCCTCCACGCCCAGAGCTCATCCCTGCCCTAAGGAGGAAAACTGTGTTTTCCAAAGGTGGTTGTTGGGGGAGGAGAAGCTCCTCCAGGGGCAGACCCAGCAGGCACTCATCCCGCATGGGTTTTGCCCCGTGTTCCACAATGACCTTCCAAGCAGGAGCAGGAAAACAGAGCCAGATGAGAGGAGAAGGGATAAAGAACCCCAAGCCCAGAGCCTCCCGCCGCAGGGCTGGGCGCTGCCTCCAGCCATGACGTGCTTGTGCTGGAACACTTTGCGTGGGGGTAAACCTCAAGCTCTTGGCCTGTTTCCCCCTCTCTGTCTCAGAGAACCTCTGCCAGGGAAGGAGCAGTTGGGTTCTGAGGAGGCTTTGCCCTTTTGGAGCACACAAAGAACAGCTTGTGCTGCTGGAGGATGCTTTGGGGGAGCAGGAGATGTGGAGCCGGGGCTGCTCCAGGACCCCCCATCCCTCAGGGACCTCCTTACATCCACAGCTCTTTCTCCACAGGGATATTTCTTCTCTGTGCAAACATCCAGCCCCATTTTGTCCCAGTAGGAATATTTCAGGCAGATGAAGCTGCTCCAACACTTTCGTTTCTGTGGCTCTGCTCCCATTGCTGGCGTCTTACCCACTCCTGCTGCAGGGCTGGGCCGCCCCGGGAATGAGGGGAATGAGAGGAAATCCTGCTGCCTTCACCACTTGTATTGCGGTAGGATCCACCCTGGCAAATTAAGGGCTTTATCCCAGAGATGGGGGATTAAAGAGAAGCAATTCCAAAGGGAATTGTGGCTGCTTTTGGTGTGGGGATGCTTCCCCCCCTGCCATGCAGCGCCTAGCACGGCGCGTCCCAGCCTGCCCTGGCTGCACTTGCTGCCACAAGTGTTTTCGTGCCTCTTGCACGTCACTTCAGTTGCCTGATTCCCAGTTAACGCTTCAGCTCCAGAGCTGTTCCCGGCACGGAGGCGTGTGGAGAGGCTGCTCCCAGCTCCTTGTGCTGAATTGATGCCCTTTGGGAGCAGCAGTTTCCTTCCCTGTTGTTGGCAATCAGGGCAGGAGGAAGCCACTGGAGCTTTCCCCCCCAGTCCTGGCCAAAATGAGGGTTGGCATGGACAAGTTCTAACCCAAACCGTTCCGTGATTATATATATAGAGTCCCTGGTAAGCATTGGCCTTTTGGGATGCGAGAGCCCAGAACCACTTCCCGCTGCTCTGCCGCCAGCTCCGCTCCCCATTTCCCGGTCTCTTTCCAATGCCATTTGCTGCACCAGCTCCTTTGTGGCTGGCTCAGCACGTTCCCAGCAGCTGGGGGCACGTGTGTGCCCGCAGCCCCTCACCGTGGTGCCAGGGCTGGGTGAATAGCCACCGAGGGGTGAATAGCCCCGGTGTGGAGTGAGCAACTGGTGCAGCACCGGTGCAATGGCAGCTGTGGCCGCGGCTGTGCTGGGTCACATCCAGCACATGTCTGAGCCTTGTGGTGCCATATGGGACTGTGGTGATTAAGGAAAGTCCAAGGGGGTGGAAGCTGGATGCTGGAGAGGGACCTTCATCAGGGACTGGAGCGATAGGACGAGGGGTGATGGGTTCAAGAGGAAACAGGAGAAGTTCAGGCTGGAGATAAGGCAGAAGCTCTTCCCTGTGAGGGTGCTGAGGCGCTGGCACAGGGTGCCCAGAGAAGCTGTGGCTGCCCCATCCCTGGCAGTGTTCAAGGCCAGGTTGGAGGCAGGGGCTTGGAGCAACCTGCTCTAGTGGAAGGTGTCCCTGCCCGTGGCAGGGGTTGGAGCTGGAGGAGCTTTAAGCTCCCTCCAACAGAAACCAGTCTGACTCTATGATAAGTTGGTTGATGAAGTGCATTGAATCGAGCCCACAGGAATGCCACAAAACCAAACTGGGGTTGGGACATCCCTGTTCTGAGCACTGCTGAGTCAGCATCACCCGTTGTCCATCATAAACCAGCTTCCTCCCACGATGAAGGTGAAGGCGCCGGTGGCCGGTGTTCCCCTCACAGCCATGAAGCTCTGTTGCTGCCTTCCCATGGTTAGAGCCAGGAGATGCTACAGCAAGAGGGCCAAAGTTCTCCTGCAGCCCAGGGACTGTGCACGGTGATTACCCACTGCCTGGACTTTGCCCCGCTCAGTTATGGGGTTGCACCTCTGCAGGCGCTGGTGCCATGTCCCTACGACGTGGGGATGGAGCCAGGGTTGGGAGCCAACAGCTCTTGTGGATCACTTGGATTCCTGCACCGGGGCTGTGAGTGGCTCTGTAGAGGTGGTTTCTGATAGCAGAGGTCTCTCAGCCCGCTTGGACAAAAGCCACCTCCAGCCACGTGCTCTGCCCTGCTCCATGCAGCTTGGTGCTCCCACTGGAGCAGGTTGCTCCAAACCCCGTCCAACCAGGCCTTGAACACTGCCAGGGATGGGGCAGCCACAGCTTCTCTGGGCACCCTGTACCAGTTGCCCCATTTCAGGTATCAGTCCCCATTGGGAAGAGCCACTTGTCCCCTTCTCCTTGCAATAGGGTGGCTGAGCAGACCTCTGGGCTCACCAATGGCTTTGGGGCTCGGTGGCAAAAGTGGAATTAGAAGAATATCAGGCAGAAGTTCTTCCCTGTGAGGGTGGTGAGGAACTGGAATTGGGTTGAATGGAGAAGCTGTGGCTGCCCCATCCCTGGCAGTGTTCAAGGCCAGGTTGGACACAGGGGCTTGGAGCAACCTGCTCTAGTGGAAGGTGTCCCTGCCCGTGGCAGGGGGTTGGAGCTGGATGAGCTTTAAGCTCCCTTCAACCCAAAGCAGGCTGTGGTTGTGCGATGAATAAGATGAGTCAGGCTCAGCCCTGGGGCTGGCGCAGGGTGCGGTTGCCGCCGGCTGTCGCTCTCGCCTGCCCCTTCCTTCCTGGTGTGATGGGTGCTCGTGGATAACCTGCTCCCAGCAGCGCCCGTGGGGTGCAGCGATCTGTCGTGCTCATCTCCTCGCATCCCTATGGGTGACATGAGCAACGGTTTGGCAAAGCTGAGCTTTCATCCCATGGGTTTAAACTTACACCCAGGGATGCCACGTCATGGCTAGTGGGGAAGTGGGTATTCCCTGCACTCCGGGCTCCATCCTGGAAGCTAAAGCAGGCAGAGGTGAGCTGGGAGCCTCTGCCTCACACAGCACAGGACTGGCCTCCACACAGCACAGCACTGGCCTCCTCATCCCTGCACCCAGCTGCCTTTTCCCAACGGAATCACATCCAGACCCGCCCCAGCTGCAGACGGCAAACAAGGCAGCAGCAGGCAAACAGACCTTGTGCAGAGTAAACATTTCCCTGCCCTTATCTGCCTGTGCTCCAGAGCTGGGAGCAAATCCTTTAATTCCTGGGAAGACTGGATCCCACAATCCCTGCTTTGTTCCTTGAGCAAATTTTCCTGGCCGGAAGCTTTGTGTACACGGATTGATGAGGAATGGGGTGAGGTGCTGGTCAGGAGGGAGCCCTTGAGCTTGCTTCTTGGTTTGCCTCTCCTGGGTCCTCTCTGCCTTGTCCCATCAGGGACCCCATTCCCAGCCATGGATCCATGTGCTGGCTGGGCTGCAGCTTTCACCCTGCAGCCCCCATAAGCAGAGCGACCTCCCCACTGCTTTCCATCACCTTTCCATGCAGAGGTGCCACGGGAAAGGGGGCCACAGCCACATTTCCATGGTGGCAACTCATTTCCTTGCTCCTGGGGCTGGAATTTGCATCCCTGCTCCTTTTCTGCTGCCCCAAGCCCTGGCTGCATTGCCAGGGCCCAGCAAAACACAAGTTTAGGGCTGTTTTCCCTCCCTGCCCCAAGGATGTGATTAACCTGAGTGACTCAGCTCTTTGGGTTTAAGTCCATCTGTAATCCTGCCCCCACCGTGTTGAATCCCCCAGGGAAGCCCTGGGAATCTGCACTGTGTCTTCAGCCTTGCAGGTGATGTTTGAGAGGCTCATTCAGCACGAGGAAGAGGTATTAAAGTCAATCTGATGCTCTGGGATTTCTATGGAGGTGCAATTCTAGGAGTTGTTTGCACAGAATCATGGAATCACAGCCCTGGAAGTGGACAAGGCCAGGCTGGATGGGGCTTGGAGTGACCTGCTTTAATGGAAGAATACACCCTGCCCCTTGTCTATGCAGGCACAATTTCATGCCTGGGGGATGTGCAGTGTGGGCAGTGGAAAGCCAATTCCCATCTGTTCCCCCATCGACTCCCACTTCGGAGCCGGCAAAACCCCTTTTTCCAGCTATAAAACCCTTCTGGTAATAGCATCCGCCCTTCAAACCCACGGAGCCCTCCTGTTACCGGGGGAACTCAGCCCAAACAGCCACGTCGCTCCGTGATTTGGGATTTCCATTGGAGCTGGGATGAGTCACCAAGCCTGGGATAGGGAGTGAGTGGCATTGGGGCTCCCCACGGCACGGCGGCTCTGTGGCTTTTGAATGTGCTATTTGTCCTCTGAAATCCCATTTCCAGCTTCTAAGCCACGAGGGAAGGGGCATCATTCCATGTCGTGGTCACGCGTGTCCATGCATCCTGGTGCTGATGAAGCCAGGTTGCTTTTCCCTGTCATGAGAGGCGAGGATGTGGGGAGACGGCGCAGAGTGTATCCATGGAAAGGAAAAAAGCTCCTTCCAAGGCTTCGTGGGGAATGTTTGTAGCCGATTCCTGGAGGAATCAAGCTGGGAGCAACCCCCAGTGAGGCTCCTGGTGGTGGGGGTTGTGGGGCAACAGGAATCAGTATGATTCTGAGTCCATTTGCATCCCTATGAAATGCCCTTTTCTGGTTCCAGCGGGTTTGATTCCCTTCTAGGATGCATGGAAAAGCCAGCTCCCCATTCCAGGAAGAGGAAGCTGAGCTCTTAAGAGATGCCAACAAGCTACGTGGAGCTGAGCAAACCCCTCATCCCTAGGGATGAGCGTGCCCAGCACCGGGAAGGGGCTTTGGCCCAGCGGATGCTGGAGGGTGGGAGCTGTTTCCATGCATCCATGAGCGCTGGCATTCCCTGGCTGTGTTTGGCAGGGCTCTGGACCTGGCAGGATGCTGGCTGCGTGCGGATGCTGTCCTCTCCATACGTTGTGCCGGCTCTTTAGGGCCCGTGCTTGGAGACCGGCTCTGTTTATCCTGGTGACCTGGCAGAGGCATGGATGAGTCAGGAATTGGGAGAAGCTGCTTTGCCACATTCCCATTGCCCCACCACAGAGGCTTTCCTCACCCTGTCCCTGCTGCTTGTCCTCTGGGGCCCTGGTCCTTGCCATGGGGGAATGATCCCTGGGATAGGGGAAATGATCCCTGAGATGGGGGTAATGATCCCTGGGGTAGGGGAATGATCCCTGGGATAGGAGGAGTGATCCCTGGGATGGGGGATTGATCCCTGAGATGGGGGAATGATTGCTGGGATGGGGGAATGAAACCTGGGATGGGGGAGTGATGCCTGGGATAAGGGAAAAAGATTTATCCATGGGGAAGAAGCTCCTGACTTGGCACCTCGTCTGGAGCGGGACGGCTGCGACTGGGAGGCAGGGAAGGAGGGAAGTGCCTGGTTCTCCATCCCACCTCCATGGTCCCTTCCCAGCAGCCTCATGCCTCAGCCAGGGCTCGGGGAGGGATGAGGATGGGGTTTGAGCGCGCCCGGAGCATCCCGCCTCGGTGAGCTCTGGTGGCTGTGGCCTGCCTCGGCTTTCCCAGAGGGAGAGCCCAGATCCGGGCTCCTGCCTGGGATTCTGGGACAGAAGGAAGGGCAGCAATAGAAAGAGGGGCAAGGATCCCAAGGTCTCCAGACCCTGAGGCCACCCCATGCGCTCTGCAGGCTCGTGCCTGTGCCTGTGCCTGTGCTGAGCTCGCTCCGAGCAGATCCAACTTTCCATGAACGTTGGGATTTTCTGGCAGCCGCAATGGGTTTTTTCCCTCCTTCCTGCTTTTAAAAGCTAAAAATAGTTTGGAGGCCCCTTTTCCCTCTGTCTTTTCTCTCGAGACGTTTGTTCCTGAAGGATTTGATTCTCTCTTTGTGTTTTCTCCTCTTGGCTTCAATAAATGCTCGGGTTTACACTCGACTCTCCCAGTGTAGGGAAGCAAATCCCATGGGATCTGCTCCAAAAGTGGGGCTGTGCCTCCCTTTGGGCTGACAGAGCCTTTGAGATCCTTTTGGCTCTCACAGGCAGGATGGGGAGAGCAGTGGAACACACGGAGAAGGAGGAGGAGGATGGTCCCTGTTCATCCCTTTCCCGAGGGACGTGGGAGCGACGCAGCTGCCATGGAAGTGATGTATTTTTAGCCCAGTGCCAGTTGGAGCCTGGGAGGCTGCAGGGAAATAAAAGCAGGATCCGATGGGAAGCGAGGGGGGAAAACCCAAACTGTGGGCACAGGAGAGAACTTCATAGAATGGAACAGTTTGGGTCGGAAGGGACCTTCCGAGATCATCACACAAACCCTATGTGGCTTGAAGGGACATGGGGGGACGTGCTCAGGTCCCCAGGAGCCTCCGGAGGAAAGGGAAGGATGGGATAATGTTCACCTCATCCTTCTCTGAGCTCCTGCGTCTGGTCCTCCCTGGGGTATCCCAGAGGCTTTTAGGGAAAATAGGTCTGTCCTCAAGTCTCCTGGGATTTACCACAGGGCTTCCTGAGCATCAGCGTGTCCAATCTCAGCCTTTTTACTTCTAAATGGTGCTGGTGCCCCCTAAAGCATCAGAGGCTCTGGATGTGCCCGGCGCTGCACATACCCCAAACCCCATCCCAAAGAGCCAGTGACCCCCCAGTTGTACCCAGGTCCCAGAATTCGGAGGTGGTTAACTCCATCAGGAACAGCGGGATGGATCCCTGCCGGCAACGCTGGGGTGGCCGCTGTGAGGAGCTGCTGCCAGATGGGACAGCTCAGGCTCTGGATCCGCTCCCAGATGGCATTTTTGTCCCGTGAGTCAGTGCCATGAAAGGAGTGGGATGCACTGGAAGGACCGTGGTGCCCCAGGAAGGGGGTTAATGGAGTACGGCACCGGGTGGATATCTTGGAATGACTTTTCCGTGGCTGGCTCAGGTCAGAAAGCAGAAAGAAACGCAGGAAAAGCTGCTGTTGGCCAAGCAAGGAGCCTCCTACACACAAGTCTGGGAATGTCGGTGCTTGCTCATCCTGGTGGGCAGGAGGAGAGGAGTGGAGCAGCTCCTCCATGTGTTCCCGATGTGAAGTGGGGCAGATCCTGCTGTGGGGCCACCAGCTCCTCCCTGCTATTTCTGAGCCATGGGGGCAGGAATTCTGCCCCAGGAATGTGCACCACGTGCCTGTGCACATCCTACACCCCATTGTGAAGGAGGAGGGGTGACGACCTCTGTTCTGGGCTGGCAGCACAACCACCCTGGTGCTGACAGGCACCCACAGGGCTGTGCTTTTTATAGGACTTACCAAAATAGCGTCAGGTTGTGTATGGGGTGGGAGCCGGGTCGGGTTCCCCAGGCACAGAGCAATGGGTCCATAAGGAACAGCCTGGACCTGCTCTTGGAGGGCTGGAAGAGCGAGGGGAGGAGCGAGGGATGGGATGAGGTGATGCTGGAGGACAGGAGAGTCACCCACAGTGCAGTGTGGGACCGTGCCTGCCATATACACTGTGCCGTATACACTGTGCCGTATACACTGTGCCATGCTACACTGTGCTGTATACACTGTGCCATATACACTGTGCCATGCTATACTGTGCCGTATACACTGTGCCATGCTACACTGTGCTGTATACACTGTGCCATGTACACTGTGCCGTATACACTGTGCCATGCTATACTGTGCCATGCCATATACACTGTGTCATGCTGCACTGTGCTGTATACACTGTGCCATATACACTGTGCCATGCTGCACTGTGCCGTATACACTGTGCCATATACACTATGCTATGCTACACTGTGCCATGCCATATACACTGTGCCATATACACAGTGCCATATACACTCTGCCATCCCATATACTCTGTGCCATATATACTGTACAGTATACACTGTGCCATGCTGCACTGTGCCATGCCGCACTGTGCCATGCCATATACACTGTGCTGTATACACTGTGCCGTATACACTGTACCGTGCTGCACTGTGCCATATGCACTGTGCCATATGCACTGTGCCATGCTGCACTGTACCATGCTGCACTGTGCCATATGCACTGTGTCATATGCACTGTGCCATATACACTGTGCCATATGCACTGTGCCATGCTGCACTGTGCCATGCTGCACTGTGCCATAGACACTGTGCCATATGCACTGTGCCATGCTGCACTGTGCCATAGACACTCACCCATCCCATGTGGTCCCTGCAGGAATGCCAAGAAGGAAGGGGACCTGCTGACAGCGCAGGCGCGGCTCAAGGACGTGGAGGCTCTGCTCAACTCCAAGGAGGCCGCGCTCTCCACGGCCCTGGGCGAGAAGAGGAACCTGGAGAACGAAGTGAGGGACCTGAGGGCGCAGGTGGCCAAGGTGAGCATTGACAGCCCCTGTCCCCCACCATGTCCCCGGCCAGCCGTGGGGCAGAGCCAGGGCCGGGTGCTCAGGAGCCCGCTGTGACCGTCCTCAATGCCCTGCAGCTTGAGAACGCCTTGGGTGAAGCCAAGAAGCAGCTGCAGGATGAGATGCTGCGCCGCGTGGACGCCGAGAACCGGCTCCAGACGCTGAAGGAGGAGCTGGAATTCCAGAAGAACATTTACAGTGAGGTGAGCCTCCATGTGCCGCGGCAGATAACACCCCTCCGGCCGAGCCATGTCCCCGTTCCCAAAGCTGATCCCACTGTGTCCTGTCCCCAGGAGCTGCGGGAGACCAAGCGCCGCCACGAGACGCGGCTGGTGGAGATTGACAATGGGCGACAGCGGGAGTTCGAGAGCAAGCTCTCGGAAGCCCTGCAGGAGCTGCGGAGCCAGCACGAAGCCCAGATCAGGCTCTACAAGGAGGAACTGGAAAAGACCTATGGGGCAAAGGTGAGCAGCACCCCACGTGCCTTGTCCCCTCCTCACCCTGCCCCATAGGGGTGATGGGGATGGTGACCCATCCATCCTTCGTGTCCTCCAGCTGGAGAATGCCAAGCAGTCGGCTGAGAGGAACAGCAACATGGTGGGTGCTGCCCATGAAGAGCTGCAGCAAACCCGGATCCGCATCGACAACCTCTCCTCGGAAGTCAGCCAGCTCCAGAAGCAGGTGAGTGAGGACCAGGGGGGTCCCTCTGATTTAGTGTGTGGTGTCCCTGCCCACGGCAGGGGGTTGGAACTGGATGATCTTAAGGTCCTTTCCAACCCAAACCATTCTATGATCCTATGCTCCATCAATGATTCTTAGATGGAGCAGCCACCCTCACCTTCCCTTCCCTACACAGTTGGCCGCCAAGGAAGCGAAGCTGCACGACTTGGAGGATATCCTGGCCAGAGAACGTGAGACCAACCGGCGCCTGCTGTCCGACAAGGAGCGAGACATGGCTGAGATGAGGGCGCGCATGCAGCAGCAGCTCGATGAGTACCAGGAGCTGCTGGACATCAAGCTGGCTCTGGACATGGAGATCAACGCCTACCGCAAGCTGCTGGAGGGCGAGGAGGAGCGGTGAGCATGGGGTGCTGCACCCAGCCGGCTCGGTGGGTCCCGGCCCTTGTGTCCTCACTGATCCCATCTCACCTTCTCCTCCTGCCCAGGCTGAGGTTGTCCCCCAGCCCGTCCTCCCACAAAGGTACATCCCGGAGCCACTTGTCCACCCCGGGCTCCTCCAAGAAGAGGAAGCTGGAGGACAGCGAGAGCCGGACCAGCTTCTCCCACCATGCCCGGACAAGTGGCCGCGTTGGTGTGGAGGAGGTTGACTTGGAGGGGAGGTTCGTGAGGCTCAGGAACAAGTCCAACGAGGTGCGTTTGCCTTCAGGGAGGATCCAAGGGGGGGTCAGTTCAGCCCTACTTCACCCCATGGGGAGGAGGGAACAGGGACAAGCTGATGAGGAATGGAGGGATCTAAGGATGGGTCTCTTGCAGGACCAGGCGATGGGGAACTGGCAGATCAAGAGGCAGAATGGAGACGATCCCCCCATCACCTACCGCTTCCCCCCGAAGTTCACCCTGAAGGCTGGACAAGTGGTCACGGTGAGTCACTGCCCAGTGACAGATCCAGCCAAGATCCCAGACACAGGTCATAGAATCAGAGAACCCCAGACTGGGTTGGGTTGAAGGGACCTTAAAGCTCACCCAGTCCCAACCCCTGTCACGGGCAGGGACACCTTCCACTAGAGCAGGTTGCTCCAAGCCCCTGTGTCCAACCTGGCCTTGAACACTGCCAGGGATGGGGCAGCCACAGCTTCTCTGGGCACCCTGTGCCAGCGCCTCAGCACCCTCACAGGGAAGAGCTTCTGCCTTATCTCCAACCTGAACTTCCCCTGTTTCAGTTTGAACCCATCACCCCTTGTCCTATCGCTCCAGTCCCTGATGAAGGTCCCTCTCCAGCATCCTTGTAGCCCCCTTCAGACACTGGAAACTGCTCTGAGGTCTCCATGCAGCTTCTCTTCTCCAGGCTGAACAGCCCCAGCGTTCTCAGCCTGTCCCAGATGGGCTGTTGGAGACATGGAGCGCTTGGACCTGGGGTGCAGGCTCCTTGGCACGTGGCTTTTCTGAGGGACAGAGCCATGGCCCTGGGCTCTGGGCTCTGCAGACCTGAGACGTTGCTTTTCTCTGTGCACTTCTCCCTAGATCTGGGCCTCAGGGGCTGGGGCGACCCATAGCCCCCCCAGTAACGTGGTGTGGAAAGCCCAGAGCAGCTGGGGCTCTGGGGACAGCCTGCGCACTGCCCTCATCAACTCCAATGGGGAGGTAAGAGCCCAAGGGCAGCTCCAGGGCACAGGGTGGGGGTCAGCAGCCACCTAAGCCCCCAGCTCCTTCCCTGTCCCCTGCAGGAGGTGGCCATGCGGAAGCTGGTCCGCACCGTGATCATCAACGATGACGATGAGGATGAGGACGATGATGAAGTTAACATCCACCACCGCCATCACCACGTGAGTAACGCAGGGGGCTGTTGGAGGGATGCTGGGGGGCTTGGGTCTGGCCCCAGGCAGGATGGGAGGCAGCTCAGCGTCACCTGGATCAGTCATTACAGGAGAAGGCAGTTGGGAGACTGCTGTGGAAACCACCACGTGGGAGAAGCCAATAGATTTCTGGCACCTGCAGAAGATTCCTGTTTGCCATAAAAGCTCTAGAGACCCTGCTGGAAGTCATCTGCAAGCCTGAGCAGCCTTCACCTGCTGCAGAACAGGCTGGAGGAACCAAGGAGGGGGGCTGAGGTGGTACCTCGCATTGCTCGGAGGTGGAGGACAGGATGGCGGGACTGGAGGGAAAGCTGGATGCTGCTCCTGGGGCTGTGGGTCTGCATCCATCATCCACTTCCCTCTGAGTTCTTGGGATCTGAAGAGCTGTGTGAGTCAGATATTGATGATCCCTAAGCTCCTGCAGGCCAGTGCTGCCCATTTATCCGGGGCTGGATCCTTGAATCCTTTGCAAGAGTGAATTTCCCATTGGAAAGCAGTCAGCTTGTGCTTTCCCAGGCAGCGAGGAAGAGGATGCTCTTGGATAAGCACAAGAGAAGCACAGTTAAGATGAGTCCTATGTGCTGAGAGCCCTGGGGCAGTGGGGACAGTTCATCCACCTGCAGTGTGCCAGCCCCAGTGATTTGGGATGATGATGATGATGATGATGATAATAGTAATAGTAATAGAGTCATGGAATGGTTTGGGTTGGAAGGACCTTAAAGCTCCTCCAGCTCCAACCCCCTGCCACGGGCAGGGGCACCTTCCACTAGAGCAGGTTGCTCCAAGCCCCATCCAACCTGGCCTTGAACACTGCCAGGGATCATCATCATCATCATCATCTAAGAGTATTAATAATAGTAATTAGAAGAGAAAGAAGAAGAAAAAGGAGAAAGAAGAAAAACAAGAAGAAGAAAAAGAAAAAGAAGAAGAAAAGGAAAAAGAAGAAGCAAACGAAGCAGCAGAAGCAAAAGAAGCAGAAGCAGAAGGAGAAGCAGAAGCAGAAGAAGAAGAAAAAGAAGAAGAAGAAGAAGTAGAAGAAGAAGAAAAAGAAGAAGAAGGAGGAGGATGAAAAGAAGAGGAGGAGGAAGAGGAGAATGTATAGTTATAATTAATAATAATATAATTATTATTGTTATTACCACTATTACTTTCAAAACAGGGGATGGATGGGATGGGTGGCGCATGCACCCTCTTTGAAGACTACCTTGAGGAGCCCTCCTGGCTCCCACCATGGTCCTCAGGGCAGGGTGCTTGAGGCAGAAGATGCTCTGGCGGGTGCTTGAGGTCCCTTTGTCTGTGTCCCCCCTCCCTCTGGTGCAGGGCAGCTGCGGTGGCCCCGGGGACCCCGGTGAATACAACCTGCGCTCACGCACCGTGGTCTGCGGCACGTGCGGGCAACCGGCTGACAAGGGGGGCAACCAGAACGTCGCCACCATGTCCTCGGGCTCGTCCACCTCCAGCGTGACCGTCACCCGCAGCTACCGCAGCATGGGCGACTCCGGCAGCATCGGCCTCGGGGAAACGCTGGTGACCAGGAACTACCTCCTGGGTGACTCCAGCCCTCGTCGGCAGGTTAGTGCCTGGCTCCGCACTGCCCTGGTGCTGCCGGAGCCCACCATGACTCTTCATCCTCCTCTCTCAACAAGGCAGCACCTTCCTCTTCCTCCTTTCTGCTTTTCCTCTTGCTCTGGGCACCTTTGTAAGGGGAGGGACTGGGAGAGGATGTCCACAGCATCTCCCCATCCCATGCTTGACCCCTGGGAGCATCCCTCATCCCCATGGCTCTCATTCCACCCATCATTTGTGCTGGGCACTTGCAGATTAATACCCTCAATATCAATCAATACCCTCCTCTAATTCCCCAATTCAGGTCTAGAAATCCCAGTGCTGAGGGGAGTTCATTGCATCCCGAGGGGATCGGGGGGGATCCCACTTGGAATTTGCTGCCTCCGTCACAACCAGGGCAAATAATCGATGACAGTGATTTGGGTTTCATGCGCTGCTTTCCCTCTCTTCCTCCCAGGCTCAGGCCGTGCAGAACTGCAGCATCATGTAACTCCGTGGCACCATTCCTGGGATCCCTCGGCAGGTTTTGCTTTCCCAAAGCCAGAGTACTTTGGTGTTTTCTTTTCAACCCACTGACATCCAGCACCAACGTTGGGATTTTTTCTTTTCTAGAGCAGGAATTTTATATATAAATCTATTCAAAACGCTTCCAGATGCTTTGATTTTTTGTTTTTGTAAAGAAAAAAGATCTATTTCTATAAAAAACAAAAACCAAACAAAAAAAAAAACCAAAAAAGCTTTTTCAGCTTCCAAATCTTTTTAAAACTGCAGCCAAAGACAAGGAGGAATTGTGTTTACGGAGCAGGAGATTGGAATTCGACAGCTCCATAGATGCTATCCTAGTATTTGCCAAAGCTTTTTCTCTAGGGCTGGGAGAAGCGAAGCCATTCCCATGGGGCTGAGCAGAGCAGCTCTGATGCTGGTGCCTGACGTGGAGCGATGCCTCGAGCAACTCGGGCTCTTTTGGGGATTTGCTCCCCAAATTCCCATTTTTTTCCCCCTTTTTCCCCCATTTTCAGGTCCCCGCTCGCGGGCATCCGGCAGCATTCCCGTCACTCCATGTACTGTATTCCCCAGCCCAAGCGCCTCTTTGCCCCTTGGGGTCTCTCGTTTATAAGCAGCCAAGTTGTGCCTTAGCCAAGGCGGGAGCCGCTCCGGAGCAGGGATCCCGCACGGCATCACGGGTGGATGGAATATGGGAAGTGAAACGCCCTGGAGCTGTATGCTGGGACCAGATGGATTCGGTGGATGGGGTGATGGACCTCGCTCCTGCAGGACCCACTTGAACGTCCTCTTCGGGGGATGCTGCATCCAGTGGGGTTCAAACCCCTCTTTGTTCTCCAGTGGTAGGAGCTCAGGAGCCCTTTTCCAGGCAGGATGAGGCCAAGGATGCTGTAGGAAGCATTGAGGAAGGTTTTCCTTTGAGTGAGGGGGATCTGGGGGGCAGCTCCCCTCTCTGCCAGGCTCCATCCAGCTCTTGACCCCCAGCCTGAGGACAGGATCAGGCCCCCGGTGCGAGCCCCCTGCTCCAGCGGGATATGGTGACACCGCGTTATGTATCTGTGCTTGCAAAGCTTCTGTATTCCTGCCTCTATTTCCTTCTGGAATCAATAGAGCTGATCCCTTCCCACCCTGTGTGCTGTTGTCATTGATGTCCTGGGAAGCGGGTCGGGATTGTGGGACCGGAAGCCCCCCAGCTCCAACACTAGTGAAGAGGGGATGGAACGTGGGGAGAAGGCTCAGAGATTCCCTGCCCCTGGGCTTTTGGGAAGCAGAAATCCCCCTGGATGGGACAGATTGGGGGGGGGGGGGAGCTGTAGAACCTGAGTGAGCCCCAGGGTGCAGCTTTGCTCCTACCACGGGATGACCCCAGCACCCCACCAAGGGGACCCCTTCCCCGTGTATTCCCGCCCTGCCCGGGCTGTGCCAGGCACTGGAATGAGGCGGGAGGAGATGTGGCAAGAAGGAGGGAGCTGTAAAGCTGGTCCCTAATCGGCTTTACTGGGCCTGGCGCTGGGAGCCGCGATGTGAGGAGCACGGACGGGTGAGCGCAGGCACAGGTAGGTGCCCACCCAATGGGTCCCCCTCATTGAACGGGGTCACAGCACCCTGGAGATGGGTGCAAGCAGGGCTGAGGGCAATGGGTTCCAAGGGGTGAATGGGGCTGGTGACACTGGGGCCCTGCCACATCAGGGCTGGTGACACTGGGAAGTCAGTGCCCCTTCGCCTGCCTCAGTGCCCCACGAGCTGTGGGCTCCTTGCACGGCCCCATGGGGACCTTGTACAGCACCTGGGGACCTTGTACAGCACATGGGGACCCCACACATCCCATGGGGACCTTGCACAGCCCCATGGAGACCATGTACAGCCCACGGGGAACTCACACATCCCATGGGAGCCTTGCACAGCCCATGTAGACCTTGCATAAGCCCCACTGGCGCCTGGTGCAGCCTATGGGGCCCATGTACAGCCCATGGGGAGCCCGTATGGCCCATGACACCTCACACAGCCCATGAGGACCATGCACAAGGGAGCCTGTGGCAGAGCCCCAGCCCAGGTTTGGGGTTCTCCTGCTGCAGCCACAAGGCTGAGCCCAGCTTTGGGCTCCCCAGGGTGGGTGACAGGAGGGAAATGAGACCATGGCCCGTCCGCACCCACTTGTGCACTGAGCGGCAGGGTCTCTGCGGGAGAGCCTTGGAGCAGCCCTTGGGCTGGGATAGAGCCAGGAATGCCCAGCACATCTGGCGGGAGGTGCCAGGGGCCCCACCAGCCCCACACCGGCCCCCTCCAGGCCCCTGCATGCCCAGGGGGATTAAGGTCAGGTCTCCCTGCTAATCGCAAGGGTGCTTTGAGATGGGAGCTTGAGCCCACTGCCACCCCCCAAGGTTGCACCCCAAGGGGCTGCATGTCATGGGGGGACCCTTGGGGGGACCAAAAGTGGGGGGAGAAGGAGGGGACGTGGCTCAACCCTTGGGGTGGGAAGGGGCCGGGGCAGCTCTGCATCCCCACAGCTTTGGCTAAGCCTTCAAGGCACGAGGCACAAGCTCCTTATGGATCCCAGGCAAAGGCTCCGGAGCACTGGAGCCTCGTGGGAGTGGGGAGCAGCCAAGGGGGAAAAATGGGCTCCTGGATAGGCTCGTTCCCAGCCTGATGCCTTTGGGGTGCTGGTGCCCCCAGCAGGTACCTCCCTGGGGTTCCTCATGCCTGGTCCAGGTTGGAGACAAGGGACTTGCCTGAGGATGTGCAGGGAGGAAGCAGCGGAGGCAGGATCCTGTTTCGGGGTTCCAGCAAGGGGAAGGAGAAGTGGGATCGGGGCAGACTTGCTCTCATGGGAAGTGCCATCGACCAAACTGGGGTGCTGGGGGGTGCTCAGGATGGGGTCCTGTTGATGGGCCAAGAACCCCCTCTGGGGACCCCACCCCCCCAAGCCAGCACGGCTGGTGCGAGGTGGGGGAGTGGGGATGAGGGTCCAGGGATGTGGTGTGCATATGGGGGTGCAGGGATTCAGGGATGCACTGTGGCTGTGGGGGCACAGGGATGGGACTCAGGAATGCAGTGTGGATATGGGGAGGCAGGGATAGGATTCAGGGATACAGTGTGGATATAGGGGGGTGTAGTACAGCCACAGGGGTGCAGAGGTGGGTACAGGGATGCATTGTGGATAAGGGGGTGCAAGGATGGGGGTGCAGGGATGGGGTGCGGGGCCATACTGCAAACAGGGGCAGAGCAAAGCTGGGGTGACACGATGTAGTTATGGGGCAGAGCAGCGTGTCCAAAGCTGGGGGGGGCGCTGCTCAGGGATGTCTGTGCTGTGCGTGTCCCCGCACATGTGCGTGTGTGTGCGCGGTCATACATGTGCCGTGTACACGCGTGTCCGTCCGTGTGTCCGTCCGTGTGTCCGCCCCGAGCCGTTGCCATGGCGACGTGAGCAGCATCCGGCGGCCCCGGGGATGCTCCCGCCAGCCCGGCCCTGGGCTGCCGCAGGTCGGTACCGCCGCGCACGGGGACCGGGGCTCCGCGGGGGCTGCGGGTGGTCGCTATAGCGGGGATGGGCTCTGGGGACCCCCCCAGACCGCCCTGATGCTGCCGGGCGGTGACAAAGGGCCGGAGGTCCCAGCCCCGGGGATCGCTTCCCTGCATCCCGCGTTAGGAGCACCCCCCCCCCCCCTTCATCCCACATCTCCCGCGCACCCCTCCACATCCCTCCGCTACCCCCCAGTTCCCTCCTGTGCATCCTCCCACCTCTTTCTATCCCCACCCTTTGCGTTCCCCACCTCTTGAATCCCTCCCCATCTCCCTGTATTCTCCCCCAGATTCCTCCCCTGCATCCTGCTATATCCTTACTGCATCCTTTGCTTTCCATCTCCCCCACCCCTCCTCCTGCCCGGGCTCTGAGGTGGGGGGGGCGGGAGTAAGGTTGTTCCTGGGTGTTGGAAGCATCTCAGCACCTCTCCATTCCACAGGGATGCTCCTGAGGGGTGACATGCCCCATCCTGGCCAGGATGGATGGGGCTTGGAGCAACCTGCTCTAGTGGAAGGTGTTCCGCCTGTGGCAGGGGGTTGAAGCTGGGGTTTAAGCTCCCTCCCAACCCAAACCATGCTGTGGTTCTATTCTATGACATGGGCAGAGGTTGGGGCCTCCCTGTTCCCTTGCTGAGCACATGGCCTGGGTCTGGCTCCATCCTGGGGCAGCTTAAACCACTCTTTGGAAGGAGAATTTGTGTTTCTTGGCAGCACAACATTCCCTGGCATTGGAGGGAATGTGGAGAGGGGACCCATGGAGCCACGGCCGTGGTGAACCCGGAAGCACCAGGGACAACCAAACTACTCCAGCATTGAGTGGCCCTTGGCGACACTCGCTTCCAAACCCTATCCAGGGAGGCTGTAATGTCCATATGTGCCCCCCTCGCATATGGACCACTTTGGATCCAGAAAGGATGAGGGCCAGGGCTGGGATGGAGCTTCTGGAGCAGCTTCCACCCTGTATCAGATCTGGCTTGTGCTGGGGGGAGGACACAGCCCCACCACGGCCCCCCTGAGCCTTCAGCCTCACCAAGGAGCCTCTTACTCCCTTTCCCATCCCTCCTCCCCCTCCGCCGGCCCCGGTGGCTCCAGCCCAGGGCAGAACAATGCGGCCGGTCCGAGGCTCCGTGTGTCCCCAAGTGGGAAATCCGGGGCAGAGTAACCTACTTTCTGTGCTCACAAGGAGCTTTCTGTCCCAGCCAAGCGAGGTGGTGGGGACAGCGCTGCCCTCCTGGGGCCCGGGGTCCCTGCGGGTGGATGGTGGCACTGGGGGATGCAGGTAAGGAGGCACAGACAGGGCAGGATGCGCCTGGAGTGGGGTATTGGGGTGCTCAGATGTGGCTCTGGCCTTGGGGGGACTCCAGGGCATTGGCTTTGGGGGGTTCCTCGCCCCGGAGCTGCCTGGGGTGAAGGATGGAGCCTGCCCGAGCCCTAGTTCATGGGGGGCAATGTCCAGCCCCATGGCCTGGTTTTAAGGGGTAATGCTCAGCCCTATGGCACTGTTTTCAGGGGTGATGCTCAGCCCCATGGCGCTGCTTTTAGAGGGGTGATGCTCGCCCTGTAGGGCTTTTTGGAGGGTGCAATGTCCAGCCCATAGCACTGTTTTAGGGGGTGATGCTCAGCCCCATAGCATTGTTTTAGGAGGTGATGCTCAGCCCCATGGCACTGTTTTAGGGGGTGATGCTCAGCCCCATGGGGCCATTCGCAGGAACGATGCTCAGCAGAAAAACCACCATTGCTTCACCCTCGCTCCAAAGCCAGGCGGGAACCCGGGCACTGGGACACCCCGTTCCCCCCCAGCAGGAGGAGCAGCAGCACCGCAGCTCCCATCCCGGCTCCCTCCACCAGGCTCCGCAGGGCGGGCGCGGAGCAGGCTGAGGCTCGTCCCCTTCCAGCAGGACTTTCTGGTTCCCGCAGTCGCTGCCGGGGCAGCGCTGGGCTGGGCCGGGCCCCAACTGCGCTGGGAGCCCCGTCCTGGGACCAGCACCGGGCATGGGGCCGGGGGGCGCTTCTGGCCGCATCACCCGCTGGGTGATGATGATGGCCCAGGGGTGGAGGTGAAGCGGCTCCGTCCTCGCCCGCCGGAGAGGTAAAGCTGCTCCGTGGGGACACGGTGGCTGCTCCAAAGGGACCACGGGGTCCTCAAGGCGCTGTTTTGAAGGGGTGATGCTCAGCTCCGTGGAGCTGTTTGTGGGGACAGTGCCCAGCCCCATGGGGAGGGCTTTCCCTGTTGCTTCTAGCAAGAGGGGCAAAAAGAGTTGGAAGGGGTGGGGGTGTTCCATGGTTTATACCCACACACCCTCCTATGGACCCTGTGGCCACTGATGGAGCCACACGGAGGGGTCCCAGAAGGACATAGGGATGGCACCGCCTGTGCCGCGGTGAGAATGGGACTCTCTGCCTCACACTTGGGGGTCACACGTGTCTCGATGCATTGAGGCCCCACGGCCCCCCCGCGCCGGGTGCTGGTTCCCCCTCGTGTCATTTCCGCCCCAGGGACACGCGGTGCCAGCGCCGCGGGGCTCTGATCCCCCATCCTTCCCGCAGGGATGGTGCCGGGACGCTCCATGGGGGCCCCCCCGCTGCCCCCCAACGCCCTGCGCCTGCTCTGGGCACTGCTGGTGCCGGTTGCGCTGCTCTGCGCCGAGCCCCGGCCCCGCGCCACCTTCCACAGCGGTGAGTGAGGGCAGGGAGAGGGATCGGGACGGGCTGGGGGACACCATCGGCATCATGGGGTCACGGGATAGGTTGGGATGAAGGGACCTTAAAGCTCCTCCAGTTCCACCCAGGGACACCTTCCACTAGAACAGGTCGTTGGGTTGAGGATCCATCCATGGGCTGCTCTCCATCACCTCCCCCCCTCCCATTCCCCCTCGTTTTGGCAGTGGGAAGGTGGTGGTGGGGCTGGGGACCTTCTGCTGTGTCCCGAGTACCACGACAGGGTGGCACAAGGGTGATGCAAAGGGTGACCACAGGGGCCGATGGAGTGAGGCTGGTTGGTACCCAAACCCCTTTGGGAGTGGGATGCTGGGCGCACCCCAGGGTACCAGCTCTACCACAGAGACTTCTGTGCCCTGCCGAGGCCCTTGGCCCTGCTGCCACTTCCACTTCCCCATGCAGCCATTCCGAGAAGTGCAACACTTCCCTCTGCTCTCTCCCTGTTTCCGTGGTTGATGGGGGCAAACAAGAAGCTTGAGACCATCAGGGAGGGCTTGGAACCCCCCCCCCCAAGTTGTCCCCTTAGGATGATGGATCCCCCAGACCATGGCCATGGTCATGGGCAGCGCTGGCAGCCCAACAGGGGACAATGAACACCCCATTTCTAACAGGACACCGACCCGGTGTCACAGGGTGAGGCGTGCTCAGGGACATCCAGCTCCTGCAGCAGGACCTGGAGGGGACAGCAGGGAGCTGAGGATAGTGATGGGGTGACCATGGAGGAAGCAGCTCCCCCCATTTCGTATGTGAGAGCTGCCACATCCGCACCTCCCCGGTGGTGCCACATCCGGGCTTGACGGTGGCACCGGGACCTCTCTGGGTGGCCCTTGGCACTTGTCACCCTTCCCTCTCTGCCCAGGGGACCCCCGGCGGACCCTGACCCACTTCAGCCAGGCCAATGTCTTGCACTACGACATCTTCCTCCTGAGTGAGGATGAGGAGGAGCTGTACGTGGGGGCACGGGACAGGGTGCTGGCCCTCGCCGTCGGCACCCCCGGCACCATCCGCGCCAAGGCCTCGGTGAGCAGCAGCTTTGGGGTGATGCCCTTGGCCGTGCCTCAGTTTCCCCACTCATCTCCCTTCCCTCCAACAGATAACGTGGGGACCCACGGCCGAGAAAACCTCCCAGTGTGCTTTCAAGAAGAAGAGCCAGGAGGTGGGACAGCACCATGGGGTTTGGGGGGGTCCCATAGGGGCTACGGGGTGCTCAGCCCCTCACTTCTTACTCTTCCCCCCCACTGCAGACCGAGTGTTTCAACTTCATCCGGGTGCTGGTGCCCCTGAACCAGACCCACCTCTATGTGTGTGGGACCTACGCCTTCAGCCCCGCGTGCACCTACATCGTGAGTGTGCCCCTCAGAGGAGGGTGGGGATAAGGGGGGGGGGGCAGCATCCTGCAGGATGGGGTATTGGAGCTTCATTGCATCCCAGGATGTCCCCTGGGATGTGGGGTGCTGGGTACCCCCTGCCGTTGGGGTTATAGAAGCCCGTGGTGCCTCTAAGCACGCTGCCATGGATGGAGGTGGTGAAGCCCTGGTTTGGGGTCCCTCAGGTGACCCCAGGCTTGCCCCTGCCTCAGTTTCCCCACCTGCCCAGGGACTCCCCAGCCATTTCTGTGCACTTTGGGGCTGATCCTTCTCCCCGTCCCCACAGCTCCTGGAGAACTTCACGCTGGTGTCCAACAGCAGAGGACAACCCTTCCTGGATGGGAAGGGCCAGTGCCCCTTCGACCCGCAGCACACCTACACGGCCCTGCTGGTGGGTGAGTACGGGGCTGGTGGCCCCTATGGGTGGGCACCCATTGCTGGGGTGGGATGGAGGCTGATGGAGAGGGGCGGTCCCGGTGTCCCCATGCAGAGGGTGAGCTCTACGCCGGCACCATGAACAACTTCCAAGGCAACGAGCCCATCATCTCCCGCTCGCTGGGCAGCAGGACCCTGCTCAAGACAGATGCTTTCCTCCGCTGGCTTTCGGGTGAGCAAAGGGGACAACCCTTGGGAGAACCCCCCCGGAACCCTCCTTGTGCCACCACCAGCTCCTCACCCGCTCCCCCACAGCCGACGCTGCCTTCGTGGCCTCCTTCAGCATCCCTCGAGATGACAAAGTCTACTTCTTCTTCGAAGAGACCGCTGAGGAGTTTGACTTCTTCGAGCGGCTCCTGGTGCCGCGGGTGGCGCGTGTCTGCAAGGTGGGTGCATCACCCCTTGTCCTATCGCTCCAGTCCCTGATGAAGGTCCCTCTCCAGCATCCTTGTAGCCCCCTTCAGACACTGGGAGCTGCTCTGAGTTCTCCACTCAGCTTCTCTTCTCCAGGCTGAACAGCCCCAATGTTCTCAGCCTGTCTCCTACAGGAGCTGCTCCAGCCCCTGCTCATCCTCCTGGCCTCCTCTGGGCTTGCTCCAACAGTTCTGATGACAGAAGATGATGTTGGAGGATGAGGATGGAGGATGATGATGTTGGAGTATGATGATGTTGGAGGATGATGATGTTGGAGAATGATGATGTTGGAGGATGAGGATGGAGGATGGCAATGGAGAATGATAATAAAGGACGATGATGGTGGATGATGACGGAGGATGATGACAGGGGTACCCAGCTCCTGCCACCTTGGTGCTGAGCATCCCCCCATCTCCCGCAGAGCGATGTCGGTGGGGACAAGGTGCTGCAGAAGAAGTGGACAACGTTCCTCAAGGCCCAGTTGCTGTGTTCACAACCCGGCCACTTCCCCTTCAATGTCATCCATCACGCCTTCGCCCTGCCCCAGCCGGGCGGCGCTGACTTCTACGCCGTCTTCACCTCGCAGTGGTGAGTGCCGGCACCCAGGGGTGCTGCGGGTGCCCCTGGGGTGCACCCATGGGCACCGTGCTGTCCCCACAGGCAGGAGGGCAGGGCGGGCAGCGCTGCCGTCTGTGCCTACAGCCACGAGGAGCTGGAGAAGGTCTTCGAGGGCAAATACAAGGAGCTGAACAAGGAGAGCTCCCGCTGGACCGTCTATGGTGGCCCCGACATGAGCCCCCGGCCCGGCAGCGTGAGTGGGACAAGACCCATCCCTGAGGGATGCTGCTGATCCCTATGGGGAAGGGTTTTGCTGTTCCAGTTTGCTCCTACTGGAGTGAAATGGTGTCATGAGAGGGATGGGAAAGATGGGAAAGGGAGAAGGTCCCATCACATCCAATGATGCTGTCCCCCTCCCCGTGCCTCAGTTTCCCCATGCCAGCGCTGACTCCTCTCTCCCCACAGTGCTCCATGGGTCCCTCCTCTGACAAAGCCCTCACCTTCATGAAGGACCATTTCCTGATGGATGGGAAGGTGTCACCCACCCAGGGGCGGCCGCTGCTGGTGAAGACGGACGTCACCTACACACGTATCGTGGTGGATGAGACCCGCGGTGCCTCGGGGACCATCTACCGTGTCCTGTTCCTGGCCACGGGTGAGTTTATGTTGGGGGTACATGCACAGGGTCACCCCTCCCAACCCTTCCCTTGGTGTCCCCAAACCCACCCACGATGTCCCTTGTGCCCCACAGCGGATGGGTTCCTGCACAAAGCCGTGGAGCTGCCCGGAGCTCCCCACATCGTGGAGAGCATCCAGCTCTTTGGAACACCGGAGCCAGTGAAGAACCTACTGCTGGCCCCGGGGAAGGTACAGGGGATGGGGATGGGACAAGAACCCACCCCAAAGCTGGGATAGGCTCAACCCTGCTCCTCTCCCTCCAAAGGGCATCCTCTACGTGGGTTACTCCGGTGGCGTCCTCCAGGTGCCGTTGGCCAACTGCAGCCTGCACCGGAGCTGTGCTGAGTGCGTGCTGGCGCGGGACCCCTACTGCGGCTGGAACAGCGCCGAGGGGTCCTGCCAGCCCACCCGCGGCGCCCAGGACACGTGAGCCGGGATGAGGGTGGGAAAAGGGATGTGGAGCGGGAGCAGCGGGTCATGGAGGGGATCCTGCCCCTCTGTGAGCCCCCCCCTGCATCCTCCATCCAGCTCTGGGGCAGCAACACCCTGGGGACGTGGAGCTGTTGGAGCGAGGCCAGAGGAGGCCCCAGAGCTGCTGCGAGGGCTGGAGCAGCTCTGCTCTGGAGCCAGGCTGAGAGAGCTGGGCTGGGGCAGCCTGGAGAAGAGAAGGCTCCTGAAGGGGAGACCTTAGAGCAGCTCCAGTGCCTAAAGGGGCTCCAGGAAACCTGGAGAGGGGCTTAGGACAAGGGATGGAGGGACAGGACAAGGGGAATGGCTTTAACCTGCCAGAGGGGAGATCGGGATGGGATCTTGGGCAGAAGCTCTTCCCTGTGAGGGTGCTGAGGCGCTGGCACAGGGTGCCCAGAGAAGCTGTGGCTGCCCCATCCCTGGCAGTGTTCAAGGCCAGGTTGGACACAGGGGCTTGGAGCAACCTGCTCCAGTGGAAGGTGTCCCTGCCCGTGGCAAGGGTTGGAGCTGGAGGAGCTTTAAGCTCCCTTCATCCCAACCCATCCCATGATCCTGTGATCTCTGATGCTGATGCCGCTCTCCCACCACAGGAGCACGTGGCTGCAGGACATCGAGGCAGAGAGCCCGGCCACCCTGTGCCACCGCGGCCGGAGCGTGGCCATGCCCCGCGCATGGGGAGCACCGGAGGACCCCACCGCAGAGAGTTGAGTGTGGGGACACAGCGGGATGGGGGGGACACACGCAGGATGGGGACCCCATCACCCCACTGTCCCCCTCTGTACCCCACAGGGCTCACCCCGCCGCTTAACGCCGTGGTCCGCCTGCCCTGTCCCCATCCCTCCGCACTGGCCACCTACCACTGGCAGCAGCCCCACGGGGACCGCGGGGACACAGCGCTGCTGCCCGACCACACGCTGGTTGTCATCATGCAGCGGGGGACCGCGGGCACCTACAAATGCCAGGCCACTGAGAACGGCTACACATGGACCGTGGCTCATTACCAGCTCCGGGACCCCAGCGGGGCCACCCCACCGCCGGACGGGCTGGCTGAGGACGGGCTGCCCTGGGGGTCCTCTGGGGCCCCCCGCTCGTACTGGCCCCAGTTTGTCACTGTCACCGTGCTGCTGGCTGTGACGCTGGCCGCGGTCGCCTGCTTGGCTCTCCTCGCCTACCATGAGCAGCTCAAAGCCAGGAGCAAGGTTCGGGGGTGCAGCGCGCCCCACAGCCCCCCAACACAGCGCCGGGAGAAGGTGCCCCTCAATGGGGGCACCGGGGAGCCCGCGGCACCCGGAGGTACCACGGAGGAGGAGGAGGAGGAGGAGGAAGGCTCCCAACCCTGCTGCCTCCAGCTTGATGGGGACATCGATGCTGATAACAACAGGCTCCGTGTCCCCATGGGGGGCCCAGCGTGACGGTGCCACCGGGACGGGGAGCAATGGTGGGGGGGGATGTGGGGTGAATGTGAAGGGTTTGGGGGTTAATTTAACACACCCAACGTAACGTTTTGGGGTGGGGGCAGCGAAGGGGGTGGGATGGGGGGCACAGGGATAGGGATGAGGACGGTGCCGTTAGTGTCACCCCACGGAACAACCCCTGGTGCCCCATGTGCAACCCTGGGTGCTGAGCAATGGGAGGGGGGGGCACCCCACGGCCCTGCCCCACAGCCACCTGCCGTGGGGCGACTGTGGGGATGGAGCCTCCCCCCGCCCCGTCGGATGCTGTCGAGCCGCTGTTTTGGAAGCTGTAAATTTTCCTTGTCTTTGTACATTCGATGTTTTGTATTAAACACAAAAAGGAAAGAAACACCCCCCCCCCCCCCCAACCCTCCCCCGGCCTCGCGCAACACGAGGGCGCGCGCGTGCACGGCTATGGAGCTGGAATTCGGCGCTGGCCCTTTAAGAACAGGGCGCGGAAGGGGGGGTGAGGAGGGAGGGTTCGGATGTGCGCATGCGCATTCCGTTCCCCCATACGTCCTTCCCAGGATGCCGCCATCTTTACTGAGGGCGGAAGTAACGTTTTCCGTCCCTCCGCCGCGCCAACACCGCCCTCTTCCGGCGCGGCTTCAGCCCTTTTCCAAGATGGCACCGGTTCTCTGGCGCTGATTGGTCGAGCGGCGCCGCGCCGCTGGCACTTCATTTCCGGCCGGTGTCAGCCGAGCCGCCATGGGGCGGGGGGAGCGGCGGGACCGGGCGGCGGCGGCGCGGCCGCGGGGTGAGGGGAGGCGGCAGCCCCGGGGGGCGCCCGCGGCGGGGGGGGGGGGGGTGGCGGAGCGGCGGAGCGGGTCGGTGCCGATAGAGCCCGGAGGTGGGGGGGGGGGGTTGTGCTGCGGGAGCCCTCCGTGGGGGGGACACGGGACACGGCAGCGCCGTGGAACCGGGGCCGCGGATCCGCGCAGTGACCTTGAGCGGGGCCGGTGCCCGGCGCGTCCCGTTTGCCCGCGGGGTTGGCGCAGGTCGGGTGTAAGCGGCGGGGGCTCTGCCCGCGGGGTAAGGGGGTGATTTGGGGACGGGGCGGGGGGGGCAGCGTGAGGCTCTGCCCCGTCGCTGGCAGCGGGGGGGAGGTTTGGGCCCGCGTCCGTGCTGCGGGTGAAGGAGGGTGATGGAAGGGCTGGAAAGGGAGTTTGTGCCCGCTCGGAGCCGTGCGGAGCGGGTCAGAGCCTTCCCCTGGGAGCGGTTTGGGGGGGCTGGGACTTTCCCACTTCAGAGGATCTCCAAAGGCAGCCACGTGCAGTGAGCGGGGCTTGGAAAGGCTTCGGGATGCTTCCCAAAGGCATTAGTATGCCAAGCAGGACACCTCCGTGGCCAGCGCTACACAAAGGGCCTTGTCTGGAGCTTCCAAAGCATCACATTTAGATACAGCGGAACCAAAAGCAGTTTGGGGAGCGGGTGGATGGGGAAAAGGGAGGTAAATTGGGGGGGTTCGTACTGAGTTGGGGTCTGAGACTGAAGCTGGGTCCTGTAGGTGGTAGCACAGAGCAGTGAGGAAGCAGCAGCAGCAGTTCCTTTTCCATCCGTCTCCCCAAAAGTACTTGAAGCTCCTAGCGGGAGGTGGGACTAGTTCCGGGGGGGTTGGGACTGGAGGAGCTTTAAGGTCTCTTCCAACCCAAACCAGCTTTTTTGGCAGCTTTTTTTTTTGCTATGGAAGGAAAGTTCCTGTGGTTTCCTGTTGGGTTGGTGCTTTCAGGTGCTTTTCTCTCTTGGCTTGGACTCTGCAAGGAGTTTGCCTCATTCCAAGCTTGGTTAATGCACCCAGTGAGAACCAAGTGGTGGAACCACCAAGAGTCTTGTCTCGGAGAAGCACTTGGTGGTGACGGGGAGAGCAGTGGTAGCGCCCTGGGGCAGGGGGGGTCTGCTGCAGGAGGCTCTGCCTCCCCAACCCGCAGCTCCTGGTGCTCTGAATGCTGCCAAAGCCGGGAGGAAGGCACTCTGTGAGGGTGGACTTTGCTCACAGGGTGAGTTGCTGCTCAGCTGTGACTTTAACCCTCTTCTTCTCAGGGTCTTGGTCGTTAACCTGCAGGCTCTGTGAGGCTGTTTGCATTGCTCTTGTTCTGTTGGGTCTCCTGTTTTCACAACCTCCTCTTCCCTGGTTTCTGTCAGCTTCCAGGTTTGGAAGGTCCAAATGGAAATGCCCCAGGAAAATGGGTCTGATTTGTGCAGGGAATCTGGGAACGCAAAAGGAAACTTGTCATTTCCTTCCTTGTGCAGAGCCTGGAACTGAAAATTGATGTCCTGACATCTCAGAGCATCCCAAATCCGGAATGACTGGGGAGAAGCTGCTTTCGTTGACTACTTGGATTCCTGCGTGTCTGTTCAGAGGTGATGCTTCCCATTGGAGCAGTGTTCTTCCTCCATGGATCATGGAATCATGGAATGGGTTGGGTTGAAGGGACCTTAAAGCTTCTCCAGTTCCAACCCCCTGCCATGGGCAGGGACATCTTCCACTAGAGCAGGTTGCTCAAGCCCCTGTGTCCAACCTGGCCTTGAACACTGCCAGGGATGGGGCAGCCACAGCTTCTCTGGGCACCCTGTGCCAGCGCCTCAGCACCCTCACAGGGAAGAGCTTCTGCCCAAGATCCCATCCCGATCTCCCCTCTGGCAGGTTAAAGCCATTCCCCTTGGCCTGTCCCTCCATCCCTTGTCCAAAGCCCCTCTTCAGGTTTCCTGGAGCCCCTTTAGGCACTGGCAGACTTTAGGTGACTGAAGTGCTTCATCAGCTCCTCAAAGTGTCTCTCGTTTCAGATGCCAGCACTTCCCAATCTAGCCACTGGTGCTGAGCTTGGATCTGCTCTGTCCTGCTGAGGTAGGTCTGGGCCATCCCACCTCTCCTGGCCTCCAAGGAGTCATGGAGGACAAACGCAACATCCCCATCATTGAGTGGGAGCACTTGGACAAAAGGAAGTTCTACGTGTTTGGGATCTGCATGACGATGATGATCCGCGTGAGCGTTTACCCCTTCACGCTCATCCGCACCCGGTTACAGGTTCAGAAGGGCAAGAGCTTGTACAAGGGGACTTTTGATGCCTTTGTGAAGATCCTGCAGACAGAAGGGACAGCCGGGCTCTATCGTGGCTTCTTGGTCAACACCTTCACCCTCATCTCAGGCCAGTGCTACGTGACGACCTACGAGCTCACCCGCAAGTACGTGTCGCGCTACAACAACAACAACGCTGTCAAGTCTCTGGTGGCGGGGGGCTCGGCCTCCCTGGTGGCCCAGAGCATCACGGTGCCCATCGATGTCATCTCCCAGCACCTCATGATGCAGAGGAAAGGGGAGAGCATGGGCAGGTTCAAGGTGCAGAACCAGGATGGCAAACGGCTCTTGGTCTTTGGCCAAACCAAGGACATCATTGTACAGATCTTCAAGGCCGATGGCTTTAGAGGCTTCTACAGGGGTTACGTGGCCTCACTGCTCACCTACATCCCCAACAGTGCAGTCTGGTGGCCCTTCTACCATTTCTATGCTGGTAAGTGAAGGGAGACTTACCCCAGAAGTTGCTCCAACTGACTCTGAGACTGTGGGCCCAGCATGATTTGCTTTTTCTCTTTGATTTGGGGGGGGAGCAGAACCTGCCTTGAAACAAATCAAATCCTGTGGCTGTTGGGTTTAGCCTTCTCTTCCACTAATCCCAAATAATGCTTGCTTTCTGCATGGAAGGCTGTTGTCTGGCAATGGGCAGGGTTTTGAAGCCACTGTGCAAGTACAGTTCCAGCTCACGCAGACTCAGGGGTCTCAGTGGTGACAAAAAGACTTCTTAGGGCCACAAATCCTGTAGCAAAACCAAAGAGGTAAAGGCCAAATGTGCCATGATTCTGTGTCTCGAGATGGTGCTTCGGTTCCTGTAGCTCTAAAACTGGCACCAAGCCTTGGGCTATAAAACTACACTTGGTTGAACTTCGTTTCTCTAAGTTTCTCTCCCTTAGTTTCTCTGATGTTCTCTCCAGCTCAGCTCTGGTAATCCTTAGGGTGTTCCCGACTACTGAAGGTACTGCCCAGCCAAGATAATTTGCCTCTTTCAGATGGGTGCTGCCTGCTGCAAGTGGAAATGAAGATGCTGCTGTATGAAGCCCCCAGGGCAGTGCCTCTTTGCTGGCCCCTGGCCCTGTGCTGGGCTCCGCTGGCAGCAGCAGGAGGTCGCTGAACCCTCCCCAGGGCTCAAAGTGCAGTGCTGGCAGGGTGCTCTTTGGGTGCTGAGGTGCTGAACAGAGCAGCTCCCTTCCCTCCACCCAGCACCCAAAGGAACTGGGGCTTTTACACTGGCTTTGGGACAACTTGAATGGGTGGGAGATTGAAATTCCCCTTTGCTGAGGAGCAGAATGAGGGAATCCCTGGGATGAGCTGGACATATTCCTTAGGGATCCCACAGCAGGATCCCTGTGGAGATATCGATGTGCCCACTGGTAGCTCCAGCTTTCTGGATCTGTGGGAATCTGCAGACATTCCTGAGAGCCTCGTCTAAAAGCTTCCCCCAGCCCTTTAAAGGAGGGGGGAGTGTTTCGATGGTTTGGGGCCGTACGAGCTCATTCTGCCCTCTTTGCCCAGCATGGCTGAGGTTTGAGCTGCTTAGAAGCTGGCTGCTGGAGCACTGGCGTGTTTATGGGCTTGCTCCCTGCCCTTTGCTAACTCGATGTAGAAAGCAGCACTTAGACACACTGTGGGAGGAGGTGAAGCAGGGATCCTGGGTCTGAGTGAGGAGGGGGAGCTGAGGAGCTGCTTGAACAGCCGCTTGCACTGATGCTTGACTCTCTTTTCCATTCCCAGAACAACTTTCTAGCTTGACTCCTAAAGACTGTCCCCATCTCCTCCTTCAAGCTATATCTGGGCCACTTGCAGCTGCAACAGCTTCAACACTCACCAACCCCATGGATGTCATCAGGGCTCGGGTTCAGGTGAGAGCTCAGCCTGCTCAGCACGTCTGTCTGCAGCACCAGCAGGAAGCAGGGTGGGGTTTGGGCTCAGCTCTTTGATCTCTGTGGTTTCAGGTGAGCTGCTCTCCTCCTCTCTCTGCTTGGATGGGCTCTTTTGGCCTAGATCTCTCGCTGCTTCATTAGCACTCAGCATTAATAGGGCGCAGCTCGAGTAGCAAGGCTGGATTTGCCTACCTGGGCTGCTCCACATGAGGTTCCCCAGCAGCTGTGGCCTCCTTCACATAAGGAGACACTTAAAAGTGTCAATTTGAGTGAGACTTGAGCTGTTGCTCAAGGGTTCATCCAGCCCCTTCTGGATGGGGGCGGATGGGAGGAAGCAGGAGACAGGTCTAAGACCCCACTTGCTGCTGCCTCTTTAGGACTTCTTGCCTTTTCCCCCCCACTTAGGGAGTCCTGGAGCCTAGATCAAGGCTGATGTGTGGCTTCTAGAGCCTTCAGTTGGAGCAGAACCCCAGAGCAGCTCAGGCTGACGCTTGGCAGCTCTGTGAATGCTTGTTCTGGCTTTGCAGGTGGAAGGCAAGAGCTCCATCATCCTCACGTTCAAACAGCTCATGGCAGAGGAAGGTCCCTGGGGCCTGACAAAGGGCCTCTCCGCCCGTATCATCTCAGCTACTCCTTCCACCATCGTCATCGTGGTGGGCTATGAAACTCTGAAGAAGCTGAGCCTCCGCCCAGAGCTGGTGGATTCAAGACACTGGTAGAGGCAAGTGGTGAAGAGAAACCTTCCTTTGCACCCTCGGTTGGACCGTCCTGGTGGAGAGCTTGAGGGTAGGAGAAGCTGCTGCCTTCTCCTTTGTCTCCAGCCGGTTTCACAGAACAAGGCAGAACCAAGAGCACCTGCAGCTCGCCTCTTCGGGTTCGCCTGTCACCCAGTGCTCTGCTGCAAACCATCAGGATGTGACCTTTGGCAACGCAGTTTGCCCGTGACGCTTTGTCCAGGAGCACATCCTGGCCCCACCTTCCTTCCCGTAGGGGGGTTTTAGGTGAAAGACTTCCCTGGCTGGAGCCAAAAGCCAGCTTCAGTTGTTCTAATCGTTGCCAAGCTGCCGCGGAGGAGAGGGCAGCACACGGCAGCAAGAGCCCTCTCGTGGGTTGGCTGCTCACTGCACTTGTCCTGTGGGAAGCTGGAAGATCCAGCCCCGTTTCTCCAGTCACCCACGTTGATTTCTAGATGTGAGTAACCTGGAACCACTTCAGCCCTTCTTTGAGGCGATCTGTAACATCCCCTTTTTGTATGCACTCAGAAAATGGTTTCCTATCTCTCATCCTTCAAACAGCAAAACAGGAGTCGAGCTGTTTGTAACCACCTGGTGGCAGTTTGGACACTCAACCTGTGCTTTTAATCTGGTGTTATTTAATGTTTTTATCTTAGGGACGCTGCTTCTGATTTCGGGGGGGACTGAGTGGTTGTGCTGTGGCCTTGTTCAACGTGTCAGTAGTGCATGTTCAGGGTGGCCGCTGCCACTTCCCACCTTTTCCTTAGTTGAAGCACAAACAAGGGTGGCGTTTGGAAGCTTGTGCTGCCGGCACGAGAGTGAGTTGAGCTCCAACTGGATGTGAGGTGGGGAAGGAAGAAACCTTGGACTGGCTTTTGATCCAGTTCCAACCTGGTTGACGTGTTCATATTGAATAAGAAGTGATGGGTCACTAATACTTTGTACGTTTAAATCCTGCTTCTCCTGTTTGGGAAGGGCAGGGATGACTCTTTGCACTGTCGTGCTGGATCAAAACCTTAAGCCATGCTCCTGTGTTTTTTAACCTGCAATCGAGTGACGAAGCAAGAGGGGAGGAGAAGGGCTGACGGGGTTGCTTTGGCTCTCAGTAGTTGAGGTTTGCCGCTCCTCATGCCATGGTGCTCATCCCAGGTAGGTGGACACCTGCGAGGGGAGGGATGCACCTCCACAGCACGGGGGGGTCGCTGCCTCTCATCATCTTGCTGCTGGAATTCTTGGTTGCAGCATTGGTCCTGCTGCGCTGTGGCTCCTGCCAGGCTCTTGGCTGCCTTTTCACGCCAGCAGAGACTGCCTGGGCCACAGCTGCTGCTGGAGGTGCCAAAATGCTGCTGACGATGGACCGAGGCTTGTGCCATGAGGTGCAGAACTGGGTTCGAAGACGTGGTACTCATGAGTGGGGTTGCAGATGAGGCAGGAAAGGCCTTTTAATCCCACCTTTGTGTCTTGCAGCATTAAAGAAGGTGGTGATGCACTCTGCAAGCTGCTCCTCTCTTGCCTTTTTGTTGGTTCTTTCTGTAATAGCAGAGTGCTCTTCCAGAGTGGAACAGCAGCACCTCAAGGCTTGCAGGGGCCCTCCCGAGCGTGTGGTAGCCCCGTTCTCACACAAAGGTGGTACTAATCCTGGTTTAAAATCAAAACTAACCATCAGGCTCTGGTGGGTACCAGCAGGGTAAGTGTCTGTGTGTGGTGGGGAAGTGGCAGCACGGATGTAGGGACTTTCCAGCTTCATGTTCCTCTCGTAACCAGCGAAGTTCTTGACAACTAATAAACTTCAGAGACCTTCGATGTGATGCCTGGGTTTAAAAGCGTGGTTGTGCTGAGGGAGCCTGATGGTTTCTGTCCTCTCACAGCTATTCCTGCTTGGGTTTGATGCTTTTCCTCCCGAGGGGCCTGGCCAGCAGAGGGGAAGCAGTGGCAGTGACTGCGCACGGAGCTGAACAAGCTGGAAAAATACCAGCCTAAAGCACATGGAGTACCTGAAACTGTGCATCAAGCAAGCGCAAACCCCCCGGAGGCATCCAGGGCCAGGCTGGATGTGGGTTTGGGCAACCTGGTCTGGTTGGAGATGTCCCTGCTCGTTGCAGGGGGTGGACTGGATGAGCTTCGGGGGTCCCTTCCCACCCAAACTGCTCTGTGAGTCTGTGATCCCCCTTCCCCAATGCGGTGAGTTCTGGTTGGCTCCTGCGAGCACTGTCTTAAGAGAAAACTGCTTTTGCCTCTCTCCGTGTGCTCAGCGGGGCTCGTTCACCCGCCTTGGGACGGCTCAGTTCTGCTTCATGAGTGACAGTACAGGGAGGGAGCGGGGGGGGGGGTCCCGTGGGCTCCCAGGACGGTTTATTGTAGCCATTGCCCTGCCTCAGGCCCTGCCTCGCTGCTTCCCGCCGGGACGCGGCCGATGGAGCGTTAACCCCCGGGGGGCGTTTGGGCACATTCGCGTTTTTTACCGTTTGAGCAGTTTTCCAGCGTCCCGGGGCCGAGCCACGCCCGCCAGGCCACGCCCCCTTCCGCAAGGCTCCGCCCCCGATGCTCCAGGCCACGCCCCCATGAGCCGGGCCTCGCCCCCCAGTCCGCTGCGCGCCCTCAATCGTGGGCGGGCCCTCCCCGGCTCATCCACCAATGGCAGCGGCGCGGCGCTGTGGCGGCAGCCAATGGGGAGGCGGCGCGGGCGGCCGTTTGTAGGGGGCAAACAATGGCGGAGGCGCGGGGCGGCGGCAGCGATGGCGGCGGCGGCAGCAGCAGCGTTTCGGGCGGGCCCGGCCGCGCTCAGCTCTTCAGCACCGTGATGGACGCGTTCCTCGGGAAGCTGGTGGCGGCCGGGAGGTGGGGAGGGGGAGAGCCGGGGGGTGAGGAGGGAGCCGGGGCTCTGGGGAGCTCCCCGCAGTGACCGGTCCCGTCCCCCCCCCGTTGCAGCTACCAGCGGTTCGCCAGCTGCTACCGCAGCTTCTACAGGCTGCAGCCGGAGGTGACCAAGAGCATCCACAGCCAGTTCGTGGCCCAGCTCCAGGCGTCCATCAGGGTGAGGGGGGGCTCTCAGGGGGCGCCGGGCGCGGGGCTGGGGACGCGGGGAACGGCTTTAAGCCGCCGGAGGGGGACTGAGACGGGCTCTTTTGCAGGCGGAGGTCCAGGAGGTGATGGACGAAGGGAACCTGGAGGCGCTCCTCGACTCGCTGGATAAGATTGTGGAGGAGGCAGAGCCGCAGGAGGAGCCTGCGTGGTGCGGGCCAGCGGGGGGGGCACAGCCCGTAGGGGATGTGGGGTGTCCTACAGACCTTGTGCTCTGCTCCTGGGCTTTACCAGCGGTGCCAGTGAGCGCAAAGCACCCAAAGCCCCGGTTCCTCACCTCGGGGTCAGGCATCTCTGGGTGCTGCCGCAGCACAAGGGGCTGTTACCCCTGCTGAGACCGGAGGGGAGGTGAGGAACCCAAAAGGGGGTGTTTGAGCCTGAGCTGCTGCTCTGCCAGAGCCCCCTCTTATGGCTCCACCTCACTCAGGGGCTCCCATTGCCTCCTGCCAGGGCCAGAGGTGGGGAATGGAGCCGGGGCCTCCCCCGAGGTGTGTGACACCAGTTCCCCTGCCAGCTCCTTGCTCTCTGCTTGCTCCACATCCCCCTTTGTCCGCAGGCGCCCCAGCGGGATCCCGGAGGAGGACGCGCGCAGTGCCCTCGTGCCCTATCTCCTCAAGCACCGCTCCTACCTGCTCAGAGCCCTGAAGAACAAGGAGGAGGAGAACAAGAAGGTGGCAGAGTCGGTGCTTGCGGGAAGGGGCAGGATCTCGGAGCTGCAGCAGCAAATCCAGGCTCACAAACGGGCCTGGCAGGTAAAGAATGGCCCAGAAACGAGTCAAACCCCTTCTGTGCCAGCAACACCCCGTGTGGCCTCACTGGTCAACGGCTGCTCTAGATTGAAGCCTTCCATGTAGCAAAGGCCTCCTTGGGAGCCCTTGGATTGCCTCCAGAGCTGGGGGGGGAGCCGGGGGGGTGCTCTCTCTGTGTCCTGTGCCTTTGCCTGAGCTCAGTGGTGGTTGTTTCCCTTCCAGGCACTTAGTAAAGAGCAACAGGAGCTCGTCCTGACCTTCCAGCAGCCCCAGTGAGGACGTGGGGATGTCCTGGACCTCTCGCAGGGCTTGATCCTCATCCCGGAGGGAATGTTCAGCTCCTGTTTGTCCCATCAGGCCCAAACGGAACTTGCGGCAGGACTGCAAAGCCGCTGGATTGCACCAGCTGGATCAAAGGAATAACAAAGGACACAACAGGAGCTTTGGGAATTGGGGACAGTTTCCTGCTCTCAGCCCAGCAGGGAGGAGAATCCCATGGATGTGGGTGGCTGCTGCTTTGGTGCTGGGGGGAGCGTGGTTCTAGCTCAGTACACATCAACTGGGGGCCTTGAAGGGATCTCCCATGGGCGTTGGGAGGGAGATGGGTGCTTTATCCATGGAATGAGGAGCTGGAACCCACAAAGTCCACATCAGGAAATGGTGTTTGGAATAAATATCCCCTAGGATTCTTCACACCACGGCGCTGCAGTGTCCATGCCTGGAACCCACTGTCTGTCACTGAGCCCATTGCCACCACCTCAGCCGATGGCAGCAGCTTCTGGGGGGCTGGACCCTGCCTGGTGCAGACCAAGGGTTCTAACGGGAGGCACCAGAGCCCGGCCCTGCCTGGCTCGGGCACCGTTCCCTCCTGTGGAACCAGCGCTTCCCCCACTGCTTTATAATCAACAGCAACTGGAGCCACCGTTCCCTCGGGATGGGCTCCCGCTGCCGGTGCTTGGCTCCCGTGCTCTGTACTTATGGCTTTGTTTGACAAAGGGGCTGGTCCAGCCCTTCCCTCCTCCAGTTCTGCTCCAGTGGGATCTACCGGAGCTGGAATCTGGGCAGGACCTGGAGAGAAGCATCACCCCCTGCCCGGAGGGGAACGGGAGCCAAGCCTGGAGGTGCCCTGAGCCCTCCGGGCTCCGATGGAGAGTGGGATGGATGCAGAGAGCTCCGGTTCCAGCTCTCCCCATCTCTGCTGCCAACGAGGCCAGGCCTGCACCATCCCCTCCCTGTGGGCTCTGCCCATTCCCGGGGGGACCAAGTTCATCCCAAACCACAATTGCTGCTTGTGCTGCGCTCCCGGATGTGCTGGAAATAACCACGGCCGGGCCCCGGGCCCCTCCTTGGTGGCCGCAGCGCCCTATAAAGCTGTTCCGGGAGCAGGGCAGTGAGGACAGACCCAGCAGAGAGGCACCATGAGGCTCCTGGTCCTGCTGCCCCTCCTGGCCCTCCTCGCCCTTGGCCTCTGCCGCAGAGGTAATGGGGCAGCCACGGGTGATGGGGACCCTCGGGTGGGCTGGATGGAGCATCCCACCTCAATCTCCCCTCTGGCAGGTTAAAGCCATTCCCCTTGGCCTGTCCCTCCATCCCTTGTCCAAAGCCCCTCTCCAGGTTTCCTGGAGCCCCTTTAGGCACTGGAGCTGCTCTAAGGTCTCCCCTTCAGGAGCCTTCTCTTCTCCAGGCTGCCCCAGCCCAGCTCTCTCAGCCTGGCTCCAGAGCAGAGCTGCTCCAGCCCTCGCAGCAGCTCCAGGGCCTCCTCTGGCCTCGCTCCAGCAGCTCCACGTCCCTCTTGTGTAGGGGGTCTCAGGGCAGGGGCTGGGATGCGATTCCAGAGTGGGACCGGGGCTGCTCTGACCCCCCTGCTCCATCCCCAGGGCCGGAGCGCTCCCTCAGCGCCGACTCTCCGAGATCTGAAGGTGAGTGAGCGGCTGCGTGTGTCCCTGTGGGGATGAGGATGGGAGGGGGGAGGCCCATCCCGGCCCCCCCCGACCCCCTGCTCTGTCCCTGCAGCCTTTGCATCCAAACGTACCAGCGCCGAGATGAGGAGGCACAAGAGGAATTACATCTATGACAGGTACCGTGGGGGGGACCTGCTGCATCCACCCCATGTCTGGGGGGTGGGGGGGTCCCTACTGCAGGACCCCCCCCCCCCCGAACCTCCCCTTGTGTCCCAGCAGTGTCTACGGCGTCGTGCGGGACCCGCTGGAGGCCAAGCGGGAGGTGTGTGAGTTCAACCCCGACTGCGATGAGCTCGCCGACCAAATCGGCTTCCAGGAGGCGTATCGGCGCTACTATGGCCTTGTGTAACCCCCCCAGCGCCCCCCAGCGCCCCGCTGGGCTCCCAGCACCAGCCCCCCCCCCCCCCCAACAGCTCCGTTTTCATCCCGTTCCTGGTAACGGGACAGAAATAAACGCACAAAACAGTGTCGGCAGCTTCTGCCTCGTCCATCCCCGTGGGCTCTGTCCCCATCCCTCTATCCCCATCACTCCGTCCCCATCCCTCCATCCCTGTGCTATTCCAGGCTCATTGGAAGCTGCTCATCCCAAGCACTATGGGGGGCTTTGGGGCTGCTCCAGGTGCCTCCTGCATGGCTGCTGCCGGGGTCCTGCAGCACAGGGCAACGGGCCCCAAGGTTCCTGCACTCAACTGGCTGGAAATGGGCTCCTGGGCTTGGGATGGATCCATGGATTTGGGGTGGGTTTGGGGATCCTATGCCCTGGGGCTGTGGCGGGGGTGCTACCTGGGGTGGGTGCAGCGTAAATGCCCCCCCCCCCCAGTGACAGGTCCCATCAGCTGAATGTAAAAGATAGGGAAGCTGCGGCCGATGGCACCCCTGGGTGCTGCTCCTGCTGCGAGGGGTGGCTTTGGGAGCAGGGGACCGGAGCTGCACCCCGGGGAATGCCTGAGGCTCAGCCCATGGTGTCCACATCCACCCCGAGGGGATGCAGCCGCCTCGCAGGAGTGGGAGTGACACTTCCCAAGCCCCCGTCCTTAGGGATCTATTGAGCCTCAGAGGAATCCCATTCCCTGGGAACAGTGTGGGGAGCGCCGGGATCCTCGGGCAGCCCTGGGAACTATGGAATGATTGGGGGCCCAGGGGGGCAGCAACACAAGAGGGACTTGGAGCTCCATCCATCCCTCCATCCATCCCCATGGCCCAGCGGGAGCACAGGACACAGGCTACAAACATCCTGGGCTTTATTAAGCTACTCAAGGTGGTGGGGGCACAGTCAAGCACATGCTGTGAGAGCCCCCGAGCTCCTCCTGGCCCTGCTGAGCTCCAGCAGCCCTTTGCCACCGCAAGCACAGAGCCAGGGCTTGGCTCGTGCCGGAGCATCCCTCAGCTCCAAGCAAGCCCCGGGCTCTTGTGCCAACCTTCCCCTGCCCTCACCCTGGGCTCTGCCCCAGGGAGCTCGAGGAGGAGCCAAACCAAGCGCAAGGCAACCCCGAGCAAGGCTGGGAAAAGGAAGAGGCGCTTGGCACAGCCCCTGAAGCCCCGGAGCCAAAGTCCAACCAGCACCAGAGGGACCGTGGCCATTGGGACAGCCCCGAAAGCCTCAGCCCCCACCACCGTGTGCCCCGACCCCTCCCAAAGCTCAATGTGGTGGTGACGAAGAGAAAACCAAACCCAAGAGACACACAAACCCACAGGATTGTGGCCCAAGGGATGGGGTTTCCTCTGTGCTTCCCCGTCCCATGCCGGGCGGAAGCACGGCCCCAGCCCATCAACCAAACCTCAGGAGCTTCGCCAAAGCAACGGCCTCAAATCAAAGCACTGGAACAAAGAGCAAGTGAAGCTTCGCAGCCCACCTTGGACCTCTAAGAGGAGGAGCCAGAGGCTGGGTCCTGCTCTTCTGCTTGTGTTGGTTCCTTGGCTTAGCCTAGAAAAGCACCACGAGGCTCAGGAGAAGCTGCAGAAGCAAAACCCCGGAGGGAAGCCCTGGTTCTGTGTGCCCATCAGCCCCCGAGGGCTGGAGCTTGCAGGTTCCTGCTGTGCTACAAGGCTGCATGCTGCAAAGGAACTGGAAGTGGGGCTAGAAATGAATCCTCGGGGATTTGTGCTGGTTTGGGCTTTTACCTGAACACCAGGAACATCCTGACCCATGCTGGGAAGTCTGCAATGACTGGAGCAGGTCACTTGCTGTCTTAGGCCCCTTTTGTAGCAGCTTCTGGCTGGCCCATGTGAGGAGACATCGAAGACGAGTGGTTTGGTACTTGCATAGCTGCTGTGAGTCCATGTGGAGGGAGGAGACATCTGCTTCTGGAGCACATTGACACGGATGAGCTACAAAGAGGCCACTCAGGCAGCCCAGGAGCAACCCATTTCTTCATTTCCAAGCATGGTGGTGAGACAGGATGTCAGACACAGGTTGCTTGAGATGCCATCAGGATGGAGGTCTCAAAGGTCCCTTACATGGGGAATAAGCTCTTCCAGCATCCATCCCAGTAGCATCATCCCTTCTTTTTTGGGATGCTGAAAGCACCAAAGGGTTTGTGTCCTCCTGGGCAGTGACACTGCCTCTGCCTGCCCGGGAGGGGTGTGAGGAGAGGGGACACCCAACACTCAAAGTTCTACCACCCTCTTTAGCACGGCATAGCAGCAGTGGGGTGTCAGAACAACCAGCAGAAGAGAGAATGGCTTCGAGATCCTCCTTCCTCCTCCACAAACACCTCATTGCAAGGAAAAAAACAATGGAAAACAGACAAAAAGAGGTGGCATTGGGTCCTTCTGAGATGTTTGCTCCATCCCAGGGTCACTCAAGCCTTATTTGGGGTTCAAATCCCACATGGCTCTTCTCTCTTCCAGCAGCTCCACTGCAATTCCCCTCCTTCCTCCTAATGCTGGAAGCAAAGAGGTGGGAGGGACTGGGGAAGGAGGACCAGAGTCTTCTTCACCTCTCCCAAGCAGCTTGGCCAAGCTCTTGGTGCTCATGCAGCTTGTGAGGAGAGCCAGGACATGCTCCCTCCTTGCAGGAACCATCCCTTTGCACTGAACCCGCACTGGGGGGACTGGGAAAGGAAATAAATATGCTTCTTCCAAGACAACAATATTATATTAAGAGCTTTCCCCCCACTCCCCCCCTTTTAAATAGCATCATCCCTTCCTTTTCTCTCTGACATGGGAAGAGGAGCCAGAACCCCAAAGGAACTCCCAACTTTGCTGTTGCTTTAAGCTCATTTCTACATAGAAAAACCTAAGAATTGAAAGGAAAAAGCCCTTGAAAACGAACTGATTCGCAGGAGGGGGAAGGAAAGAAAAGACTTTCTGCTTTCCTGTCACCAAATTGCCAACCAAGAGCTCAACAACTCTTTGGATCTTCTTTCCCAAGCCAGGAGGGCTCCGTTCCCGCCACGCTGGTTTGGGGGCTTGGAGGTCAAGTCCAGGCTTGAGGAGCTGAGCAAGCACTGGGGGGAGTGGGGGGCTCAAGGACTGCCCAGCTCTCGCCCATCTCTGCCCATTGGGAGAAGGGCAGAGCTCTCCTTGGCTCTTCTCAGAGCAGTTGGAGCTGTGCAGCCGTCTGCTCAGGATCCAGCTGGAGGGTGGCTCTGTGTTGGTGCCCAAATTGGATTTGGGGTTCATTTTGGCTTGGTTTGGGTAGAGATTTGGTTGTTGTTGGTGGTGCTGCTGCTGCTGCTGCTTCTTCGTGTCCAAGTGTCGCCTGGAGTTTGGTTGCCTTTGTTCAGACGCTGCACGTTCCGAGAGGGGGAGAGAAAGGTTCACACCAGCCAGTGCCCTGCAGAGCATCAGCCCATCTCCTTCCACTGCTTGTAGAACTCCAGAACGTTCTTTATCTCTACGCTGGCACTGGCGGCTGCCTGGATGGCAGACTGCAAACAGACACACACACACCAGGTTATGTGACAAGGGATGGAGGGGCACGACAAGGGGAATGGCTTCAACCTGCCCGAGGGGAGACTGAGACGAGCTCTTGGGCAGAAGCTCTTCCCTGTGAGGGTGATGAGGCGCTGGCACAGACTTTTCCCAGAGAAGCTGTGGCTGCCCCATCCCTGGCAGTGTTCAAGGCCAGGTTGGACACAGGGGCTTGGAGCAACCTGCTCTAGTGGAAGGTGTCCCTGCCTGTGGCAGGGGTTGGAGCTGGAGGAGCTTTAAGCTCCCTCCATCCCAACCCATTCCATGGTTCTATTTTTGCCCTGTCAAGAATTCAGCCCCTCACAACTTGGAAATCCTTGGGCAGTTTGTCCTGGCTCCACGACTTGATTCTCCTTCATGCTTCCAGCTGCTCTGGCACAAGAGGCCTCCCCCCAAGGCACTTTGCATCACAACAACAGGAGAAATTGAGGGGCCTTCAAGTTGGAAGAACTAAACCTGGGACTTGGACACTTCGTTCCCAAAGCAGAAAGCACTGAAAACCAAACCCTCTTTTGCCAGCCAAGCCCAGCTCGGGCAGAGCCACTGACCTGCATGGGTGCTGAGAACATGCTTGGGTCCTCCAGCTGGAAGCCTGTGATGATGGTGACCATTCCCGTGGTGTCATCCTCTCCACTTCCTTGCGACACTGTCAGTTGTTTGCAGCTGTCCAGGATTTTATAGAGATTCCTGCCACAGAGATCCAAGAGAAAGAGGGAGAAGTCAGAGGGAAGAGCCCTTGTCTGCGCAGCTCCAGAGGGGCTCAAGGGGGAAGCAGGACTGTTGCCTGTTGAGGGCTTTTCTGAGCCCCTTCTTAGCACCGAGTGTTTGGTGCTGAGTGAGATGAGAGGTGAACACCCAGGACTCTCCCTATAGGGAACTGTATCAGTACCACATCAAGCAACCTGCAGGATGGGTCCCAAGCCACCTTCCTGCTGGGAATCATGCTCAGGCCACTCCAGGTCCTGCAATCTTACCAGGCATCTAAATCTTGTCTCTTCAACTTATGCCTCTCAAAGCTCTTCCCAACATCTTTCTGGCAACGAATGTACCTGAGGAAAGCAGAGAGTCCCTGAGCTCACGTGGAGACCATCACCCAGCCTGAAGTCGATGCTCTCCAGCAGGTCCTCCCAGTGCTGCAGGACCTGTTCACCTCCTTTTAGCAACCAAAGGCCTGCCCAAGGAACCCTCTGTCCCCCCAGCACCTCTGGGTGCAGCTCCCAAGCATTTCAAAGCCCACCAGCCCCAAGCCTGACCTGCAGCAAAGCTTTTCCAGCACCCCCAGTGCCTTGGTGCAAGGTGCTGCTCAGGTTTCACACTGAGAAGGGGATGTTCTCCCTCCAGCCCTCAGAAGCAGCAACTCCAAGTGCATCCAGAGAACCAAATCTATTCCTTTCCCACCTTCCCTCTTGCCAAGTGCATTCCTGAGGCCTGGCTTGCCCTTGGCTGCTCTGCTCCTACTGCTGCACGACCTGCTCCCACTGCTGGATCTCCTTCCAGCCCAGATCCACCCATTCCAAAAGCAGGGATCAAGCTTCTCCCACTCCATACCTGTTTCCCTTTTTAAACTCTGCCTCCAGATACCGGATGCTGTCCCGAGCTCCTGCATTCTCCTTCTTCAGGAAGTCCAAGCCATCGATCACTAACAGAAACCACACAAAAAGCAAACCCATCTGCCTTACAGCTCTGCTCCTGCAAACCCAGCCACATGGGGCAGGAATTCCTCAGCCCCCTGAGCTGCTGCTGCTGCTGCAGCAGTGGCTGCCACAGGAGGCAGATGGAGATGGTGAATGGGGCTTCCCTCCTTCCAGCTGCTCTCCAATACACTACAGATTCCAAGCGGGGGCCAACAGGCCCCCAAAGTCACACGCGGGAAGAGGAGAGGACAAGGAAAGCCCAACAGCAGCCACCACCTGGACCCATGTGCCAGGAGGGGAAGGCAGACTGGGTTGGTTGATGTGGAGACTCCTTTACCTGTTCGAGGGATGATGATGATGAACCTCCCACTGGTGGCCAACTGCTTGATGACAGCCAAGTGCTGGCAGAGGGCCTGGGTGTCCGGGACGAGGTAAGGGGACATGGCTGACTGTGCCTTGGGCTGCTGCAGACTCCCCTCCAGCTGAGAAACCTCCAGCTGGAAACACACACACATGCACAGACACTTTGCTTCACGTTTATGCTGAAGACTTGCCCTGCAAAGCTTCGCCAGCCCCTTCCAAGCTCCCAGCACATGGAGCACAGGCCTGGCTGCAGGCAGTGGGGCAGAGGGAGGTGGAGAGTGGGCCAGTGGAGTTGTGTGGGCAGGTTTTGTGCACCTCAGTAGAAGAAGGACATTAAACTATCAGAGTGCATCCAGAGGAGCGTGACCCAGATGGTGAAAGGTCTAGAGGACAAGACTTAGGAGCAGCTGAGGTCACTTGGCTTAAGCTTGGAGAAGAGAAGGCTGAGGAGCGGCCTTATCACAAGGGGAAACAGAAGGGGAGGTGCTGATCTCCTCTCTCTGATGGCCAGAGACAGGACATGAGGAAATGGGATGAAGCTGCGCCAGGGGAAGTTCACATTGGACATTAGGAAAAGGTTCTTCACCCTTGGTCACTGGCTCCCAGCACCAGGGCTGTCAGAGGAAGGAGCAAGGCTGGAAGCAGCATCCCCTCCTACCTGCAGTCGAAGCTGAGCCATGTCTCTCATCAGCCTGTTCCGACGAGCTTCCTCTGCAGCCTAATCACAAAACCAAACTTCCACATCAGTTAGCAGGAAACACACAAGCTCACACTGGGACCGGGTGAAAAGGGGACACCCAAGTAGCTTTCAGGAGCAAAACTTCCATCCCCCCCAAAGATTAGTTACAACCTAATAGTAACCTCCAGGTAGTTGTGCCAAGCACGGAGCATTAGCCCACCTCTGCCGACTCACCATGTGGAACTGGGCCTGCGCCTGGTGCAGCAGGTTGTCCTGCTCTGACTGGGCGATGCTGATGAAGATCCCAAGCTCGGGGTTGAACTGCAGGATGCTGCCTTGCAAGTGGCTGATGAAGTGGCCAAAGCTCCGAATGCAGCAGATCCGAACGACAGACTGAAAGCAGCAGGCAGGGACTCAGCAGCAGGCTCCCCTCGGGGGCTGCAGCCTCAGCAGCTCCAACCGGCACAAGGGGAGCTCATGGCAGATGGTCTTTTGGGGGCAAGAACGAAGCAGATCTTCCCCTGCAGAGCTGAGACCTCCAGCAGAGGACTTTGGCCAGGATTTAGCCCAACTCACCTCCTCGAGGGGTGTAAAAATGGGCCTGTCCTGCTCGAAGTTAAACCTCTTGTGTGCGCTCCTCAGAGGAGGAAGGTTCCGCAGGGCAACATCTTCTGGGAGCAGCAAGTTGGCCTTTAGGTCTGGGAGCTCAGCACCACTCAGAATGTCCTTGACTTCATTACATAGGGCCAGGCCTGGAGGGGATGGAGGGGAAGAACAGCAATGGGAGGGTTCTCTGTCCAACTGACAAGCATTCCCATCTCAACTCTGCTCCTCATGGACCATGGGCATCTTTAGGCTGAGGTACAGGGCACAGCATGAGCATTTGGAGGTTCCAAACTAGTTTCCATGATTGCCATGACAAAAATCATACCCTTGACAGTTAATTCTCAAGGTGTTGGCCACATAAAGGCCTCACACAGAGGGGAGAGTGTGCCAGTGTCTTGTCAGCTGTACACGACGCACTAATAGAGCTCAAATGTAACTGGAATGGTGTTTCAACCACCACACGTGTGATGTTGCTTCCCACTGTGCTTGGCAGCAAAGTGCTCCTGGCAAATCTCTCCCCCCCGATGGCTGAAACACGACATTCCCTCTCCAGTACCTGATTCCTGCAGGTCTGCAGCAGAAGGCAGAAGGTTCAGGAGCACTGACAGCCTGTTCCACAGGCTCTGAGAGCTCTGCAGGAGCAGAACACAGAACACACAGGTCAAGAGTGATGGACACAACCCCCTTGGGGAATTTCAGCCCCTTTCACAGGCCTCAGAATGAGCTGAAGGATAAATTTCACTCCCCTTCTTAAATGAAGATTATTTTCATTCAGCTGAGGAGTAGTTAACATCTCCCATCCCGCCCAGGCCTGGGACAGCAGCTTTCCTATGCCCTCAGCACCCCAGCGCAGAGGAACTGAGCACCCAACAGAGTTCCCACCTGAGCACACATGATGATGAGGTCTGTGTTTGTCCTCAGCCAGTCCAGGAACACCTTGACAGTGAGCAGCAGCCCTTCGTTGGTCATGATCTGCAGCTTCTCCTGAAGGGAGCGCTCATTCCTGCAGGATTTGTTACTTGAAATGCTTTCCTCGGAGTCAGACACATCATCTGCAAAACAAAGGGAAAAGCAGGAATGAGACCCCTGCAGAAGCCATGCGTAGGAGCATCATTTACCGCAGAGACCAGAGCCAGTGGTTGCTGTTCAAGTCAATGGGCATCAGCCTCCGAGCTGTGCAAGAGAAGATGATGGTGGGGCTCACTGCTGAGTTTGAAACACTCGGTACCCTGAGGATCTTGGTTGGACTTCAGGATCTTACAGGTCTTTTCCAACCTGGTTGATCCTATGATCTCAAAGCCACTGCTGCTGAACTCCCTGGAGTGACCTGAGGCCAAGGCAGCAGCATGGTGGGAATCGGGGCCACATTTTGCTACCAGCAACCAAGAAACCTTCAGAATCAAAAGGGAGGAAGTCATTTACTCACAAACCAGCCCTCACAGAGTGGGAAGATCAGGGAAGAGCTTTGAAACTGCAGAGCTGAGGCAGGGGGAGCTCCAAGCTAAAGCACACACGGGTTAACTCAAGCTGGCTCAGTCAACCCTCTCCTCTTCCCCAGCTCGTGGCCACACTATTCAACCACATTCCTGGAGCTGCAACGTCGGGGAACCCAGTGAAGGACAATGTTAAGCAGCCCCCAAAATGGTTTGTTTCTTCCTTTACCCCCATGTCTTTCAAGTGGCTCTGAAGCAATGCTGGGAGCCAGCAAACATTAACATCATCTCAGAGCTCCCCTCCAAATCCTGGCAAAGCCTGAACCCTGCAGGAACCTGGCAGCAGGCTGCCAAAGTGCTTCCTTGCTCCAGGAACGACAAACAGGCCCATGTGGGTTTACCTGAGACACAAGCAACCCCCTGTAGGGCACCACGTCTCCCTTTCGAGCTGGTTTTTATCCCCCCCTTTCCCACCAGAGCATTACTCAGTTGTGGGAGCTCCATAGAGACACTGCAGCTCCACCTGCAGCCTGGTCAGAGGGGCACAGCAAGACGCCCCCAACACCTCTCCCCTGCCCCCAGGTCCCATCTTACAGCCAGCTCCTTGAGAGCTTCACGTCATGAAGAGCTTCCTGCACTGCCCAGCACCAGAAGCACTTGGAAGTGTCTTATTACAGAGGTTTCACATGGGGAAAAAGGAAGAGAATCCTTAATACCTGCTGGAATTCTCCTCTGGATTACCAGAGCTGCTCAGCATTTAGCCTGAGCAGTGGCTAGTCCTGGCTGGCTGCAGGTACTTTGCTCAGTGTACATATTCCTGGATGTCCCTCGGGAACAGTAAAGCTCTTCAGGAAACACCCAACCCAAGCCCTGCCCAGCACTTGCAGGGCAACCTGCTCCTCCAAACCTGCCCAAAGGAGAACTTGTCCCAGGAGAAGGACTGGATTTCAGCAAACAGCCCCAGAACTGCAACCACAAGTACCTGGGATGAGGTCACTGCTCCTTACCTTGCTCTGCCAGGCTGGACTTCTCCAGATCTCCATTGACACATGGCTTGCCTTCTATTCCATCCTTCAAGACAGGGGGTTCACTGTTGGGTTTCAAAAGGATGTTGCTGAAGGTGGGAGCCAAGCGGAAGCAGCGTTTGGTCTGGAACAGTTGGGTTGACATGGCCTGGAGGTTACTGGCTATGCTGGTGTCACTCGTGCTCAGGGAAGCTGGCCCATTGAGGGCTGGGTCTGGAGCCTCAGCTTTAGAGCTGCTGGAGCTCTTGGAGTCCCCCAGCCCACTGCCATCCACACAGTTCTTCAAGGCCTCTTTAGGCCCACTTTTGCCTCGGCCGCTTCCCTCCTCGCCCGGCTCATCCTCCATGTCCTCCAAGTCGGACCGAGATTCCTGGCTGTTCATGTCAGAGTCTGTCTCCACATCAAAAGCAGCTTCTGCTTCCTCATCACTCTTCTCTGAGCCACTTTCAGAGCCATCACTGCCCTTTATGGAGCCCTGGCTGGAGTCAGAGTCAAAGCCCTCGCTCAGGTCGCTCTCATCCACCTTCTGGGGGTGGCGGCGGCGCCGCAGGCAGGACAGGCGGGAGTACTTCTTGCTCTTCTTGCAGTCACTCTTCCTTTGCTCCTCACTTGCCTGATGATTTGCCAAGTCACCTTCAGCTTCCTTCTCAATCAATGGCTCCCGGGGCTCCTGGTCATCTGCAGGCATTGAAAATGAGACCAGCAGCTGGGTTGGAAGGGAGCTTAAAGCTCATCTAAAGCCACGGGCAGGGACACCTTCCACTAGAGCAGGTTGCTCCAAGGCCCTGTGTCCAACCTGGCCTTGAACACTGCCAGGGATGGCACAGCCACAGCTTCTCCGGGCAGTGTGAGCAGGGATGAGGTTTGCTGAGCAAGATCTGCCCCCCCGAGGCTCTGCTCAGATGTTTCACCTCAAATCATGTCAGTGGAAAAGAGTCCAGTAAATAGCAGCAGAGACATGGAAACTAAGGAGCACAGCTTAGGGTGAACAGATGAGGAACGAGCTGCCAAGAGATCCAGCCAGATAACTCCTTACAACAAGGAAAGCCACATTTTCACCACCTCCTGTGAGGAGTCTGAGACTCCCAGGGAGTGTTTAGGTGGAGACTGCCTCAGCACATCACCCATGTTGAGGGATTTCAGCAGTCAGAAGTGTAGATGTCTCTAACCCCACTCAGGCACCAAAACCCACGCCCAGGAGACTGAGGAAAGCAAGGGAAGAGCCTCCAGGAGCCCCAACTCACCCGTGCTGTCACTCTGAAAGGCTGGGACTGGATTCTCCCCTTCTTCCAGCTCTGCCTGCAGGCGGATGTTGACGTGGTTTATCAGGTGAGAGAACAGGGCCAGGGTGAAGGCAATGGCTGCACTGTACTGCTTGGAACCTGCAACAAGGCAGCAGCAGGAGGTGGAGAAGACCAAGCACGAGCCCAAACCATGACTGCCAACATCCTAAGACCACAGTTAAGATGAGAGCCCCCTGAATAAAGCAGTGGTTACCTGCCCTCTTGAGGCTGTGAACACTCATGAGGCAGATGATCACCATGCGAAAGATGAGGAGATCAGGAAGGAAGGAGTAGCCACTCTCATACTCTTCTTCATCTTCACTAGTTGAGCTCAGATTAGGAGGAGAGGGCAGGTAAAACAAGCACAGGTTGAAATCCTCCAGCACAGACTGGCACAGAGATGTCAGCTCGGAATCCAGAGAGCTGAACAAGAGGCAAAACCAAACCAGCATTAGTATTCCAGACTCAGGTCTGTGGGGAAGCTGACCCAAACCTGGCACTTGGGCCATCCTTCAGCCCTCGACTCCAGTGTCTTTAACTTGCAGCCCTGGAAGAATATTCCCAATCCTCTGTAGCTATCAGCTCCTTCAAAGGAAGCACGCTCAGTATCCAGTGTAACAGTCTATGGGAACCTCCTCCTTACAAAGTAAATCTGGCTGCAAAACATCCTTTGCAGGGAGCTGGAGAAATTGAAGCCATTCCCAGTTTTCTTAGGCACTAAATAAGTGTGGAGCAGCTATTTTAAGGAGCATTGAAGTTCTACTCTGCTAGTAGGCAGCAGCTGAAAGCTAGTCCCACACTGGGCTGCATTGGCACAGCAGCAGGTTGAGGAAAACCATGATCCCTCTGTATTTGGCACTCAGGAGATGGCAGCTGGAGTAGTGCAGCAGTTTGGGGTCCCCAGTGCACAAAAACCCAACTAAAGACACTGACAAACTGGACCCAGCCCAGCAGAAGACTGTCAAGGGGTAGAGAAAACATGATGTGTAAGAGGAAAAGAGAAGCAAGTTTGTTCAGCCCAAAAGGGAGAAGCCTCAGGGGGGATAATCTCTGTTTTCACATGTTCCACCATGGGTTTAACTGTAGCCTGTGTGTAAGGCCTTTAAAACAACTGCTCCATTTCAAGCAGGATGAGGTTCATTTCCAGTCACCTGGAAAACTCTATCAGAGACAGAGAAGCCAAGGAAAAACAGAAACCAGGGACTGCACAAAGCTTCCCCTTGACTCCAGCAGGAACAGGTTTGTGTGCTCCTTTGGTTACAGATTCACAGCGGCCTCTTTGCTGCCCCATCAGCCAAAAGCCAGCACTTGCCAGGAGGAAGCACTTGACGGCTGAACAAGGCAAGACAACACCAAAGGCACAGAAGAGCAGAGCTGAGATGTGAGGCTCAGAGCTTCAACATCCCCTCAGCACCTGGCTTCATTTAGCTGCAAAGTATTGAACCCTCTGGGGTTCTGCCTCCCTTAGAGGACAATCTTCACTCTCCGTGCAAGGTTAGAACCCCAGCCTGGGTTGGGTTGGGAGGGAGCTTAAAGCTTCTCCAGCCCCAACCCCTGCCCCAGGCAGGGACACCTTCCACTGGAGCAGGTTGCTCCAAGCCCCTGTGTCCAACCTGGCCTTGAACACTGCCAGGGCTGGGGCAGCCACAGCTTCTCTGGGCACCCTGTGCCAGTGTCCCACCATGATTTAGAAGACTAAAGTCTTGGCCCTTTTGGCAGGAAGCCTCAGCACAGGCACTGTTATCCCCCAGGGAACAGTCTCTCTCAGTTCTGAATGCCCACTACTGTGAGTGAGCAATAGGAGATGGAATGTGCTGTAACCTTACCTGCTCTTTGGCTGCAAAAGACTCTGCAGGTACATGAAGCTCACCAGCAACCTCTTAATGTCCTTGCCTCTAAAAAGATTGAGAAGAAAATACTGTAAAGCAGAGATGGACCAGACTAGCAGAGCTGTATGAACAGGTAAATCAGGTCTCAATTCAAAACCACATCTTGATGAAACTAGAGGAAGACGACACTTCATACACTTCAAACTGTCACCAATGTGCCTCAACCCTCAGGAACAGTCACCGGCTCCAGGGGAGAGAGAGAAAATGTCTCATTTCACACTCTACAATGAGCCAGCATTTAGCTTTTCTCCTAAAATTAGGACCCAAGAGCTCAGGAATGGGATCCAGACTGGGGCTCTCAGCATCCTGGAAACAGCCCTGCTTGCAAGCAGCCATTCCTGCAGTTCCCACTGCAGAAAGACACTGCTCCCAACCCTGAGGGTGACTCTGGGGGCACTGCAAACCTCCTCCTTTCCCCTCTCACCTTTTCTTGCTTGGAGACAACCTCCTGGTCTCACACTTCTTCAGCTGGTGGTACATTTTGGCTGCTTTGTCATAGAGCCGCTTCAGGTTCCCATAGGCACCTTCGAAGGACACTTCAGACTGGATGCTGAGACCCCCAAAGAGAACACAGCCCAGGTTACTTTGCCACAAGGTTACTCACATTTTAGGGCTTGTATTAAAGCCATAAAGCTTTTCAGTCACTTCAGCATGAAGACAGGTACTGAGTGCTTTGCTTTGAGCCTGCTGGGCTACTGACTTCCCACTGATGTCCCCCGAAACTTATCCGCTTCAAACAGGCCCCCAAGTCCAAAGTAAAGGAGAAAAGAATGTGGTACCACCACCACAGTGCACTGATTCTCTGCCCAGGACAGACACTCACCAGCGTAAGTAACAATAGGTAGCTTCCACATTGTAGTATTTGCTCCCTGCCAGTGTCCCCAGCTGGTTAAAGGGCATGCCTGTCACGAGAGAGGGGCAATGGCATTAAGTGACGATCCTCTAGCGGCCCTAGAAAGCAGATCCTTTCCCTCTCACTACATTTCTACACAGGAGGGAAGCCAGGAGACACAACCAGTAGCAAAGCTGGAGTACAAAGGTCTGGACTACTCAATCCTTCAGGCACACAGCTTTTTGTTTCATGTTTTGTAGTGCTTTTAGGCCCTCCCAACCTTCCTGCCAGTTCTCTACGTAAGAAAGCGGAGCAAACAATGTCATCTCCTCCTGTACAGCAGTAATACCATGCCCTTGACTCCTCTTGTCATAGACATCATCTTATCAGCATCTAAGAGTTCTGCTCTGGTATGTGGCACATAAATTCTCAGAGGTTAGCAGATGAGGAATACATACTTCACTCACTGATGAAGAGCACTTTGGTTTAACTCCTCTCTTTGGGTTCCCAGCAAGGAAGATTCCCAAAGGACATGATTTAAAGCCACCCCTCCCTCAGCAGCAGCACAGAAACCTGCCCCGGGCCACATCACAACGTGCTGGGCTCACCTTGTGGTAACGTCATTTGAACAGCTACAAACTCACTCACCAATTTGTGGTGCAACAGAAAGGGCCTGATAGTAAAACCTCTCAGCCAGCAGCTCCGTGTCCACGCCTGCCAGTTCGTTCTGGTAGCGAGCTGGAAGGAAAGCACACACCAGGCATCAAAACTACAACCAGAGGGCAACAGCCCGTGGCAGGGGGTTGGAACTGGCTGATTGGAAGGTCCTTTCCAACCCAAAGCACTCCATGGTTCTAGGAAACCCTTTTGTTTTCACTGCACATCACACTTGAAGCTGAGGGGCCAGCCCTCAACACTTGTAACAGCACATAAGCAAAGGGAAGAAATTCTCCTGCCCCGTGGGGTAAGTGCTGATAAATGTATCCTTGAAATATCACCATTTTCCAGTGCCTAAGACTATGTTCTACTACAGCAGAGTGGGAAAACTAAATCAAGTCAGCTGAGTTAATAACATAGCTGTGCCTTTAGTTTTTGGACAACAGGAGGCACTTTGGAAACCTGAGGTGAAAGCACACTGAGGAGATGAGCCCATTTCTCTCCCACCAGTCGTTCTTCCTACCCCCATCAGCCATTTCTTTGTGACAAAGCCATTTTCAGGCTGATTCATGCCCAGCGAGAAGGGCAAAGAGCTTCCAAGAGCTGTGCCACACTCCAAAGAGCTGGTTCTTACCCAGCTCCATGTTTCCTCCCTGCCTTCCCTCCCCCGTGTTCACAAGCAAGACGCTGACACACTCACCCCACACGCTTGTGGGAGAGACACAGACACAGCGATGAAGAACCCGTGGTGGCCTAAAGCTCCAGATTGACCCCCAATATTCCTTAAGAAACCTGACTTTGTGTCATGCCTGTGCTGGTGACAGCAGTGAGGCAGCCTTAAAGCATGTGTGAAGTGAGGAGTCTCAGAGTTGCCTTCACACTGTCCAAACACCACCAATGCAAGTGAAGGCCTCCCTGAGCCACTGCTTTACACCTCATCTACTTGCCTAAAGCTAAAGCTTGAGGTGAAGTTCAGTGAGCCACGAGGATTCCAGCTTATACCAGTCACTGCCAAACATGTCAGAGGGAAGCCAGTGTCCCCAAGTCACTGTGGCTGGTTACTAACAACGAGGGACTCAGCCCTGGCCAGGCACCATCTTTTTACTATATAAAACACCCCAAAAGATGCTGCTGCTCTTACCCAGATCTCCCAGATAAACCAGACATCTGTGACATGCCATCTGCGCCCATTCCATCTCCTTCTCCGACGCAGACACAGGTTTCTTGCAGCCTGCATGAGGGAATCACACACACCATTGGGTAAAGGGAGAAGGCTCCTTAAGGGGAGACCTTAGAGCAGCTCCAGTGCCTAAAGGGGCTGCAGGAAACCTGGAGAGGGGCTTTGGGCAAGGGATGGAGGGACAGGCCAAGAGGAATGGCTTGAACCTGCCAGAGGGGAGACTGAGATGAGCTCTGAGGCAGAAGCTCTTCCCTGTGAGGGTGATGAGGAACTGGAATGGGTTGAAGGGAGAAGGTTTGGAGGAACCATCCCTGGCAGTGTTCAAGGCCAGGTTGGACACAGGGGCTTGGAGCAACCTGCTCTAGTGGAAGGTGTCCCTGCCTGGGTCAGGGGTTGGAGCTGGAGGAGCTTTAAGCTCCCTTCAACCCGACCCATTCCAGGATTCTATGATTCTATTTCCCCCCATGGCCCATTTATCAGGTTTAATGAAGCTTTTCAAACCTCTCTGTCCAGCCAGAGATTCAGTCCTCCCCAGTGAGCCCAAGCACTAACCTATCAGAGGGTCTGTTACGTGTGTCCAGTCGATGCAGCACTGCAGCTCCAGCTGATAGTGAGACTGGATGTAGAGGAGAAGGTGCTGGTAGAATCCTATCCCAGCTACTAAGTGAGTCCTATAGGCACACTCCAGGGTGCTGCGGCTGTGAATGTGCTGGAGGGAGGAAAAAGGAGGCTCTGTTAACCCAGTTAACGTTTAGACTGGCCACCCGAGTTACACCGAGTAGAAGGAGGATAGTAGGTAGCTCAGGTGGAGTTTTGCACTGCTGTGTACCTTCTCTTGCTCAGCAATGCTCTATCAAGTGGGACTGACTCAGGGCCAACATCAAGAACGAGAAACTCTTGCAACAAGAGGTAATTAAAATCAAGGCGAGTGCTCAGAGCACTTGAAACACCTTCAGAGCACCAGGTCACCAGGAGAGGGCTCATGGCATTGGAAAACACAAGCGGGAACACTGTGCCTCTGGAGACCATCATTCCACAGGGAGATGGGAGGCTTTTGGAGATGGGAAGACACCCGCTGCCCAGGCAGAGGCTTTCTCAGGCCAGAGCTCCAGATACCTGCCTTTTTATTTGTTTTAATGAGCTGGATAACTTCATAGTAAACCTTCCTCCAGAGCAGCTCCTCTGCTTTTCTTCCATAATCCACCGGGTGCAAGAACATCAGCTTCACACAGAGCTCCCGCAGCCTGAGGCAGAGAGCACAGAAGTCACATCCACCTCCAAATACACTTGATAAGCACGGAAATGCCACTTGCTAAGCATGGAAGAGGAAAAGCAGAGTGCATTACAAGGGATGAGCTGGGCCACGGGGTGATGGTACAGTGTGTATCACCCCCACACACCAGCATCTGGAAGTGGGGTGGCACCTCAATGGTCACCTTGGGTCAACGGGCCACCAGCAGCTTCCTGCGCTGCAGGAAGGGTCATGTCAAGGGTTGTCTTGACAGCTTAAAGAATTAGGAGGAGAACTCATCCCTGCTGGGCACCTCTGAGCCTGGGAGGAGGTTTCACACACAGAGAAGATGACAGGGAAGGCATTGGCCAGTGTGAAGGTGACCTGGTTGTAGCACAGCGACAGCCTCCAGCCATGGGGTGTGTGCTTCAAACGCAGCCTCTGCTCCCAAGCCCTGGCAGTGCTCCCAGGCCACGAGGAGCACCACAACCTGCTCACACTGTGCAAGGCCACCTTCGAAACCCCCGGGGGCTGCTGCTGCTGCACAGGGATCTTCCCCGGGAACCATGCCCAGCGAGTGCTCTGCCCAACTTACTTGTTCCTCAAGCTGATGTTCTCCGGCTTGAACACCTCTTGATACGCTGCCTTGTTACCAAGGATGAGATCCAGGCGATGAACAGCCTCCACCACTGCTCTGCAAGGGGACACAGGAGGAAGAGCTTCAGGCCAGCAGGGATTCCAAACCAGCCTAAAATATGAACTTATGAGCTTTTTGCCCCTGAAAGCAGCTAAAATCAGACCAAGCAACCTCTAAACCACGGCCAAAACCTGAGATCAGCCTTTCCCAGCTGCTGACTCTACGTCTTCCTCTTCAAGAACCCTCCTCCAGAGGAGGAATCCCATCCAAAGGTCTGTGACCAACCTCAACATCCACTTCTGCTCACCAGCATCCTCCTCACGTGGCCTGAAGGTCCTTTGCAACCTCCAACAACCCCACCAGCAAGTAAAGCAGGTGAGTAAAACCCTTTTGGCTTACAGGTAAAAGGGAATAAGCGCTTCATGTCCTGGCCCTGTATCCCCCAAAGCCTCCCTGCAGTGGGATGAAGCTTGTGGCTCCCAGGCAACCACTTTGGTTCCTACGCACAAAGGTGACCAGAAAGGGGAACTGCTGATTCATCTGATTCCCAGAGGGGATGACAGGGAAAATGTGCTCTTCTCTTCCCAAAACAGGCAGCAGCACCTTCCAACGAGCGCTCCCCGTGCCCAGCGGGTGTCTGCCATGTGTCACCCACACCTCCAGGTGGGAAGTGACCACAAGCAGCCAACACCTGCACCCCAGCACATCCCTTTGGGGGGGATGGCAAATCCATGTGTCCAAAGCCTCCCAGGGGCTGTCCCAGCAGGGCACCGGTGGGTGTTTCACCTTCCCCTTGGCTGGGAGCAGCCCAGAGCACGTCTCCAACACGACCTTGTCTCCAGCCATGAAGTTCAGCCCAAAGACACTGGTTCCTTCTGCTCCTTTTTAGGAGTTCTCAAAGAAACAGAGAGACGGGGGATAGAAGGCAGGAAGGTTGCTCTTTTAGGATGGGGGTTGCTGAGCTGGAAAGCAGATCCCATGTTAGAACAAGCTCTGGAAGGGGCAGGAATAAAGAAGGAGCTGAGGGTCCTGTGTCCACAGCCATGAGGAAAGGGGACACAGTGAGGAGCCCACCTCACCTCGGAAGTGTCAGGAAGCATCGACAGGCTTGAAATGCACCTTAACGTTAGTGCTTTGGGACCATGGGCTGGATCCCATGTGGCTGTTAAAGAGGCCGAATTTGGAGCCATTCTGACACCTGCTTGGTTAGAAGTTGCTTTCAGACAGCACATGAGCGCCCAGAGGAGGAAAATGAGCCGGCAGGCTATTAAAAGCAGCAAGGAGAGCACATCACGCCAAGCAGGGTGGAAACGGTCCAACGTGGAGCCCTCTTCAGCCACGCAGACCCCAACCTCCTCCTTTTGTGCCATTAATCTGATGGGGCAAGATGCAGGAGGAAGATTTGTCCTCTATTTCTGGCTTTAATTCACCCCAAAGGCTCTGAGGAGCAAGGGAGAAGAGCTGCAGTGTTCAGCTGTGTCCTGGCATGTGGCAGCACACGAACCAGGCTGCCCAGGACAAGGCTGGAAGACAGGAATAGCAACACAAAGCTGGAAGAGAATAAACCCACTTGCCCTATGCTGAAAGATGCACCAGGATCACCCAGTTGCTGTGTTCCAAGGGGAAACTTGGGGCACAGCAATCCAGGAAGGCTTGCAATGGAAAAGAGCAAAAGAGCATCCTACAAACAAAACAGCATCTCCAAAAGGATACTCCAATGAAAAACAGACCATGGAGACCAGAGCTCAGCTCCTCATACACAGACACAACTCTGAGCCCCTTTAAGGGACCTTAAAGCTGCTCCAGCTCCACGGGCAGGGACACCTTCCACTAGAGCAGGTTGCTCCAAGCCCCCGTGTCCAACCTGGCCTTGAACACTGCCAGGGATGGGGCAGCCACAGCTTCTCTGGGCACCCTGTGCCAGCGCCCCAGCACCCTCACAGGGAAGAGCTTCTGCCTTATCTCCAGCCTGAACTTCCCCTGTTTCAGTTTGACCCCATTGCCACTTGCCTGCTGAGCACACACACTCCTCGGCCACCATGAGCACAAATGAAACCCCATCCTGAATGGAGATGAAGGTGATTGAAACAGAACACATTCCATCTGCAAGCAGCAGCACGTAGATCCTCTGCAGCCCTGCCCAGCGCAGCTCGGGTGCTGTGGGCACAGGGGAGCTCTATGGGATGGCAGCTCCAGAGCTCCACACCACCTCTGGGGCTCCAACTCCTTGTGTCCTACCACTGAGCTCCCAATAAGACAGAGGGATTCACCACAGAGAACTTCCAAGTACTAGGAACGTGCTTGTCCAAAGCCCATCATGGCAACTAGTGACTCCCAAGCAAAGCTCTTCTTATCCTTGGCCTTAAGGATGTTGCCCCATTCCTCAGAGGGGAAGGGGAAAGCCTTGCCCTGCTTTGGAGGAGGGCAGGGAGATGAAAGGACATGCCCAGTGTCACCTGGGGGACCCTGCCACCAACTCCACCTCCTGCCTTCACCAGATTCCTCCTCTTCAAACCCAGAGAGTCCCAAACCACCGGCGGCACCTGATGATCTGAAAGGTCTTTTCCAACCTGGCTGATGCTATGAGCACTGATGGAGAGACGGAGCCTGCAGAGGTCACGGGGCGGGTGAGCAGAGAGCGGGCCCCCCAGCCCAAGGCCGTCAGTATTGCCGGATCCTGCCTCGGTTCCGCACACACGAGGCAGAGACCTGGGACCGGAGCGCGGCGGTTACGTGGGCAGCGCTGCAGCTGGGGCAGTCCTGCCCTGACACTGCACAGAGGTGCCGGGGCCCGAGTTCCTTCGCTCACATCCTCATCCCCAGCACTTCTCATATAACCCCCGGCTGCTGCCAACGCCAGGGAACCCCCTTCCCCTGCACCTCATCCCCCCTCCCGCACCCCGCTCCCCCTCTCTCGTCATTCCCATTCCCCTCCGGTCCCCCTCATCCTCGCTCCCGCTCTCCCGGTTCCTCTCCCCATCCCCTTCCCGCCCGGCTCCCCGCCCCGGTCTCCCCATCGCCCCTCACGCCGCCCGCTGTCTCCTCACCGGTACAGCCGCTTGGTGTGCAGCACCTTGGCCTCGGGCTCGCCGCTCTCCCCGCCGGCCCCTCCGCCCTGGCTCATGGCTCCGATGGGAGCTGAGCCCCGGCCGGGCCCCGCCGCCCCTCAGCACCGGCCCCGCCGCCGCCGCCGCCGCCCCCGGCCCCGCTCGGCCGCCATGGCTGCCCCCTGCCCCGCGCCGCTCTCGCGAGAGCCGGCGAGACCTGGCGGGGCCCTCTTCACCTCGCGAGAGTTCGCCCTCTCCGCCCTGCCAGTACTTGGTGCTGGCAAACATGGTGCCCGCGCCGGCCTCAGCCACGGCCTAGTGCGGGCCTGTGGGGCCTCGCCATGGCTGCCCCTCGCTGTGGGGCTGGCAGAGGCTGTGGGGCAGACAGCACTGTGGGGCTGACAGGGGCTGTGGGGCAGACAGCGCTGTGGGGCTGACAGCACTGTGGGGCTGGCAGGGCTGTGGAGCTGACAGGGGCTGTGGGGCTGACAGCGCTGTGGGGCTGGCAGTGCTGTGGCGCTGGTAGGGGCTGTGGGGCTGGCAGGGCTGTGGAGCTGACAGGGGCTGTGGAGCTGACAGGGGCTGTGGGGCTGGCAGTGCTGTGGGGCTGGCAGGGGCTGTGGGGCTGACATGAGACAGATGGAACGGCTTTGGGAGTTCCTCCTCATCCCTTGGGAATCCCTGCCCAGCGCTGGGATGCCTCATGGCGCACACACGGTGGAGCCGAGGTGCTGCTGCCCAGGCCGGGGGCTCTCTTTGGAGCTTCACCCTTGGGCCCGGCCACAGGAGTGGCATCGACACGGCTCCAGCATGGACACGGCTCCAGCGTGGACACAGCTCCAGCGTGGACACGGCTCCAGCCTGCTCCCACCCCAGCCGTTGGCTTCTTCTCCTCCTCCAAGCACAGAGCCTTGGGTAGGGATGTGCTGCCCTGCGCTGGCTCCTGCCGCTTGCCGGGCGCGGGCTCGGGCGCAGGGCTGAGGCTCGGCCCCATTGGGGCTCGGCAGCAGCTCTGCCCCTTCCAGCCCGGCCCCACCTCGGCCGGTCCAACAGGTTTGAGGTCCAGAGAGAGCAGGAGAGACCTGGAGAAGGTGGAAGCGCTGCGGAGCCTCCCCAGGAGCCCCATGGCCCCGCTCTGCAGCCCAAGTGAGTCCCGCAGCGAGGGCAGCGCGGAGCCGGCTCCCTCCGGCCCGAGGGAATGGGGCTGGGAGCAGGGAGGAGTGTGGGACCCAGGAAGCAGCAGCCGCCATGCTCCCTGTGCGGAGCCCTGCGCCGCTCCCTGCCTCCGGCCCCCCAGTGCTGAGGCTCGCTCTGGGGGGGAATGTGCCCAGGAGGGAGGGGGGTTCCCATTGCAGGAGGCTCCCCTGCCCACGGCACTGGGCAGCGACACCAGAGGGACATGGAGCTCCTGGAGCGAGGCCGCGGAGCTGGAGCAGCTCTGCTCTGGAGCCAGGCTGAGAGAGCTGGGCTGGGGCAGCCTGGAGAAGAGAAGGCTCCTGAAGGGGAGACCTTAGAGCAGCTCCAGTGCCTAAAGGGGCTCCAGGAAACCTGGAGAGGGGCTTTGGGTGAGGGATGCAGGGACAGGACAAGTGTGGGAGCTCCCGGGGGTGGCAGCTGCCGATTCACCCCCCACCCCCATTGTCACCAGGGGCAGGACATGAGCCCAAACCTCTCATTTCTGCTGGTTTTTGGCTGTTCTCCTGCGCAGGGTGAAGTGGAAGGAGCCGGAGCCACGTCCCCCCTCGGCACCTCAAAGCACCAGCGAGTTCCTTCCTCCGCAGCCACCCTCATGTCTGCTGCAGACCCCGTCCTGCCCCCCGAGGAGGTGGCTTTGCTGGAGCTGGGGAAGGGGGCCCCGGCCACCCCCCTGGACAAGGTGCCCCCAGTGCTGGGGGACCCCGATGCCACCCTGCCATGGGACCGGTGCCAGCTCAGTGCCGCGCCGGGGAGGAGACGGGCGAGCCCTGAAGGTGGCCGCGAAGACCCTGAGGAGGCCACCGTGGTCCCCAAGGCTGAGCCTGGAGATGAGGAAGCCCCCGGGCTGCCCGTGGTGGCGTCCCATGTCTTTGTGCCCATAGACCCCCAGTGCATTGAGCAGAGCCCCGGCAAGCTGAAGAAGCAGCAGGAGGAGGGCAAAGGGGGGTACCTGCCCCCCAGTGACCGACCCAGCAGCCAGCGCCAGAAGCAGGTCTTCCTCCCCATGGGTCCCTCACGCTACAGGGACCCACTGGGCTTCAAGGGGCGAGTGGCCAAGCCAAGTGAAGGAGCACGGTGCCCATGTGCTAAGGACTGTGATGGTGGCAACCTCAAGGCTGTGGCCTCAGTGGTGGGGGCTCTGCTCCTCTGCCCCTGCCTCATCTATGGGGCCTACGTCTTCCTGCCCTTCGATGCCCCACTGCTGCCCACCATCAGCACCCGCCTGGTGTACACGCTGCGCTGCGCCTCCTTTGCCACGTTCCCCATCGTTCTGGGTGAGCATCAGGTTTGGGGTGGAACCAGCACGGGATCAGCCGGGCTGGAAGAGAGCTTTCAGCTCATCCAGTCCCACCGCTAGCCCGTGGCGCTGAGGGGTGGCGTGAGCAGAGCTCCAGCTCCATTGCTCCCACCAGGAGCAGCACACGGGGTAGTCCTGCCCCATTCCCACCCCTCAGCTCCTGTCTCTGACCCCCAGGTATGATCGTCAGCGGCATCTCACGCCTCTGCTCCTCCGCGCTGGAGCCCTTCGGGGAGCTGCAGCGGGAGGTGGAGATCCACCGCACCTACGTGGCGCAGTCCATCCACCTCTTCATCCTCTACTTCTTCAACATGGCTGTCCTGGCCACCTACCTCCAGCAGGAGGTCCTCAAGCTCATCCCCCTGCTCACAGGGCTCTTTGCCATCTCCAGGTAAGCCGAGGTGGGGTGCACGTGGGGCTCTAGCGGTGCCTTGGACCTTCCCGAGCTCAGCCAGCGCAGGGGAAGGATTGCTCCATCCCTCAGGCCGCTTCCATGCCTGGCCCTGGCTGAGCCTGCTCCTTCTGTGCCTTCTCCAGGTTGATTTACTGGTTGGCCTACGCCATCGGGCGCTCCTTCCGCGTCTTTGGCTTCAGCATGAGCTTCCTGCCCCTCCTGGCCATGCTCCTCTGGAACCTCTACAGCATGTTAGTCCTGGAGCCCGAGAACCTCCTGGCCGTGGCGGAGGCAAAGCCTGAGGATCACTCCAAGAACACTGGAGCCAAACTCCGGTACTGGGGATGAGGGGACCCCCAGGATGGGGGGCAGGTAGATGTGGCCGGGTCCTACTTCCCTGCCTGCTCTCCCCGTTGCCCTGCCCTGGGCGGGTGAGCCCCATGGCCCAATAAAACACTTTGCTAAGTGCTTCCGTGGCTGGTTTATGGAGGGTGGGATAGGTCCCACAAGGAATCGCTGCTGCCAGGACTTGACTTTGCCCATGGGGTGGCATGTCCAGCCCCAGCCCTGCGGCAGGACCCAGCCCTGGCTCTGGTGGGGCCAGTCCCATCCAGCTCCTTCCTCTTCCTCGCGGGGGGGTGGATGTTCAGGAACTGGTTCCTGAACCAGCCGGGGCAGTGGGAGGGAGGGAGCCCTGCCCCAAGGGCAGGTCCGATGCTCTCGGTTCCATCCTTAAGGAGAAACCTTGGAGCAGCTCCAGTGCCTGAAGGGGCTCCAGGAAACCTGGAGACGGGCTTTGGGCAAGGGATGGAGGGACAGGCCAAGGGGAATGGCCTTAACCTGCCACAGGGGATTCCTTGTTGAGGGAAGTGATTCTGCTCCTGAATGGAATAACAGGGAGAAACCAGGGGCTTAAAGGAGCCACCATCCTTCAAAAAGCACCATGGGGGGGGTCCTGTCCCCCCCCCCAGGGCCCATGAACCAGCCCAGCGGCAGGTTCCTACCCCCCCAATTCCCCATGCACTGCACAAAGGGACTGGAATGATGTGATTGGGTTTATTTCCCAGGCAAACCGTGACATTCCAGAGCCTACCGTGCCCAGTCCCTGCCCCTCGAGCAGGGCACTGAGCCCCCGCCCCACCTTCGCGTTGCTTTGCCCCATCCCACCCCAAGGCTTCAGCCCCAGCAGCTCCAGGGAGCCGGGTGCCGGCTGGTTCTTCCCATCGGCGACTGGATCCCTCATTCCCGGAGCTCATTCCTGCGCTGACTCTGGCGCCGCCGGGCCCTGGCTCTTCTCCTCGCCCTTCTTTTTGTGCCCCGACACGATGTCATCGATGCGGAGCAGGAGAACGGCCGTCTGGGGAGAGAGCACCCGGAGCCAGTCAGGAACCGCATCCCGGCTCCCTCCCCACCGAGCCCCCCGCTGGGATGTGGGCGCAGGAGCCGGGGGGCCCCGGGCCCCGTCCTCACCTCCACCGCTGTCTTGTAGGTCTGCAGCTTGACCGCCAGCGGCTCCCAGACCCCCAGCTCCTTCATGTCCACCAGGGCTCCGGTCTCCCCGTTCACCCCCCACGTCTGGCTGTTGTCCTGAGTGTGTTTTGCCTGTCGGGAAAGATGGGATCACCACCAGGGGCTGGGACCTTCTGAGGAGACCTTAGTGTGGCCTCCCAGTGCCTAAAGGGGCTGCAGGAAACCTGGAGAGGGGCTTTGGGCAAGGGATGGAGGGACAGGCCAAGGGGAATGGCTTTAACCTGCCAGAGGGGAGATGGAGACGAGCTCTTGGGCAGAAGCTCTTCCCTGTGAGGGTGCCGAGGCGCTGGCACAGGGTGCCCAGAGAAGCTGTGGCTGCCCCAGCCCTGGCAGCGTTCAAGGCCAGGTTGGACACAGGGGCTTGGAGCAACCTGCTCTAGTGGAAGGTGTCCCTGCCCGGGGCAGGGGTTGGAGCTGGAGGAGCTTTAAGCTCCCTTCAACCCGACCCATTCCAGGATTCCATGATTTTCATGCTTTGAAATCCAAGCACAGGACTTCGGCAGCCCAGCTAATGCCAACAAGCCTTTAAATCACTCTCAAGGGATCCATCAGTTCCTTGCCCACCAGGATCCTTCAATGGAAAAACCTACAGCAACTACCCAAAGAGCTGCCCCAGCAGCTATGGCACAGGCACAGCTATGGAAAGCTGACGGATCTCAGGGACACAGCGAGAAGAGCTGAAGCTCCTTCATGAGCCCAGCTTACAGCTTACCCTGAGCGAGGTCAGCACGCGGATGGTACTGGCACCACAGTTCTGGATGAGGGTGCGAGGAATGACTTCCAGAGCCTGGGCCACGGCTCGGTACGGCCACTGCTCCACCCCTGTCATCCCTTTGGATTTCTCAGTGAGTGCATGGGCCACGGCCATCTCGGTGGCACCTCCGCCCGGCACCAGCTGCGGGTCCAGGAGGACGTTGCGACAGACCTGCATCGCATCCTGCAGGTTCCTCTCCACCTCCTGCAACGGGATCACATCAGGGAGGAGGGGATGGGAACCCCCCCTGGGCTGGGAGCACCCCACAGCAGGAGCAGCAGGTCAGGGAGGGGATCCTGCCCCTCTGCTGAGCTCCACGGAGAACTTAGAGCAGCTCCAAGGAACCTGGAGAAGGGCTTTGGCCAAGGGATGGAGGGACAGGACAAGGGGAAGAGCTTTAAGCTCCCTTCCAGCCCAAATCATTCCATGGTCCTTATTGCAGCTGCCACCACTGCAGGCTGCTGGGTGGCTCCTGTCTGGGGGCAAGTTCTGCTTCCCCTGTACAGTGGAGCCAGGAGATGGGAATTCTGTAGCTCCAGAAGCCAAAGGAAACCTGGACTTGGCTTCGCTCGTGCCCTAGAGCTGCTCCAAAGGAAGCAGTGACTTCTTGTCACTGAGAGGAGGGCCAGGCCAGGAGGGGAAGCAGAACATGCAGGAACTCACTGCCAGGATCTCCTTGCTGGCTCCACGCAGGATGATGGTGCAGGCCTTGGGCTCTTTGCAGTCGGTGATGAAGGCAAAATACTCATCCCCTATCTTCTTAACCTCGAAGAGCCTGGCGCCGGTGCCCACATCCTCCTCCCGCAGCTCATCCGTGCGGCTCACGATGCGAGCTCCACAGGCCCTGCGCACAACCAGGGCCCAGTCACACACGCCCGGGGAAGGAGAAGGGAGAAAGAGGGGAGAGCAGGAGGGAAGTCCATGGCAGGAGAGCAAGCAGAGGCTCCGGTGAGGAGGAGCACTCACCTGGCGATGCGGTTGTTGTCCGTCTTCCTCACCCTGCGGATGGCCGTGATGTTGGCTCTCATCAGGTAGTGCTGGGCCAGGTCTGGAATCAGGTTTGGAATCAGGTTTAGGGAGGTTTAGTCATCAATCAGCACTATCAGGACTAACTGAGGTCTCTTTCAAGTGCAATCTCTTATAGAAAGGAAAGCCACATGCACTTTCTCAAGGCACAAAGCGCAGCTTTTCAGGCTCCTCCTCACTGCTCATTTGATGGTTTCCAACTACTGGAAAAGCAAAATACTCTTTGAATTGCCACAAGGCAACCTCGAGCCCCAGATCCAACCCCTGCGCTGGAGATCTCTGTTAGAGAGCTAAAAACCTGACCCAAACCTCACATCAGGTTTGAGGGCTTGCTTCTGGGGGGTTTGGAAGTTGCCAAAGGGTGAATTTAAGCCAGGCTGAATCTCACTCGAATGAACTCAACACCAAGAAGTGGGTTATTACCAGAAATGCCTTTCTCTGTGATGATCAGATCTGGTTTGACCCTTATGAGATCTGCACACATCTGCTGGATGTACTCCTCCTCCATCTGCAGGATGCGGGCAAAGTCTTCCTCCCGGGTGATCTCAATGTCCGTCTGCACAGAAAGAGCTGGAAGTTAAACCCAGAGCCCCTGAGCTGAGGGATCTGAGCTCCTCCAGCACCTCCTGGGCAGGAGCCAAGGAGAACTACACAAGGAAAAACACCCACCAGCTCCCGGTGCCTAAAGGGGCTCCAGGAAACTGGGAGAGGGGCTTTGGACAAGGGATGGAGGGACAGGACAAGGGGAATGGCTTTAACCTGCCAGAGGGGAGGTTGAGCTGAGCTCTTGGGCAGAAGCTCTTCCCTGTGAGGGTGCTGAGGCGCTGGCACAGGGTGCCCAGAGAAGCTGTGGCTGCCCCATCCCTGGCAGTGTTCAAGGCCAGGTTGGACACAGGGGCTTGGAGCAACCTGCTCTAGTGGAAGGTGTCCCTGCCCGTGGCAGGGGTTGGAGCTGGAGGAGCTTTAAGCTCCCTTCAACACAAACCATTCCAGGATTCCATGGTTTCAATCCTGGCTTTACCTGGCTCTCTCCTTTCTTGTACTCCAGTGAACAATCCAGAAGGACAATCCGTGGATTCTTGATGAGACGCCTCATTCTGGGGTGAGTTACATCTTTATTCACCATGATCCCACGTAACACACACGAGTCTTCACTAAACCCACCTGGAATCTGCCCCAGGAGAGAGGGAAATAAGGCAAATCAGGCTCCTCTATGGAAATTATCCTTCAGGATAGGTTCCAGGCTCCTGAAACCACCCATACCCCATGTGCTGAGAAAGGAAAACCCTTCCCAAGCAACCACGATGCAGCCAGGCCACGCCGTGAGGTCATTTGATGAGCGCGACGAGATTCCCATCGCCAGGAACCACCAGGTTGAAGGCAAAAAGGGGCTTCAGGACACACTCACCTTCTCTACTTTGGCGTATTTCTTGATGTCAATTTCCTTCCTGCCGTTTTCTTCCAGCTCCACCGTTCGAACAGCCTCCAGGGCGATGCTGCAGGCCAGCTCGCACCACCGGTTGATTGCCTTGGTGTTTATTGCACTCTTGATGATTTTCAGCATCATCTCTTTGTTGTTCACATCCACTGGGGTGCTGCCCCAAAGGGAAAAGGATTATTCCCCCCAATCCCTTCTCTTCCACCCCCCCCCAACCCCCAAACTCACCCGATTTTCTTTAGGATGCTGATCATGTCATCCAAAGCCTTCCGATAAGCCCCAATGATCACAGTTGGGTGCATCTGCTGCTCCAGGAAGTGTTCAGCAACAGAGAGCATCTCTCCAGCTAAAAAGCAAAGGCCAAACATCAAACTTCCTCAGCTGTGGAACAACCAAAACAGGAGAACACCCCACACAAGGAGCATCTGCTCCCCATGAGGAGAACTCTAACGTCATCTGCACCTTCCTTTCTACTTCACGGTGCTTATCCCAGGGGAAGGCCGAGCTCTCGGGCATGGAGCTGCTCACCTCAGGGGCTGATGAACCCCATTCTCTTCCACACAGCAAAGAGACCCCAAAAGGAACTTGTAGCCCAGAGTGGGGTGACAAGAACCTGATGGAGTTCCATAGGGATAAGGGGAAGGTCTTGCATCCAGGCAAGCACAACCCCCGGAGGCTGGGAACAGCCTTCTGGGGACACAAGCCCCATAGGAGGGAGCAACAGGGTGCTGGTGGCCATCACCAGCAGAGGTAAAGATGTCATTGTCCCGCTCTGCCCAGGGGTTGTGAGGCCACACTGGGAATACTGGGCTCAGTATGGTCCCTGCTACACAGAAAAGCTGTGGATGGGCTGGAGAGGATCCAGAAAATAGCCCCAAGGATGATCCCAGGACTAGGAAGCAGGTAAGGAAAGGCTGAGAGCTGGGAATGTTCAGCCTGGAGAAGACAAGGCTCAGGGAGACCTTATCCCCATGTTCCACTAGGTAAGGGTGGCTACGAAGAAGATGGAGAGTCCCTTTTTACATGGAATCACATGGAAAAGACAAGGTGTGATGGGCCCAAGTTAATCCTGGGGAGATTCCCAATGGACACAAGAGGAATTTGTCACAATGAGAGCAACCAGCCATTGGAATAATCTCCCCAGGGAAGTGATGGGTGCCCCAGTGTTGGACAGTTAACACTGGGCTGTGCAGGGTGTTGAAACATCTAGTCTAGGTCACGATGTGCCTGGAAAGGTTGGAGCAGATGATCCGTGAGGTCCCTTCCAAGCTGGGATTCGAGGATTCACCTTTAGGGGTGGTAGATAATGAATATCTGCCACTTTAAAGCATATTTATCAGGCTCTGGTGGGCAAAAAGAGTGAAACCCTTTCTAAAACCCTTGCTAAAAGGCACATCCTTCGCTCTCCTCACCCAGGATAATCACAGATGTGGTCCCATCTCCAACTTCTTCATCCTGAGTACGGCTGATCTCTATCATTGATTTAGCAGCTGGATGCTGGACCTGAATCTGTACAGGAGCAAGAAACAGGAGTTTGTTCCAGAAGACGAAAGCTGAAGCTTTCAGCATCACTCCATCACCAGAGAATTTAGATGAAGCTTAGAAAACCTCGATGAAAACTGAAGCCCAGGACTCAAACCTACTCTTCTGAGGAGAAAGAGTGTTTGCTGGATACATTTACTTCCTCCTTTATAAGCTCCTCTCTTGGTACTGCTGGTTAGAACCTGCTGCTTTCAAGAGAGAGAATGAAATCACATCATCCCCCATCCCTGGCAGTGCTCAAGGCCAGGCTGGACACAGGGGCTTGGAACAACCTGCTCTAGTGGAAGGTGTCCCTGCCCGTGGCAGGGAACTGGATGAGCTTTGAGGTCCCTTCCAACCCATTCCAGGACTGGCAGCTATTTAATGGTATCCTGGAAGATTCCTACTCCCACGTTCAGCAAGACAATCCTTCAGGAGAAACTCACTTCTCTGAGGATAGCGTTGCCATCGTTGGTCATCACAATCCCACCCATGGGGTCCAGAAGCATCTACAAGCAAAGGAGAAGCAACACTTGGTCGTGTGGGGTTTCCATTGGTGTTCAACACAGCTTCTTCAGCCAAGTTCTTACCTTCATCATGGCTCGTGGTCCTAAACACGTCCTGATCACGTCAGCGATGGTCTAGGAGGAAGAAAGGACATGAGCAGTGCTGGAGAGCATCAGACAGTCCAAAACACCCCATTATGGAACAAGCAGCTGGTGGAAAATACCAGTAACCACCTATCTGCAGTGCTTTGATGGAGCAACTGGACTAAGAACTGGGTGGGAATGGAACACAGGGACTGGCACCACACTGCAGGGTTACCTAAACCCAGTGCAGAGCTCACACACTTCGAGATTGGACAGGGAAAGAGAAACCTCTCCCTGATCACTTACCCTGACACCTCATTTCTACGCTGCTTCTGCTCTGGATTCATAAGAGAGAAAACATGCTCCAAATCCCATTTTGCCCTCTTAAATGGCTCCATACACACATATATCTGCACATACACACTGAATGAGAACACCTGGGTGAGGAGCTGGTACCTTTGCAGCAGTGATGTTTCCAGTCTGGACTTTTCTCCCAGACTCCCGTTTCATATTCTGACCTTAAGAGATGGAAAAGGAAGAAGCTGTTAAAGCACAAACAGACTTTAAGCTGATCTCTCTAAGTCCAAAACTAACCCAGAAGCTGCTGCACACTAGTTTTTAGCCCAGATGCTCCCAAACAGTATGTAAAACACTGCTTTAAACTCAGTTTTCTCCCTGTGGGGCTCAGCCTTGGGCACACTGGGGTGAGCAGCCACTGCTCTACCCCAGGCTTCCACTGTTCTCCCACAAGGGTCTGCCCTAAAGAACCTCCAAGCCTGGTGCTGCTTTTCCTCCACTCCCAGCCTGGATGGGCACAGATTTAAGGATGTTTGTGTATCGAAGACAGAACAAAAGCACTGGTAAAAGCAGAACAAAGGGGAGCAGGGTGACAGCAAAGGGACCCCGGGGCTATGCCAGACACCTCCGGGGCGAACGGGAACAGCACTTCCCAGTGCTGGGATAGAAAACCCAAAGAGAAAGCAGCCGCCAGGAATGACTGGCATCGCGGGGTGGGGACACGCTCACAGAGCACGTGGGGGCCAAGCGAGGCAACAGAAAGCACCGCGCTGAGGAACAATGGAACGGGTGGGTATTAGGGGAGCTCTTGGGCAGAAGCTCTTCCCTGTGAGGGTGCTGAGGCGCTGGCACAGGGTGCCCAGAGAAGCTGTGGCTGCCCCATCCCTGGCAGTGTCCAAGGCCAGGTTGGACACAGGGGCTTGGAGCAACCTGCTCTAGTGGAAGGTGTCCCTGCCCGCGGCAGGGGTTGGAGCTGGAGGGGCTTTAAGGTCCCTTCAACCCAACCCAGGCTGGGATTGTGTGAATACAGCCGATAGAAGCCGAGACCCCCCTCCCCCGGGGAGCCGTGATTGGGCCCTTAAGGACGGGGCCGGAGGCAGCGCTGGGGGGGGCCGAGCACGGAGGCTCCAAAGGGCCCCCCTGAGGAGACGGACCCGGGGGCGGGGGGAGGGTCTGTGAGGGAGCACGCGGCCGCATCGAACCCGACATGGCGGCGGGAAGGCGAGAAGGGAAGAGAAGCAGAACCGGCCGCGGCCCCGGCCCGCCCGCCCGCCCCCGCCGCAGCCCCCGGGGCCGGGGCCCGGCAGCGACACTCACTGAGCACCAGCACAGGCCGCGGGCCCATCATGGCGGCGACAGCGGCTCCGAGCGCGGAACCTTCTGGAGCCACGGCGCGATCTGCCGCCTCACCGCGCCGCCGCACCCTACCCCGCCCACCGCCCAGCCCCGGCCAATCCCGGCCCGACCCCGCGGCGCGCTGCCCAATGAGAAGGAGGCGCTCGCAGCAAGTTGCGTTGAGGCGCGTTGGGGCGGGGCGGCGCTGGAGTGCGCATGCGCGGAGGGGGACTCACGGCACACTGGACCCACGAGGAGGCATGGCCTCCACAGAGTCCCGGGGTGGGGCTGAGACTACATTTCCCAGCGTGCCCCGGGGCCGCTTCCGGCCGCCATGTTGGCAGTGAGGGGCTCCCTCAGCGCTGACGCGGCCGGAGGAGCGCGGCCGGGAGGGGACGGTGAGGGCCGGGGGGGCCGGGACGGGGCCGGGACGGGGGGCACCGGGACGCACCGGGACCAGCTCCGCGGGGCTGGCTCTGCGTGTGTTATGGTTAAATCCCCAATTCCGTTCCCTTCGCGCTGGCAGATGAGGCTCCTGCCGCTCGCCGTGCTCGCCCTGTGCTCCGTGGCTCGCTGTGAGGACGGCGCCAGGCTCTTGGCCTCCAAGTCGCTGCTGAACAGATACGCGGTGGAGGGCAAGGACCTGACTCTGCAGTACAACATCTACAACGTGGGCTCCAGGTGAGCCGCGGCCGCGGGCTCTGTGTGTGGATGGGCGGGAGCCGCTTTGTGAGCTCCAGGAGGGGCTCTTCCCTCTGCTCGCCCTGACTCGGAGCTTCCCAGCGTGAAGGGCTGACCCTGGGATTCCTCCTATTCTCTCTTCTTGCCTTGCTCCCTGCTTTGACGGCGCAGCGGGTTGTGCTGCCTGTGTCACAGCCTCCCTTTGGGGGCTCTGGGAGCTCTTTTCCACCTCATTGCCTTTCCTTTCTGCCCTTTCTCTCAGCTTGGTCTTCCTCTTCCAGCCCTCTCCCTACAACACGCTTTGACTTTCCTCCCCGTCTCCTGACTTCTGTTTCCAAACCCCCTCACTCTGGACCCATCATTAGTGTGTGGAATGTCAAGGGTGAGGTTCACTTCTCATCCCTCTCTCTATTGCATTTAGTGCGGCTTTGGATGTGGAGCTGTCGGATGATTCCTTCCCTCCGGAAGATTTTGGCATCGTCTCGGGAATGCTCAACGTCAAGTGGGACAGGATCGCTCCGTATCCATGGAATCACTCCCAATGCTCCTCCTCACCCCTGTAGCTCTCCTGCCTTCATTTGTTTGCACTGGAATTCCAGTGTGCCAGACCCAGGGAAGTGAAACAACAACAGCAGCAGAGGGACGTGGAGCTGCTGGAGGCCCCGGAGCTGCTGCGAGGGCTGGAGCAGCTCTGCTCTAGAGCCAGGCTGAGAGAGCTGGGCTGGGGCAGCCTGGAGAAGAGAAGGCTCCTGAAGGGGAGACCTTAGAGCAGCTCCAGTGCCTAAAGGGACTCCAGGAAACCTGGAGAGGGGCTTTGGATGAGGGAGGGAGGGACAGGCCAAGGGGAATGGCTTTAACCTGCCAGAGGGGAGACTGAGATGAGCTCTTGGGCAGAAGCTCTTCCCTGTGAGGGTGCTGAGGCGCTGGCACAGACTTTTCCCAGAGAAGCTGTGGCTGCCCCATCCCTGGCAGTGCTCAAGGCCAGGTTGGACACAGGGGCTTGGAGCAACCTGCTCTAGTGGAAGGTGTCCCTGCCCGTGGCAGGGGTTGGAACTGGAGGAGCTTTAAGCTCCCTTCAACCCAACCCATCCCATGGTTCCATGAATGACTTCTCCACCTGGTTTGTGGCTCCTCTTTCGCCATCTCCTCACTTTCCCTTTGGTAAATCCAACTGTTCTCCTGAACTGCCAACACTCAGAGCCAGCAACGTGTCCCACACCGTGGTGCTGCGGCCTCTCAAAGCTGGATACTTCAACTTCACCTCGGCCACAATCACCTACGTGGCGCAGGAGGGGGGACAGGTTGTGGTGAGTTCACTGCCCTCAGCAGGCACCGGGTAGCCCTGGAGCATGATCCATGGCCCTGCTCCAGAAGGAAAGGTGACAAATCCTCTCTCTTTTCCCTCCTTGCCTTTTCCAGGTTGGTTTCACCAGTGCTCCAGGGCAGGGAGGGATCTTGGCCCAACGGGAGTTCGACAGGAGGTTCTCCCCACACTTTGTGAGTACCTTGGGGCTGGTGATGGATGTTCTCCTGCAGTCACCTGGAAAACTGCATGGATTGCACCAAAACGAGCAGCTTGCATCCCGGTTATCTCTGGGAAGGAGCTGACATGGTGGGATTTGAGCCAGAAGCTTTAGAGCAGAGAAGATCTGATGGCTCTGAGCCTCATCTACATGGGTTTGGTTTGGTTCTTCTAATGTCTTCTCCTTCCAGCTGGACTGGGCAGCTTTTGGTGTGATGACCCTGCCCTCCATTGGCATCCCCCTGCTGTTGTGGTACTCGAGCAAGAGGAAGTATGACACCCCCAAGACCAAGAAGAACTGAGCCAAGGCAGATGCCACCAGCACCCCAGAGCCCAGCATCCCGTTGGGATCAGGTCTGGAGCCAGCAACTCCTTCCACAGGGTGAGGTGGTGTCTTCTCCGACCCAAACCTGAACATCCCAACCCCAAATCTGCACATTCGATGTGGAATCTCAAGGTGGGAACCACACCTTGAGCTGCTGCTGCTCCTCAAGGTGGGACACAAGAGCTCTCCTGGAGCTTCTCCTGGAAGTCCCGTTGTGCTTCCAGGAGCGGTGGGTTGGGGGGTTCTGGTCTTGCTGGTGGCTCTGAGGGCTTGAGGTGTGCTTTGGGACTGAGGATTTTGTAATAAAATGAACGTGAATGGAACCTCTTTGCTTTTACCAGGATATCCTGGAGGCAACTGACTGCCTTCGGATGTGGATGGCGGTCAGGAATATCCATCATGGAATCCTGGAATGCTTTGGCTTGCAGGGAGCTTAAAGCTCCTCCAGCCCCTGCCCCGGGCAGGGACACCTTCCACTAGAGCAGGTTGCTCCAAGCACCTGTGTCCAACCTGGCCTTGAACACTGCCAGGGATGGGGCAGCCACAGCTTCTCTGGGATCGTTCCAGAGCTGGATCTGAGGGTGAGGTTACACCCGGCCAGGATTCACCCTCAGCTTTGGAGGGGGGACCCTCGCAGCCACCCCAAAATCCACACTGGGATGCTCCAGGCAGGACCTGGTGATGCAGCACCAGCGTTTGCACCCCTAAAAGTCCGTTTTCTGACCAGCATGATGGTGGGTTTTCCCATTCCACTGAAATTCCAGATAGGAATTTGGATGTGAGGATGTAAGATCCCACCCCCCTGCCCCTTTTTGGGCAGCAGGGGAGGATCAGCACCCCACTGCTGCTGGGGGGGAACTTGGGGTATGGGGGGAAATTTGGGGTATGGGGTGGGAATTTGGGGTACAGGAGGAGTTTGAAGTACAGGGGTGGAATTTGGGGTATGGGGAGAATTTGGGGTACGGAAGGGATGTGGGGTACAGGGGACAATTTAGGCTTTGGGAGGAGAATTTGGGGTACAGAAGGGATGTGGGGTACAGGGGACAATTTAGGCTTTGGGAGGAGAATTTGGGGGACAGAATGGCTCTAACAGCACCGCTTTGGAGGTACCAGGGGGTGAGTGGCCCAGCTCACCCGTTTTGGGGTACAGACGAGGGGTCCCCTCATCACTGCAGCATCCCCAGCGCTGGTCCTACCCCCCCACCAACCCCAGCGCGGCCTCCCACTGGCAGGGGGCGCTGTGCGCACACACTACCCCGCTGCCGGCGCTCTGTGCCGGCGCGCCGCCATGGCCGCCGCCGTCTTCTTCGGCTGCGCCGCCATCGCGTTCGGGCCCGCGCTCGCCCTTGTGCTGCTCACGGTGGCGGCGGAGCCGCTGCGGGTCATCGTGCTGGTGGCGGGGTGAGAGCGGGACCGGCGGCGGGGCTCGGAGGGGGAGCGGGGCCGGCGGGGCCCGCGGGGGGGCGGTAAAGGGGTCGGTGCTCCGAGGAGCTCCGTGGGGCTGAGGAGCCCATTCTGCGCCCTCTTGGCGGCAGGAGCAGCCCGTGGGGGGGGAGTTGGGGGGTCTGGGGCGGGGCGGGCAGCAGCAGGGGGGTGAGGGGACAGAGAGGACCAAGGGGGCAGCTGGAGAAGGGGGGAGTCAGCTATGGGGCAGTCAAGGGGGCGATGGGGCAGCTTAGAGGGGGCACAAGGGAGAGCTGAGGGGATCTGGGGTGCAGACAGCAATGGGGGGGGGGGGTTCAGGGGTGTCCAGGAGGGGCTGAAGGTGGGTCTTGGGCAGGAGGCAGCACCTTGGGGGCAGTTGGGGGGCAGGTTGTGCCTGTTGGGGGGCTGAGGAGGGTTTGGCAAGTGGGGGTGAGGCTGTGGCTTTGGAGGGGGGCGGAAGAGCTGTCCCCATAGTGGGGTCTCCCCACTTTGGGGGGTGCCACCGCTTGGCTCCATGGCTTAAACACCCCGTGCATTGAGTGTTCAGCTCCTTCCTCCTGAGCCTGGTTGGAGCAGGAGGTTGCGGGAGGAGAAAGGAGGATTTTGGGTCTAAATCCCTTCAGTTTGCAGCCACGTGACAAGGAGCAGAGCGTGGAGGGGCTGAGCCGGGGGTGGTGCTGAGCTCTGCTGTGCTGCCCCCCCCAGGGCATTCTTCTGGCTCGTGTCCCTGCTCTTGGCCTCTCTCATCTGGTTCGTTATGGTCCATGTCAGCGACCAGGAGGACCCCAAGCTGCAGTACGGGCTCCTCATCTTCGGCGCTGCCATCTCCGTGCTGCTGCAGGAGCTCTTCAGATTCGCCTACTTCAAACTGCTCAAGTAGGAGCCCCGAGGAGAAGGGCTTGGGCTGTTGGGTGACAAAAAGCTCCCCCTGACCCACAGAACCGCCCTCCATGTGCTGGGAGCACCCCCAGAGCGGGAGCAGCAGGGCAGGGAGGGGATCCTGCCCCTCTGCTGCGCTCTGGGGCCACCTTAGAGCAGCTCCAGTGCCTAAAGGGGCTCCAAGAAACCTGGAGAGGGGCTTTGGGCACGGGATGGAGCTGGAGGAGTTTTAAGGTCGCTTGAAGCCAGCCCATCCCAGCATCCCTGGAGAGCCCCGTTTCTCCTGGGCCCCCGCTGGTTCCGAAGCCTTCCCCTCTCCCTGTTCCCCCCCAGCTCCTCCCTCCTCCTCCCCTGTCCCTGCAGGAAAGCAGATGAAGGGCTGGTGACCATCAGCGAGGACGGGCGATCCCCCATGTCCCTGCGGCAGATGGCTTATGGTGAGCTCTGGGCTGGCCCTGTTCTCCCCTGGCGCTTCCCGACAGCGGGAATCTCAGATCCAGGTCCCAGCCCCTGTGTTGATGAACTCCTGCAGCATTCCCAACTCTTTCCCTGCTCTCCCACCTTTCCCTGGGCTGACTTAGGGAGCGTGGGGCTCATGGTGGCTGCTCTTGGCTCATTCTTCTCCCTCCACAGTCTCCGGCCTCTCCTTTGGCATCATCAGCGGCATCTTCTCCGTCATCAACATCTTGGCAGACTCCATGGGGCCGGGAATCGTTGGGATCCATGGGGATTCGCCCTATTACTTCATCACATCAGGTGAGGCTGGAGCCTGGCCCTTCCCCGGAGGAGGAAGAGTAAGGTGGTGGGGTCTGAGGGCTCTCTCCTCCCCAGCGTTCCTCACCATGGCCCTGGTTCTGCTCCACACCTTCTGGGGCATCATCTTCTTCGACGCCTGCGAGCGCCGCCGCTACTGGTGCCTGGGGCTGGTGGTCACCAGTCACCTCCTCACCTCGGGGCTGGTGAGTCCCAGCACCCCCCTGGGGACATGGGGACACCCCAGGTGCTGCTTCAGCCTCCCCAGGCTCTGGGGGGAGGCATTGAGGGGCTCACGACGGGCTGGGCTGAGGCTGAGCCACCAAATTCCTGCTGGGAAACCTCTGGGCAGGACTTTGAGGCGGGCTCAGAGGGGCTGGATCCGCTTCCCCCCATCCCCACCATGGCCGGGGAGGGCAGCGGGGAGGCCCTGACATTCCCAACACATCCCTCTGCATCCCAAGACATTCCTGAACCCCTGGTATGAAGCCAGCCTGGGCCCCATCTTCATCATCACCCTCTGCACGGGCCTCTGGGCCTTCATCACTGCCGGGGGCTCCTTCCACAACGTCCTCAAGTGCCTCTCCTGTAAGTTGGGGGGACTGAGGAGGAGTGGGGGGGTCACTGCTGTGATGGGGGGACTCTTTGGGGGGTCTCTGCCCCCTTTGGGGTGTTGGGGGTTGGATGAGGGGTCCCTGGGGGGGGGGGGGGGGCTCAGAGCTGGTGGGCTGGGGGAGAACGGCTCGTTTGCAACCATCTCCCTCTTGTTCAATGGGGGCTAATGGGGTCTTTGGGCTAATGGGGGGCTCCTCTGAACCCCCAAACAGTCCCGAAGCCCCAAACCACCCCCTGCACCCCCTTTGCCCCCCCCCAACCGCAGGTAAGCAGGAGGATGACAGCACGGTGATGATGTACTCAGCGCTGCAGGTGCCTTGTGAGGACTGAGGGCCCCATTCCCGGCCTCGGGAATCTCCTGATGCTGCCTTGGCCACCGCAGTTTGTTCCCCCGGTGCTGCCCCTCGCTGTGCCCCACGGGGGCTCCATATCCCAGCCCCTTCCCCATGGGATTTTGGGAATCTTCCCAGTGCCCCATTAGTGACTTGGGCCTTGCAGGGGGCGGCCACATTGAGGGGCTCGGGGCAGGACCCCCCTTCCCTCACATTCCCCCCCCCCCCTCCTCCGGGGGGGTCCTGCCCATCACAACCTGCTGCCACCCCCCTCTTGGCCTCTGTGGCAGTGGGGTGATGCTCGGGGGGGGGGGACAGAGCTGGGTTTGGGGGTGCTGTGCCCCCCCGCTGGTGGCTGGGCTCCCTTGGAGCCGTTTTGGGGGGGGTAAATTATTTTTGTGGATTCAGAGTAAAACCCTTTTACTAGAGCAATGGTGCCACGGTGCTGGGGGGGGTGCAGGGGTTGGGCCCCCCCATCTTGTTCTGCTCCCACTTCAAGGGGGGGGGGACACCCAGGTGTCCCAGTGTCCCAGTACTGATGGGATCCAGCCCCATTACCCCCCCAAAGAGCCATAGGGTAGGGAAGGGGCTTTATTTCTGTCACTCCATGGGGCTGAGCCCCGGGGGGGTCCCTCCGAGCCCCCCGAGGGGGCTCAGGGGTGGCTGTTGTTGGAGGGGGTACGATGGGAGGAGGCTTTGAACACGACGTCCTGCTCCTGCGTCCTCCTCGCGCTGCTTTGGGGGGGCACAAAGGGGCTGAGGTGCCACTGACCCAGCCCTGGGGGGGGTCCCGGGGCGGGGGGGTCCCTCCTTGGGGGCAGGAGCCTCTCACCGCATCCTTTTGCCCACAAAGTGGATGCTGAGGAAGAGGCCGATGCAGCCGCACACGGCACCGATGAGGATGGCGATGACTTCACCTTGGGGACACCGGGGTGGGGGAGGTGCTGGGGGTGAACCCCATATCCCAACCCCCCTTCAACCCCCCACCCCCCCAGCCCGGCCCTACCTGTTGAATACCCCTCGGGTGCTGCAAGAGAAGAGCCGGGGCTCAGCGCTGGGGCCTCGCACTCAACTGGGGCTCCAGGAGCTGTTTGAGGGGTACGGGGGGGGCCTCCTCAACCCCCCCCGGGGCCTTCCCACCCCCCCGGGCCCACTCTCACCCCTGGGGAAGGAGGAGAGCACCCGCCGCTGGTTGAGCTCTTGGGGCACCCGAAAGTTGTCCACCAGGAGCTGGGGCTCGGGCTCACTTGCCTCCGTGGCATAAAGAGTTCCCTGGAGCTGCTCCAGCTGCAATGGGCATGGAATGGGGGGTGCTGGAGCTTTGCCCCCCCCCCCCAAACCAAGGGGGTTTTCACCCCCAAACCCACACCTGGGCCAGGCTGATGTGGACGGGCTGCTGGAAGAGCGTCCAGAGGACGCTTTGGAAGCACGGGGGGGTGGTGAGGGACCCGTTATAGCGATAGTAGAGATCCAGGCGTGACGGCAGCAGGTCCTGGATGCTGAAGGAGGGGATGGCCGTCGCCTGCCCTGGGGGGGGGGGGAAGCAGTTTGGGGGGGGCTGGAGGAGGAATTCGGGGTCCCCCCCATCATCACCCCGCTCGTTGCCTGCAGCTCCCTGCTCACTCACCGGCGTAGCGGATGCTGCCGAGGTGCCTCAGGATGTTGTCATAGGCAGGGTGGGGGTCAGCACCCACCTGGGGGGGGCAGTGGGGGTGTCAGGGCTTGGGTTTGGGGGTGATTTGGGGGGTTGGGGGGGGGTGGTACCTCCAGCAGCACCCCCAGCACAGCCAGGCCCCCGCCGTGGTGCTGCGCATCGCTGGCGTTGCCGTAGTGCTCCGCGTCGTAGTGCACCACGTGCATCTGGGGGGGTCGGGGGGGGGCAGAGCAGGGACCCCCCAAACCCCCAGCCCCTGCTGGGGTCCCCCCCTCACCCCCTTCCCTTCTGGACCCGCTGCCTGCGCTCGTCACCTCTTCCCGCTCCCGTTTCCTGCACCCGCTCCCTGCACCCGCCTGCTCTGCAGACCCGTTGCCTCGGCTGTTCCCACACCAGGACCCTTCTCCCATTCCCTGCACCCAATTCCTGCACCCGGACCCGTTTCCTGCACCTTTCCTGTGCTGTTTCCCACCCCCAGACCTTCTCCTGTACCCGTTTCCCACCCCAGTGCCATCCCATTTCCCATCCTCAAACCCATTTCCCACCGCATTCCCATCCCATTTCCCACCCCAGCCCCATTTCTCACCCCATTCCCATTCCATTTCCCACCTCCAGACTCATTTCCATGCCATTTCCCACACCCAGCCCCATTTCTCACCCATTCTCATTCCATTTCCCATCCCCAAACCCATTTCCCACCCCAGCCCCATTTCCCACCCCATTCCCATCCCATTTCCTGCCCCATTCCCATTCCATTTCCCACCCCATTCCCATACCGTTTCCCACCCCCAGCCCCATTTCCCGCCCCATTCCCATCCCATTTCCTGCCCCATTCCCATTCCATTTCCCACCCCATTCCCATACCGTTTCCCACCCCCAGCCCCATTTCCTGCCCCATTCCCATCCCATTTCCCACCCCAGCCCCATTTCCCACCCCATTCCCAGGCCGCCCCCCCTTCGCACCGCGGTACCTCCGCGGGCGCCCGGTGCCCATCCAGGAGGTGCTCGGCCCCTCCGCGCCGCCCCGCTCGGCCCCAGTGGAAGTGAAGCTGCGCCGCGGCGAAGCTCCGGGGCAGCCCCCGCAGCCGCAGCGACGGCGGCAGCTCCAGCACCGCTGCGGGGACAGCGGGAGGGGGCTCACGGGGCTGCGCCCAGCGCCGGGACCCCCGAGCCCCCCATCCCGCTGCCCCCTCACCCGTGTGGCCGTTGTTGCTCAGGGTGAGGAGCGCGGGGCCGGGGCGCTCGTAGCCCACGGGGCGGATGGGGGGCAGCGAAGGGTCCGGTTGCACCCGCTGCGTCCGGATGTCGATGGGGGACTGGGCTCGCCCCCCGCATGCCGGGTGCCCCTCGGGCCAGTGCTGCTGCCCGTGGGGACCTGGGGAGGGGGGGGTCCCAGTGTCCGGGGGGATCCTCCTCACGTCGGGAATGCCGCTTTCCCCAAGCCCGTGTCCCCGAACGCCCTCGTTTCTCCCCACAGGAGGACAAGCGGTGCCAGCCCCCGGCCGGGGACATTCCCAACGGGCTCGTTAATCTTTTTGGGGCCGGTTTTTCCGGCTCGGGGAGCGGGGACAAAGCCGGGGGGGACCCACGGGGTCTCCAGCGGGATGGGGCTTAGCCGGGATTTGGCCGGGGTCTGATTCTAATTGGATTTGGCAGCGGGAGCGGGGATGGAGCTTTATGTAAGGGAACACAATGGGAGCATTGGAGCACGGTGGGGACCCAGGGGGACACGGCGGGGGGGGGGGAGCACCCAACCACCCACCTCCCATTGGGGGGGACCCAGAAGTCTGGGGGGGACATGGGGGCTGCACCCATCCATCCACCTCTGATTTGGGGGGACCCAGGGGTCTGGGGGGAAGACATGTGGAACCCCCTCTGATCTGGGAGCACCCAGCTGTCTGGGAAGGGGGTGGGGGTGTTGGGGGGGCTGCACCCATCCATCTCCCTCCCATTTGGGGGGATTCGGGTGGTGCCCCCCGGCTCTGGGGGTGCTAGTGTGGGGTGATAGACTTGGGGGTCCGGTGTCCCACTCACCCTCATATGCCCAGTGGGGACCTGTAGGGGGGGCAAAGAGGCGTTGGGGGGGGTCCCCGAGGTGGGCCTGGGGCTCGGGTGAGCTCCCCCCAGCCCATTCCTGGGGTCCCCCCGCGGGGGTCCCAGGATTGGGGTGACCGGGGGGGGACACACTCACCGGCGGGCAGGGTGGGGGCCAGGCCCGCCAGCAGCAGCAGCAGCACGGGCAGCATGGCCGGGGGCGGGGGGGGCTGGGGGCCGCCGGACAGGCCTTAAATACCCCCCCGGGGGGCACGGGGAGGGGGGTGCCCATCCCCATGGCGTTGGGGCGGGGGCACGGGGGGATTTGGGGCAGGGGGGCTGGGAGCTGAGGCGGGGTGAGGACCTTGGAGGGATCTGGGGGGAGCGGGGGGTGGGTTTGGGGGAGGGGGCTCATGTGGGGCTGGGGGGGGCTCGTGTGAGGCGGGGGGGGTGGCCTGTGTGGGGCTGCAGGGGGCTCATGTGGGGCTGGGGGACGAGGGGGGGCCCCCTGCGCTGGCTCCCCTCGCCCCGCCCCCTTTGTGAAGCCCCGCCCCTTTCTAAGCTCCGCCCCCTTGCCTGACCCCCCCCCCCAACGCCCCCTGACGTCACAAAGGCACACCCCCCGCTTGGTGGCCCCTCCTCCCCATCATTATGTAACATCGCCCCGGCGGAGGCCGCCCTGCCCCTCCCTCCCTATTGGCAGGGACGCGAGACCAAAGTCACCGCCCATTGGTGGATCGTAGCGGGGCGGGGCTGGAGGAGAAGGGGCGGAGCCAATGAGCCCCCAGCGCGGAGCCACGTGACGCGCAGCCCGTGTCGCCACATGGAGGGGCGTGGCCGCGGCTCCACCTCCTCAGGCCAATCAGCTGCGGGGCGGCACCGCATTGGGCAGCGCCGGCCAACCAGCGGCGAGGGGGCGTGGCGTGGCGCCGAGGCTCCGCCCGCTGCTGGGACGCGGGAGCCAATGGACGAACGGGGTGGGCGGGGCCCAGCGGGAGGCACGTGCGGCCGCGCACGTGTCCGCGTGGGGCCACCGCGGCCGGGGCGGGACCGGGACGGGAACAACGAGACCGGGACCAGCGGTACCGGGACAGCGCGGTATCGGTACCGACACCCGGACACCGGCACCTGCAGCACCCCCGAGGTGGGACCCGGGGGGCCGGAGGAGGGGGGAAGGTCCCGGTACCGGGGATGTCCGGCCCTGGGAATGGGGGTCCCATCAGGGGGTGCTGATGGGGTCGGGAGGGGGCCGGTTGTAGGAAGCGAGGTCCCCGTGTGTGGGGGGGGAGGTCTTGGTCTTGGGGGGGGTCCCGGTTATGGGGGTCCCGTATATATGGGAGGGGGTGCCACGCCTCGGGTGGGGGGTCCCTGTGCCGCCATGGGGGGTCAGGGGGGCCACAACCCCCCCATGGGGCACCGCTGTGCTCCCCCACTTCCCATTTTGACCCTATTTCACCCCTTTTTCCCTCTTTCTCCCCCCCCCTCGATGCAGCCTCATCCCGACGGAGCTGAACCCCCCCCTTACCATGGAGCCCCCCCCCCGCGCCTGCTCCTGCGGCTCCCCTACCTCCGACAGCGAGACCGAGGGGGGCGGCACCCTCCCGCCCCCCCCCCAAACCTGAGCACGGCTGCAAGCGCCTGGGGGGGCCGGAACGAGCTCCCTCCGGCTCCCCCCCATCCCCCTGCACTGGGAAGCGGCCCCGGAAAGGGGAGGGGGGGAAGCCCCAGCCCCCCACCCCCAGTGATGCCGATCTCCTCTTTGCCCAAAAAGTGAGTTTTTTGGGGGGGGGGAAAGAAAGGAGAAGCCCCAAACCCGGGGGGGGGGGGGTCTCTATGAACGGGTCTTCACTTGCCTCTGCCTCAGTTTCCCCACTTCAAATGGGTGAGACAGGAGGGGTTGGGGAGGATCCAGCTCATCCTCTTCCTCCTCGCAGTGCCGGGAGCTGGGGGGCTTCATCCAGCCCCTGGAGGAGCTGCTCGAGGGGCTCAAGCGGGGACGGTACGACAGAGGTGGGTGACCCCCTGCACCCTTCCTGAGCCTCCTTTTACCCCTTTTTCTGCCTTTTCCCCCCTTTTCCCTCCCCTTTTCCTCCCTTTTCTCCCCTTTTCTCTTCTTTTTCCCCCTTTTTCTCCTTTTCCCACCCTTTTCCACCGTTTCCCCCCCCCCCCCCCCCCCCCCCCCCCCCCTTCACAGCCTTTGGGGTCCCCCCAGGCCTGAGCAGCTTCCAGCAGAGCGTGGCCATGGACCGGCTCCAGCGCATCATCGGGGTCCTGCAGAATCCAGAAATGGGGTGAGCATCCCCCAAAACCCCCTATGGGTGGGTGGGTGGGGGACACCCCGCCATGGGGTGCCCCCCATCAGCAGTGGGGTGATGCCTTTCCCCCCCCCCTCCCCCCACAGCGCCCGGTACTTGGCGACGCTGCTGCAAGTCGAGGGGATGCTGCGGGTCTGGTTCCCCCACGTCACCCCCAAACCGCCCCCCCCGGACTCCCCCGCGCCCCTCCCCCGCCGCCGCCCCCCCTCCGGCCCCTCCGCAGCCCCCCGGTGCCGCCGCCCCCCCCCACCCCCTCCCCATGGGACCATCGAGGGCACGGGGCCCCCCCAAGTGCCACCGCCCCCCCAGCAGCGCGACCCCCGACGCGTGACCCCCCCTCCCCCCCCCGAGTTCCTGCTTTTTGCCTTTTTTTGGGGTATTTTCTTATTTAACGCTGATTTTGTGACCCGGGGGGGGGGAGGGGCAGGACCCCCCCATGGACCCCCCAAACCCCCCCCATGGGGGGGTAGGTGGGGGCTGGGCCCCCCCATATGGCGCTTTGGGGGTGGTGTAACCCCACTGCCCCTCCCCCCGCATTGTCCCCTCCCCCACCGGAAGCAATGGGGGGGCAAAGGGCCAACACACCCCCCCCGAGCGCCCCAAATGGTGACCTCTGACCCCGTGACCTGCCCCCTAAGCGCTGACCTCTCCCCGCGGGACCCATAGGACAGGCCCCGCCCCCCCCGCGCCCTAAGCCCCTCCCCCCGCTGGTCGGGACGTCACATCCGGTTCCCGTTCGGTCGCGGTGAGTGGGAAGGACCTGGCGTCTGTCGTCGCGATCGCGACATTGGTGGCACCGGGGGGCGGGGGGTGAGTCCCGGCGGGGGGTGGGGGGGAGGACGTCGGTGCTGTGGGTCAGAACCGGCCCCATCGCGGGTTCGGGGTCCCCTCGCCCCGCTCCAGCCCCGCTCCCCGGTGCCCGTCCCGCAGCAGCGCGGCAATGGCGAATCACCTCCGATTCTGGGGCCGCACCGTCATGGTCCAGAACGGCAACGTGGAGGCGGCCTACGGCGTGCTAAATAGGTGAGGGGCCGGGGGAGGCTCCGGGCGGGACCCGGGGGGCACTGGGGGGCAGAGCTCACCCGCACTGGGGCACTTCTGGAGCCCTTTAAGCTTCGTCGCTTTCAGACACAATCACAGCGTTAATTAAGCAGTTAGATTAAGTGGGGTCCAGGAAAAAATCGCACCTCCCACTCCTCAGGAATGGGCTCAGAACGGGCGGGTTTGGGGCTCCTCTCTTTGAGTCGGGGGGGATCTCACTTTGCCCCCAGCGCTGTGCCCTGACTCCTCCTCAGGCATGAGCATTGATGAATGGAAACGAATTAAACCCCGAATGGGCACAGAGTGGAGCAGGGATGAGCCCACAGGATGTTTCCTGGCATCACGGAATCCCGGAGTGGTTTGGGTTGGGAGGGAGCTTAAAGCCGGGGCAGGGACACCTTCCACTGGAGCAGGTTGCTCCAAGCGCCTGTGTCCACCCTGGCCTTGAACACTGCCAGGGGTGGGGCAGCCAAACCCGCTGTTAAAACCCCACCAGGGAGCCCGGCTTGAACCGGACTCCGTGGTTCGGGAGGCGCGGCCGTTCACGGGGTCTCTCTGCGCGTCCCCCCCCGCAGGATCCTGACGCAGGACGGGCTGGTGGACACCGTGCGCCGCGGGCGCTACTACGAGAAGCCGTGCCGGCGGCGGCAGCGCTTGGCCTACGAGGCGTGCCGGCGGGTCTACAACGCCGAGATGGGCCGCAAGATCAGCTTCCTGGCGCGGAGCAACCGGCAGGATCCGTGGCCGGGCTGTTAGCGGCGGCCGCAATAAAGGCTCCTTCTCCCTCCGAGCGCCTCCGAACTGCCTTAGTGCGGGCGGGGGCAGCGCTTACAGCGCGGGGAGTGGCGATTGGGCGGCAGCGCTGTCAATCTTGCGGGGTGGGCAGGGGCGCGCCGGCGACCACGCCCCCTTCAGTAGACCACGCCTCCTTTAGCAGGCCACGCCTTCCAGCGGGGCTGCAGTGTGTGCCAGGCCCCGCCGCAGGCCACGCCCACTCTCTGTCTTCCACCCAATCAGCGCCAGCCCTCATTCGGCTACGCCCCGTGCCTCAGGCCGCGCCCTCCTCAGAAGCCACGCCCACCCGCCGGGGGTCACTCCGTCCTCCTCCCGCCCAGAGCCCCGCCCGCCTTCCCGCCATCCCCCGCCGCGAGCGGGCGCGCAGGCGCCGCGCCGCCGTTTCCGGTTCCGCCGCGACGTGCCGTCGCCGTCAGGGGCCGCCGAGCGGGCCCGGGCCGCGCCCGGTGAGAGACCGAGACCGGGAGCGGGAGCGCGGCCGCGCCGGGGGGCACCGGCGGGACCGGGGCTGGGCCGCGGCCGAGGGGAGCGGGGGGGGCCGGGCCGGCCTGAGGGGAGGTCGCGGTTCGCGGCGGGGGAAGGCGCGTGTCGGGGCCCGTTGGGGGCGGGGAAACGGGGCTTTAGCGGCTGCGGGGCCCTCGGGGGGCGCCGGGGCTGGAGCCGCTCAACACCCCCCCCCCCCCGGGGGCTGTTCCCGCAGCTCCATGGAGTGTCCCGGGGGATCTGCGGCTGCCCCAGCCCTGGCAGTGTTCAAGGCCGGGTTGGGCACAGGGGTTTGGAGCAGCCTGCTCTATGGAGCGTGTCCCTGCCCGGGGGTTGGGGCTTTGAACGGGGGATTTGTCGCTTTCAGCCGCGGCGCAGACCCCGAATCGCTGCTTTGGGGTGAGCCCCGGGGGCTCTTTGGCTGCGTCTCGTTGGGCTCTGGTCAAACAGCCCCGAGTCCCGTCGCAGGGAGAAGCTCTGAGGTCAAACGTGTTCCCTTAAGAGGATTTTGTCCCATTTCCGAATGAGATTAGAGCCCGGGCAGGGCATTAACCATCACTGGCCGCTCCGCCTGGGGCTGGATGCAGCAGAACCAGCCCGTGGTTGCTCCCAACCTGTCAAAGCCCATCGGTACCGGGCCTGGAAAGACCCACCAGGGCTTTGCTGAGGGGTGAGGGACCCCCCGAGTTCTCCTCCTGGTGCTGGTGGATCCATGGGGCAGATGTGGGGTCTGAGCTCTGCAAGTGCCGGTTCCATTGCACGGCTTGATGGTGAAGTCTCTTGGGGTTGGGTTGTGGGTTTCATGGGGCTGAGGCTCCTCCTCGTTAATGCAGCTCGTTAATGAAGGCAGAAAAGCCCTCCCCAAGAGCTGTTGGTGCTGGGAAGCTTTGCTACAAAGGAGAGCGTTCCTGCTGAGCCCACGTTTGACTTGCTTCTGTCCTTCTCTTTCTTCTTCACAGCTCCAAGCAAGATAAGTCTGTTTGGGTCCTGGCCACGATGGCTCTGTCCAAAAGAGAGCTGGATGAGCTCAAACCATGGATCGAGAAGACAGTGAAGCGAGTTCTGGGCTTCTCGGAGCCCACCGTGGTCACTGCAGCGCTCAACTGCGTGGGGAAGGGCATGGACAAAAAGAAAGCGGCAGGTAGGAGCTGGGGGCCCAGCCTGGCCCTGGGGAGCTTCAAACCCTGCTCACACCCCGTGGGGGAGGAAAGAAGTGCAGGAAAAGCCCCACGTAGCCTTAAACCAGCCTCTGGAGCAGCCACACCGGGCTGATTCCAGCTTGGGCTCATGAGAGAGGTGCTCGGAAGCATTGGAATACGTTAAGAAAACCAGGATGGAGCCAGGATATTAAAGGCTCTTGTTCTAAAGCAGCTGGAAATGAGAATTTCACCCTTTTGGTGCTTTTTGTTTGCTATTTAGAGCCTAATTTCCCCAATTGAGGTCTGGGGTCCCTTAATCCCTTAGTTTAAAGCTCCTGACAACAGGATCCCCAGATCCCAGCGCGCAGCCACATTCCTGCTGGAGTAGTTGCGTTGAATCCCCCTTCACTCACTTCACAGCTTCCCAGAAATCCCTGTGGATTCTCCCACTCCGTATTCTAACCTGCCACAATTCCTCCTCTTTTCCAGACCACCTCAAACCCTTCCTCGATGATTCCACCCTGCGGTTTGTGGACAAGCTCTTTGAAGCAGTGGAGGAAGGTCGAAGCTCCCGACATTCCAAGTCCAACAGTGACCGGAACCGCAAGCGAGAGCTGAAGGTGATTATTGATTATTGATTGCTTTAGTTGTTAGTGGTTTGCTGTGGTTTGGTGGCCTGGAGGCAGCGCTGGTTCTCTGCCACACTTTCCTCTTCCAGAGAGGTACATCTTGGAATGCTTAAAGTTCAAGAGAAAAGACTCTTCTCCATGATGAAGTGTGTGAGCCTTTACCTGCCCGTTCTTTTCCCTTCAGTTCGTTCCCGATCTCCGCTTGGCTCCCCCAGTGGAGTCACTTCATCTCTGTTCTTTCATACTCTTCACCTTTGTGTTGGCAGCACAGTGTTTTCACGGGATTAGATGCTCCCAACAGCTTCCCACCGCTCTTCCCAGCGGCTGTTCCCGTCAGGGCTCTGTGCTGGGTCATCTTGAAGGGCTTTCATTCCCTTTTTCCATCAGGAACCAATAGAGGGGGGTGTTTTGGCAGTGCCAAAGGTTAGACAGGCTGGAGAGGTGGCTCAGTGTGGACCTCATGAGGCTCAACAAGACCGAGTGCAAGGTCCAGTACATGGGTCAGCCTGAAGAAGGCTCCGCGAAGACCTTAGAGCAGCTCCAGTGCCTAAAGGGGCTCCAGGAAACCTGGAGAGGGGCTTTGGACAAGGGATGCAGGGACAGGACAGGGGGAATGGCTTTAACCTGCCAGAGGGGAGACTGAGATGAGCTCTGAGGCAGTTGTTCCCTGTGAGGGTGCTGAGGCGCTGGCACAGGGTGCCCAGAGAAGCTGTGGCTGCCCCTTTAAGGGCTTTAAGGTCCCTCCCAATCCAAACCAGTCTGGGATTCTCTGATTCTCCTTCCAGCAGGGATTTAAGAGCTCTCTGGTGTCTCTCCCACCCCACATTGGCTGCGAGGGGGGAAGTCTCGTGCGTCCCAACCGCTTGCACTTCCTCTCTTCCCTGGAGGTCTTCACGTACCAGCTTCTGGAGTTAAACCTCTCTGAGTGGAACAGGGGCCACTCTCTGCTGCTCCCCACTCCCACAGTGAGTCCCCTTCACGTTTCCAGAGGAAGCTCTTTCGTGCCCCCCTGTTTCTGTGGGGCAGTTTCAGTCCATGTTGACCTCAGTGAGCTGGAATAATCCCGGGCAGGATCTGGATCCCCTCAGGCGTGGTGGGAGCTGCCTCCACTCCCTGTTTCTGGTAGAGTCTTGTCTCTCCTCCCTCTGGCTGAGGCTTTAAGCAGTGCTGGGAAGGGGCCGGGGCCGGTCACCAGTTAACAACTGGTGTTAAAGGAGTTGCCACCCTGAGGTGGCAGCAGCACGAGCCCGGTTACTGCTCCTCAGGGCTCTGGCCGTGGCTCAGTGTTCTGCAGCTTTCTTGGTCACAGCTGAGAGGCCGCTGAGCACCTCTGGAGCGTTTCTGTGCTGTGGGTCTGGTTGAATCCAGGGGGGCACAGCCAAAGGGCGAGGTTTTGGCTCACCTGATGGATCCTCCCTGCTCCCATTGACCCTCCTGCTGCTGATTTCTTGGGGAGATGGTGGAGAGACCAAACCATCACCAGCCCCACCACTGCTTGGTGGTGCTGGGACGTGGTGGTGCCTGTGGATCCCACCTGCCTTCACACGTTGAACTCCAGTTCCCCTCTTCCTGTGCCCACCTTGGGGCTGTGGTGTCCTCTCCTGTTCCTTGTGGCCGTGGCAGAGAGGATCTCGTGCTGGGGCCGGGTGTGCAGTAGGTGGTTCTTCTCCAGTGGAGCACATCTGGGCTCTCTCCTGTGACCACAAATGGCCGATGGTGTCCTCAGCTTCCCAAAAGCAGAGCTGGGAAGCAGAACAGACCTGTCCTCTTCTCTTGGCTCAACCTACTGCTAAATCATCAACCTCCTCTCCACAGTTCACTTTCTTGGAGGTCCTCCATCGAGATGTAGATCAGTGTGAGCTGCTGGAGCACGAGATGCTCTGGCGGTGGTGTCAGACGGTGGCTGTACTCACAGACCAACATTCCCCTCACCCCAGTGCAGGCTTTGGAGCTCAGTTGGTACTTGCACGCTAAGATCTTGTAGCAACAAGATCCAACGTGGTGGATTAACCCTGAATGGCACTTCCTGCTCGTGTCTGGTGTCTTCATCTCGCTGCCTTCCTCTCCTTGGTTTAACTCTCGTGGGGTAGGTCATTGCTTGGGAAGTTTCAGGAACTAAAAGTAATGGTTTACACACTTTATACTATGGGCAAGTCCTTTCTCTTGAACTTGTAGGTTTTCCAAGAAGTACCTGTGTGTGGCTGAGGAAGTGTCCTTGTAGAACCGTTGTAGTGAAGAAGGGATTGCGACTGATTGCAACCGGTGTGTATCTTCTCTTTTCAAATAACACCTTGACACACACACTCCAGACCCAGGGATGCAGCCAGTCACCCACCACAACCCATGGCTGCAGCCTCCCAACCCAGGGGTTCACCTCACCTTTGGCTTGGTGACCCTCAGGAGTCCACCAGGGTGGTGGTTGCTCCGGAGCAGCTCGGGCTGAGCGCGGTGTCTTTGGATCTGAGCTGGAGTTGGAGCAGGGGGCAATGCTGTGGTGTCCTGAGCTGCCTCAGGGCTGGGGCTGCAGCCTCCTCTGGGGAGGATGTGGTGGGACAGTGCACATTCCTTCACCAAACCCTCTGAAGTTGGTGGAAGAGCTCAGGCTGGAGAAGAGAAGCTGCGCGAAGACCTCAGAGCAGCTCCAGTGCCTAAAGGGGCTCCAGGAAACCTGGAGAGGGGCTTTGGGCAAGGGATGGAGGGACAGGACAAGGGCAATGGCTTTAACCTGCCAGAGGGGAGATTGAGATGAGCTCTTGGGCAGAAGCTCTTCCCTGGGAGGGTGCTGAGGCGCTGGCACAGGGTGCCCAGAGAAGCTGTGGCTGCCCCATCCCTGGCAGTGTTCAAGGCCAGGTTGGACACAGGGGCTTGGAGCAACCTGCTCCAGTGGAAGGTGTCCCTGCCCGGGGCAGGGGTTGGAGCTGGAGGAGCTTCAAGCTCCCTCCATCCCAAACCACTCTGGGGTTCTAAGACATGGAAACTAGTTTAGTCCCATCAAGTCAGTTGTGGGAAGGTCTCTCCATGTTGCTGACCGAGACCTTACATCTCCTCAGCGCCAGAAACCCCTTTGACCACCAGAGAATGATGGTGGCTTTTACACAGACACATCCCTGAGATGTCTCCTGTCCTTCCTGCTTTTGCATGGATCATCATTGGTGCTTGTCTGGTGGGGGACTCATGGGAATACCTGTGAGTGCTTCCCTGGAAATTCCAGAGCACACTGAGGTGCTGCCCGTGCCGGATCTGCTCCATGCGGTGCTTTCTCATCTGGCCATGAGGAGAACCCTTTGATGTTAACCACAGCTTTCTCCTTCTCTCCTTTTACATCAGGATGTGTTTGGTGATGACTCTGAGGTATCCAAGGAATCCTCTGGTGTGAAGAAGCGGCGCATCCCCCGATTCGAGGAGGTGGAGGATGAGCCTGAGGTTATTCCAGGCCCACCATCGGAGAGCCCGGGGATGCTGACCAAGCTTCAGGTCAGTCTGAGCTGCCTGTGGTTGAGAGCTTCAGTCCCAACGTGCTTGAGTCTTTATCTCAACTCCTGTTGTGAGCGAGCACGTGGCAGGTTGCTCTGGGCCACCCTTCCCGGGGTGCACCCGTTGCCTGTGTCACTTGCACGTTGGGTTGATCATGATGGGAAGCCTTCAAGTGAGGAGGGTTTGGGTGTTCTCTCTGCACAAGCTTGGTAGGGTTCCACTGTCAGTTCCTTCTCCATAGCTGGAGGTTGTTGGTTGGAGCTGTTTGCTGTGGTTGTGTCCTCACCAAGCGGGGGGGTGTGTGTTTGTGGTGGGGACCCTTCTTCTCCTTGTGGCAGAGGGAAGGAACGCTCAGTGCCCACTTCTCTTCCCACAGATCAAGCAGATGATGGAGGCAGCCACCCGGCAGATAGAAGAGAGGAAAAAGCAGCTCAGCTTCATCAGCCCTCCAACACCCCAGGTACCACTGGGGGCCAGAGGCACATCCCACAGCCCCCATTTCACCTGGGCCGCGTTGGCTTGGGTGTGCTGGGACATAACAAAACCTCCTTCTCTGTCCACAGCCCAAAATCTCTTCTTCATCCCAATCGGAACGTCTCCCCATTGGCAACACCATCCAGCCCTCCCAGGCAGCCACCTTCATGAACGATGCCATAGAGAAGGCCAGGAAAGCCGCAGAGCTCCAGGCCCGCATCCAGGCTCAGTTGGCTCTGAAGCCCGGGCTCATTGGCAACGCCAACATGGTGGGGTTGGCCAACCTGCACGCCATGGGCATCGCGCCGCCGTAAGTACCCCGTGGCTGCTGCTCCCTCCCTGCTCAGTCCCGCTCTGGAATGCCGTGGAAGGTCTAAGCAAGGGTGTCACTGCTGTGGTTGGTTCCCCAGCAGTGGCTTTAACAGCTGCTGAAGGAACAGGTTTTCTATTAAGAAAGTGAAGTGGGTTTTGCTCCATCCTTGGGTGAGACTCTCAATGTCCACACGTGGGATTTGAGTCCTTTCTGGTGGCATAAATCAGATTTCAGATGGGGGGGGGGTGTGTGTTTGGTGCTTCCCATGGAGTGAAGAATCACAGCATCAACCAGGTTGGAAAAGACCTTTCAGCTCATCAAGTCCAACCATTGCCCAGCACTGCCAAGGCCACCACTAACCCATGGCACTGAGGGCCTTGGCTTACCTGGTGTCAGACACTTGCAGGGACGGTGACTCCAGCCCTGCCTTGGGAAGGTTGGTGTTTCCTTCAAAGGAATGCCATGCTCGTGTTTTAAGGTGATGTCTCTTGTCTTGCCCCCAGGAAAGTGGAGCTGAAGGATCAGACAAAGCCCACCCCACTGATCTTGGATGAGCAAGGCCGAACTGTTGATGCTACTGGTAAAGAGATTGAGTTGACTCACCGCATGCCAACGCTGAAAGCAAACATCAGAGCTGTGAAGAGGGAGCAGTTCAAACAGCAGCTTAAAGAGAAGCCCTCAGAAGATATGGAGTCCAACACTTACTTTGACCCCCGGGTCTCCATAACCCCGGCCCAGAGGCAGAAACGAACCTTCAAATTCCATGAAAAAGGCAAATTTGAGAAAATAGCCCAGAGGTTGAGAACAAAGGTACTGGAGATGTGGTCAGGAGAGCACGGGAGCCAGGGTTTGCTCAGCCTGGAGAAGAGAAGGCTCCTTAAGGGGAGACCTTAGAGCAGCTCCAGTGCCTTGAAGGGGCTCCAGGAGACCTGGAGAGGGGCTTTGGACAAGGGATGTGCCGTTTGGAATGACCTTTATGTGCCCATTTCCTCTCCTTGCTCTCAGGCTCAACTAGAAAAGCTGCAGGCTGAGATCTCCCAGGCTGCCAGGAAGACGGGGATCCACACCTCCACCAAGCTGGCTCTCATCACCCCCAAGAAGGAGCTGAAGGAGGGGGAGATCCCAGAGATAGAGTGGTGGGACTCCTACATCATCCCCAATGGCCTCGACCTGTAAGTAGCTCACTCCACAGGTTGGGATCATTCTCCAGGAGGAAACTCCGGGAGCTCCATGGGGTGATGTGGTGGGTCTGTTGGGTGCTTGGGTGACTTGGGTCAGATTATCTGCTCCAGCTATTGGATTCCACCTCTTGTCACCTACATTTGCTCCCCAAGTCTTGCTGGGGGCTGATGGTGGTTGGCTGCTCCTCTCCCATGTTGTCTCAGGTGGCTGCTGGGGGGCTTAATGGATTTTGGTCCAGAGTTAATAGAATCCCAGAGTGGTTTGGGTTGAAGGGAGCTTAAAGCTCCTCCAGCTCCAACCCCTGCCACGGGCAGGGACATCTTCCACTAGAGCAGGTTGCTCCAAGCCCCTGTGTCCAACCTGGCCTTGAACACTGCCAGGGCTGGGGTTGTGCCCTGATCTCTGCTTTATTCATTTCCCATGGCTTGTGTTCATGAGGGAACACGGGAAGTCAGGCTGGGAGTTCTGCAATGACCCCCAACTCTTTCCCTTCTAGAAAAGGTGGAACATCTTCCAAGAGAGACGAGTACTTTGGGATCACAAACCTCGTGGAACACCCGGCACAGCTCAACCCACCAGGTAGCACCAGTTCTCAGTGATCTGCTCTTAAACGGGACACAAAATACTCCAGATGGCCAGTGCTTGGTGGCACTTGAACCCCAGCTCATAGCACTGCAGCCCAGTGGGCACCCTGTGCCAGCGCCTCAGCACCCTCACAGGGAAGAGCTTCTGCCCAAGAGCTCTCCTCAATCTCCCCTCTGGCAGGTTAAAGCCATTCCCCTTGGCCTGTCCCTCCATCCCTTGTCCAAAGCCCCTCTCCAGGTTTCCTGGAGCCCCTTTAGGCACTGGAGCTGCTCTAAGGTCTCCCCTTCAGGAGCCTTCTCTTCTCCAGGCTGCCCCAGCCCAGCTCTCTCAGCCTGGCTCCATGGCAGAGCTGCTCCAGCCCTCGCAGCAGCTCCGGGGCCTCCGACAGCTCCACGTCCCCCTCGTGCTGTTGCCCCAGAGCTGAACACAACATTTGCCTTTTCAATCAAAGCCAAGAGTAGCAGAACCCCCACTTTTGTCTGTTCCACGTGTGGTGCAAACACCCCCCGGCACTGTGGGGTCAAGGTTGATGAAGTGTGGGTACAGCAGCATGTGGTGCTGGGTGTTCCCTGGTTTTCCTTTGCAGATTCCCATTCATCTTTCCTCATTTCTCTTCCCAGTGGACAGTGACACACCGGTGACTTTGGGTGTTTATTTAACTAAGAAAGAGCAGAAGAAACTACGGCGACAGACTCGGAGAGAAGCGCAGAAGGAGCTGCAGGAGAAGGTCAGGCTGGGCCTGATGCCACCTCCAGAGCCCAAAGGTGAGAGTTCCTGTGGGCCGTGAGCCAGCAGAGCACCAGCCCGAGCCAGCAGCAGCCTCTGACAGCTCCTCTCCCCTTCCCTTGCAGTCAGAATCTCCAACTTGATGCGAGTTCTGGGCACAGAAGCTGTCCAGGACCCAACAAAAGTGGAAGCTCACGTTAGAGCACAGATGGCAAAGAGGCAGAAGTAGGTGGCACGTTGGTTTTTGGGGTTATTTTGAGATGCATTTAGTGCTGCTGCTGCTGCATTTGTTTGGAGAGAAGGAAATCCCTGAAGTGATGGAGTGAAGCAGGTTGTGTGTGTTGGGTTTAGAGCCTGTTTTGGCTGCCGGAGTGATTCCCTTTGAGGTGTGGGTCTGGGCGATCGACCCTTGTGCCCTGTAGTAGAGTCTGTTCCCCTGAGGCTGATCACTGGGGTGGTTGTCACTAAGTCAGGCTTCCAGGGAAGAAGGGGAGGATGATCTGGGGGGGTGGTGAGGGGATTCACGAAGCTGAAGCCGCTTTGGGGTGCGTGGCTCCCGTGGCGGGAGCTCACTGCTGCCTCTCCCTGTGCGTGCAGAGCTCACGAGGAGGCCAACGCTGCCAGGAAGCTCACGGCAGAGCAGCGGAAAGCCAAGAAGGTCAAAAAGCTGAAGGAGGATGTTTCCCAAGGGGTTCACATAGCGGTGTACAGGTGAGGCTGGGCTGGGGCTCCTGCTGCTGGGCACGCTCCTTCTCTTCCTAAATACATGGCGAATGCCCAACGTGCCGCTGGGGAGGAGCAGGCAGGTTTCCCATTCAGCAAGCATGAAAGAATCCCAGCCAGGAGTCATTCACTTTGTCCTTAACTCAGGGCGTTGCAGCCAAGCACTAAAAGAATGGCTCAGATTTGGAGCATTTCAACTGGGATTGAAGTTGCTGCTGAGGAAGAGCTGGTTCCTGCCTGGCAGAGCTGACCTTGGCGGCCAGAAACCTGCCAGAGGGAGGCTGAGACGAGCTCTTAGGCAGAAGTTCTTCCCTGGGAGGGTGCTGAGGCGCTGGCACAGGAGGAGCTTCGTGTGTGGTGACAATGCTTCTGTCTTGCCACGAACGTTTCTTTGTTGTTTTCCATTCTTAGGGTCAGAAACTTGAGCAATCCAGCAAAGAAGTTCAAAATCGAGGCGAACGCCGGGCAGCTCTACCTGACAGGAGTGGTGGTTCTGCACAAAGATGTCAATGTGGTCGTGGTAGAAGGAGGTGAGGACTTCGGGAGCGGGTTTTGGTCACAGCAGAGTGTTGAAAAGCCAAAATTCCCAGGAAAACTGTTGACTGAGGGTGGCAGAAGGACAAGAAGTCAGGAGGAAGTTTGCAACTCCCTGAATTTAGCCTTAGTTACGGCTCTAACAGGGTTCTGCTGAGTGCAGAGTGTGCTGGGATCCAGGTAGAATCCCAGCGCGTTCCGGGCTGGATGGAAGAGCCTTGGATTTGAATCCTGGCTGCTCTGAGTGACGAGAGGGTCAGTTCTCTGCTGCAGCTCCTTGTGGTTTGCTCTGTTGGAAGTGATGCTTCGGAGGGGTTGAAGGGTGCGTTTAGCAGCAGGAGAGCCAAGTGCCGTGCCCAAGGCTGCCCACAGCAGTGTGTGTGCTTCCAACACAGAACCCCCCTGTGTGCTCGGAGCACCCCCAGAGCGGGAGCAGCAGGTCAGGGAGGGGATCCTGCCCCTCTGCTGCTCTCTGGGGAGACCTTAGAGCAGCTCCAGTGCCTAAAGGGGCTCCAGGAAACCTGGAGAGGGGCTTTGGAGAAGGGATGGAGGAACAGGACAAGGGGAATGGCTTTAACCTGCCAGAGGGGAGGCTGAGATGAGCTCTTGGGCAGAAGCTCTTCCCTGTGAGGGTGCTGAGGCGCTGGCACAGGGTGCCCAGAGAAGCTGTGGCTGCCCCATCCCTGGCAGTGTTCAAGGCCAGGTTGGACACAGGGGCTTGGAGCAACCTGCTCCAGTGGAAGGTGTCCCTGCCCGTGACAGGGGTTGGAGCTGGAGGAGCTTTAAGCTCCCTTCAACCCGACCTGTTCTTGGTTGAACGTTCTTGATTGTTCTCCAGGCCCAAAAGCACAGAAGAAATTCAAACGTCTCATGCTTCATCGAATAAAGTGGGATGAGCAAACAGCAAACACAAAGGGCGAGGGTGAGTGGAGGACCCTGTGCTGGGGGGGGGGCAGTGGGGCTTCCCCGCTCTTCCTTTGGGACTAAAATCATCTTTATTGGCTGGTTTTGGGGTTGTTTTTCAGATGATGATGAGTCTGACGAGGAGTCTGTTAAGAAGACAAACAAATGCTCTCTGGTTTGGGAGGTGAGTTGGGGGGTAGCTCCAGAGGGGAGGGTTTAACCCTGGAGGGCATCGACTCCTGTCCCTCTGCTGGGGTGGAAACGCTATTCCAAGGCTTTGGAACGGATGCAAACCTGCTGCTGTGGCAGGGGTTGGAACTGGAGGAGCTTTAAGGTCACTTCCACCCCGAACCAGGCTGGGATTATGTGATTCTCTCTCTGTTTTCATGGTGCTCTTGAGCTGTAGCAGCAGTAGGACCGTAGTCACACCTCAGACTGGAAAGCCTTCCCTCCTGGCTCTGTTACACCCCTTGTAGCCACATTTCCAACAGCGATGCCTTGGACTCCATCCCTTTCCCCCCTCCCAGGGCACCGCCAAGGACCGCAGCTTCGGGGAGATGAAGTTTAAGCAGTGTCCCACAGAGAACATGGCGCGGGAGCACTTCAAGAAGCACGGCGCCGAGCACTACTGGGACCTGGCCCTCAGCGAGTCCGTGCTCGAGTCCACAGACTGAGGCGGGGCCCCCCAGCCCCCCCTGTCCTCACCCTCCTCCATTAAAGACCTATTTTTTAAAGCAAAGCCCCCGTTCCGCTCGTTCAAAGCGGGTTAAAGCCGCGCTGAGGCTGCTTGGGGTGGGGGGGTACCCGCTGCTGAGGGGGTTTGTGAGGGGAAATGAGGGGTGCGCACCCCGCGTTGGGCTCCGGCGGGGCAGGATCCGCCTCTTCCTTCGTTATTTATACTATAAACTGCTTTATTTTGTACCGCCGAAGCTGTTTTAAGCCCTAACGTAGGGCTCAGCCCTTCGCCACCCTCACACTGGCGGCAGCCGCCATCTTGCGCGGCGGCGGGGGGGGGGGGGGGCGGGGCGGGGGGGGGTGTGAGCGCGCCAAGGGGCGGTGCGGCGCCGGGCGGGACGGCGCATGCGCAGAGCGGCGGCGGCCCGTGTGAGGGGAGCCCGGCACAAAATGGCGGCGGGGGGGCGGGCGCTGCGCGCGGGGGGGGGCCGGCCGGTGACTGCCGCCGCCGCCCCGGGGCAGCGGGACGGGCCCCGCGGCTCTCGGTTGAACCGATCGCGCTCTAGGGCGGTGCCACCTCCTGTTGTCTTCACCTCGGCCCGGCGCTGCGCGGCGCCGCGCTTCCCGGCCCCCGCAGCGGGGCCGCCGCCTCTTCCTCCTCCTTCTCCTCCTCCTTCTGAGGCGCCGCCGCCCGGGCCCCGGCGGGCTGAGAGCGGAGCGGGGAGGGCTGCGCCGCCGCCGTCGCTCCGTGCGGGCCCGGCTGGGGCGAGCAGGGCGGGAAGATGGCGGCGGGCGGCGGAGGCGGCGGGCGGGCCTCGTCCTCCTCCTCCTCGGCCGCCGCCTCCTCGTCCTCGGCCGGCGCGCTGGAGGCCTCGCTCGACAGGAAGCTGCAGGCGGTGACCAACACCATGGAGTCCATCCAGGGCCTGTCCTCATGGTGCCTGGAGAACAAGCGGCACCACAGCACCATCGTCTACCACTGGATGAAGTGGCTGCGCCGCTGTGAGTGCGGGGCGAGGCGGGCCGGGGGGCCTCGGCGCGGCTGTGGGGAGGGGAAGGGCAATGGGGGGCGGCGGAGGCGGCGCTGCCCGAGGTGGCGGAGCCGATGTGGGGCAGCGGAGGGGAAGCGGAGCGTTTCCCATCGCTTGGGGACCTGTCGGGGTTGGCGGCCCCCGGGCTCGGCATCCCCGGGTCACGCTTAGAGGCTCCCGGTGTGTGTGTGCAGCCCAACGGCGGCACCGTCACCCTCCCCGGGGCTGTGTCTGCTCCCCCCGGGGGCTGAAACGTTACTTGCGGGGTTGGGGGGGGGGAAGCCGCCATCAGCGCGGCGGGGATGGGGCAGCGCTGTCCCCTGCCATAGGGGAGGCTGTTGGTTGTGGGCACAAGTCTGCGGTGCCAACGCTGGGATTTGACCACCCAAAGTGGGAAGTTGAATGTTTCCGTGAGCCCGAACGAGGTGGTTTATCTGCTGCTGCGGGAGGGTTTGGCCTCTTGTGGCAGGAGTTACAATAAGCTTCAGCAGGGACGCAGAGATAACGTTCCCATCCCAAAGTGCCGCCGGGATAGTTGGTTTTCCCTGTCAAGGTCTTTCTGCTAAACAGAGGGGCCCTCGTCTCCCATGTTTTGATTTATGGTTGGTCTTATCTATATGCTGGGATTAAAGAGGAAGGGAAGAGCCCGAGGGCTGTTCTGGTCCATACTGACCTGGTAGTGAGGAGAAGCTGGTCCTGGTTGCTCCTGCCTTGCTGTGTCCCACCTCTCCTGGCAACCCTTTTCCCTCTGGCAGCCCTTGTCACCAGAGGGGTCCTGCAAGGACCCTCCTCATCCTCTTCTCCCTCTCAGCTCCTATCTCCCCTTGGGCTATGCTGACTCCTCTGGACTTGGTGCCTCTTGTTGTGGCTCCTCTCTGGACATCAGTGAACATCCTGCTCTAGGTCAGGCTTCACACTCCCCCCCGCCCCGTCCCCTCGTTCCCTGCCTGCACCTCAGGGCAGGTCCTTGCTCTGTGGGTGCTGGCACAACTGCCTCATGGGGATTGTCCTGCAGGTCCCATCCCCGTGGAGCAGAGCCTCTTCCCTGCCCTGCTCCGTGGCTGCCGTTCATCTCTCAACTCCTGCCTAAGGCCACAGAGCTTCTGTGCGGTGCTGCCCCTTCCCGTTTCCATCCTAAGCTCATCCAAAGGAATGTCGTTGCTGCTGATCCCTGATTATTTGATTATTCCCATTTATGTGGTGAGGTTTTTCCCTGCTTTTCCCTCCGTGGCCACTTCATTCTCGGCCCAAGCGCCTCTCCATGAGGTGACACCGCCACTGAGCACCACTTGCTTTCGGGTTCCTTTCCCACCTTTTAGATCCTTTAACTGCAAAGCTTCTAAGGACACATTCAAGTGGGTCCTTCTGTCTACCTTAACTGACAAGATGTGGGGCTGTTTGGACAAAGGATTTGGTCCTTTAAGGGCAAACCTGAGCACCGGTGTTTAAATACATTGCTGGGGGTGTTGGCATCTCCCTTCCTTGGGCCAGGCTGTGGTTGTTGGCCAAAGAACTTCATGTTTCTGGAAGGTAACACTGAGAGAACTTCACCTCTGGGAAGTGGCTGTTGGGAACCAGGAGCATGAGAGCAGCTTTAAGTGTGGCTTGAGCTGAGCTCAAAGCTGGGCCGGGCTCAGGTGGAAAATCTGTTTCTTGTCCATATTCTTTCTCCAGTTGAAGCCAAAGCAGGCTGAGAGTGAGGAAGGAGCTGCTCAACCATCAGATCCAGGTTGTGGATGTGAAGCTGTGGCTGCCCCATCCCTGGCAGTGTTCAAGGCCAGGTTGGACACAGGGGCTTGGAGCAACCTGCTCTAGTGGAAGGTGTCCCTGCCCGTGGCAGGGGTTGGGGCTGGAGGAGTTTTAAGGTCCCTTCAACCCAAACCATCCCATGGTTCTATGGGAGCTGAGGCTCCTTGAGGCAGCAGCTCCTGTAATAGTGGTGGGAAGGATGCCAGATACCTTTGGCAAAAAGCTGGCTGGAAAATCCATGGGGAGCAAAGCTGGGGATGAGCAACCGGCTGCAGCACTGGTGGAGGCAGCAGCGCCGTGAGCCCTGGCTCTGGGATCACTCCCTGTGTCCCTGCTGCTGCCTTAAATCCTGTTTTCCCGTGGTGGCAAATGCCGTATCCAGGGAACCAGCAGCACTTATCGAGTGCATTAATACACATTGGAAGGATTTAATGTGGAGAATCATGGAATCAACCGGGTTGGAAAAGACCTTTCAGCTCATCCAGTCCCAGCTGCCAAGGCCACCACTAACCCATGGCACTGAGGCCTCGGCTACACGGGGTGTGAACACTTGCAGGGACGGTGACTCCAGCCCTGCCCTGGGCAGCCTGTTCCAATGCCTGAGCACCCTCTGGGGAAGGAATTGTTCCTCATCTCCATCTAAACCTGCCCTGGAGCAGCTTGAGGCCGTTTCCTCTTGTCTCATCCCTTGTTCCTTGGGAGCAGAGACCAGCCCCCTCCTGGCTCCATCCTCCTGTCAGGCAGTTGCAGAGAGCGATAAGGACCCCCCTGAGCCTTCTCTTCTCCAGACTAAACCCCCCCAGGTCCCTCAGCCGCTCCTCACCAGACGTTTGGGTTGGTTCGTGGTTGACCTCTCATGAGGCTGGTCTTTGTGGCTCTCTGGCTCCTTTGGCTGCACGGTGTTGGACGGGGCCAGCAGCTCTTTGTGTCCTTTTGAAGGCCAGCTCAAGGCTCGATGCCGATGGGACTGCTCCTGTTGAGCGATGAACCCGAATCTTCTCTTTGTCTTTAGCTGCCTTTCCTCATCGACTGAACCTCTTCTACTTGGCCAACGATGTCATACAGAACTGCAAGAGGAAGAACGCCATCGTCTTTCGTGACACCTTTGCAGAAGTGCTCCCTGAAGCTGCTTCCTTGGTCAAGTAAGTAACAAGGTGATGGAAGGTTGAACATTTCCCCCAAATGGGATTTCTGGCTTTCAAACAGCTCAAAGCGTTTAGAAACAGCAGCAGAACTTCAGGGAGGTTGTTCCAATGCTCTGTGGGTTTGGGGTTTTTGGGGAGGAGTGGGCTCCAACACACATAGAGCTAGCTGGGGGTTGGCGTGGGGGTCTCCTTTGGGTAAAGTCATCACGTGGAGTGATCCAAGGGGCTTTAGTCCAGGTGGCATCATGGACAGGGATAAAGGAGAAGTCTGAAGTCTGGCTTCACCTGGAGTCAGTGTGGGACGTTCTGCCAGTGCCTAGAGGGGCTCCAGGAAACCTGGAGAGGGGCTTTGGACAAGGGATGGAGGGACAGGCCAAGGGGAATGGCTTTAACCTGCCAGAGGGGAGACTGAGATGAGCTCTGAGGCAGAAGCTCTTCCCTGTGAGGGTGCTGAGGCGCTGGCACAGGGTGCCCAGAGAAGCTGTGGCTGCCCCATCCCTGGCAGTGTTCAAGGCCAGGTTGGACACAGGGGCTTGGAGCAACCTGCTCTAGTGGAAGGTGTCCCTGCCCGTGGCAGGGGTTGGAGCTGGAGCAGCTTTAAGCTCCCTTCATCCCACCCCATCCCATGGTTCCATGATCAGAGTAGCATAGGATGAAAAGGTCTGGCCCTGGTGTGGGTCGCAGTGGGCTGAGCCCCATCCCGTCACTCCCTCTACTTGCTGCCCTCCATTTGGCTTCCGAATCTTCCTCAAAGCTGGTTTTTAAAGGACAGGACATAGTAAACCCCCAAAGCAGCAGCTCCTCTGGAGTGATGAGGTTGGTTTGTGGGTCTTTGGAACAGAGTTTGAAGCAGCAGATGGTTGAACCTAGCAGGAAGCAGGGAGAGGTTAGAGCTGGGCTGCTCATTAGCTTCTATTTCAGTGCCATTTGCCAGAAGAGAAAGTTGCAAATACCGTGAAGAGATGAGGAGGAGGGAGGGAAAACGCTGGGAATTGGGGGAAAAGGAAAATGTGGGAAAGGAAAAGCAGCCAGAAATCACGTTGCTCTTTCCTGGGGCTGGAACATGAACGCCCCAGGAGTTGAGGCTGCTCAGGTGGTCTTTAAGAAGCTCCCTTTGACCCAAAGAGTTCTTCTGGAGCACCCATGGGTGCAGAGCAGCTCCTTCACCCTGTGCTTGGAGCTGCGGTGGCCGCTCCACTTCCCAATTAGAGTCTGTTATTCCCAGCTGGAGTCGTCTGGGAGAGCTGCTTGTGGTGGTTGGGGGCTTCAGGGTGCTGCCCTCAGGGTGCTCAGTGTGGGCACATGAACTTCAATGTGGGGTCCTTGAGGAAAGCTCTTTGGGTGCTGAGCACGGTGGCTGCTCGTGTGTTGATCCTCTCTTATCCCAGGAGCTGTCCCTTGCTTTTCCATGAAGAAAGGCTTCAGAGAGGTCTTGTTGCTGTTCCTTCTTCTCTGAAACCTCCTGATTTAACCCCAGAAAGGACCCTGCTGGGGTGTGGGAGTGTTTGTGTGACCCCAAGCATGTGGATGTGCTGCCTTAGGCTTTAAAGTCATCACCTGGACAGAGAACTTCCCACCTGAAGGAGCCCTTAAAGTCTTGATTTCAACACAAAATTATTCCCAGTCTGGAATGAGGAGGAATCCCAGTGTGGGGTGAGGAAAAGCCACAACACTCTTCTCTTTTCCAGGGATCCATCTGTATCCAAATCCATTGAAAGGATCTTCAAGATCTGGGAGGACAGAAACGTGTACCCTGAGGAAACCATCCTGGCTCTAAAAGAAGCTCTGAGTAAGTTCCTTCCCCTTTGCACTAACACTGAGCAGAACAAGTTGGTTTGTGTGTGTGTCCGTTCTTACACCTAGTGCAGGCTTCAGAGCAGCACTGAGGTGCTGGACTTCCTCTGCCTCATGGCTTTGTACTTCTCTGAAGCAGCTCTGAATCCTTCCACATGAGCTGGGGTTATTCCAGCTGGGAGGACACAGGATGGAAAGGTGACGTGGTCCTGCCAGCCATGAACACAGTGCCCTGGCTCTGCCCTGGCTCTCCTTTGGAGTCTGGTGTAGGTCGAAGTTGTTGTAACTGATAAGATTTGATGTGGAAAGTGGTGGAAGCAAAGCTGGAGGTGAAGTGTCCTCGTGTGCTCTGAGGGAACGGGAAGCACAGGTCCACTTACACCCAAACTGAACCAATACTCAAAACACTGGAAGGGCGTAAATGCACGTTGCTGCTTTCTTCAGTGCCACCTTTAGAGCTGAAGGTGATGTGGGGGAATCCTGTGTGGATCTGAGAGCTAAAAGGCTTCTGTTGGGTGTTGCATGGTGAGAAGTTTGCACACAATGTGCTGAAATCTCTTCATTCCCATCACTTGAGAGCAGAAATCCTTCAGATAACTTTAACTTGGGAATTGTGGCTATTCCCAACTTGGTTTATTGCCTGATTTCATTCCAACTTGCCTATGGTTTCATTTTTCCATGCTTTGTGTGTTGCCTTTTCCTCATCACTGTCAGTTTTGACCTGTCTCAGCCTAAGGGCAAACAGAAACTTGATTTAAACCTGGAAGACCATCCCCAGGTTGCTGCATTCCTGAGGCAACGTGGGTTCTCTTGGGCATCCAGCAGCTCTCCAAAGGAACTTGGTCTAAGTCCTTTAAACCAATTTTCTGTTCACTCTTTCACTGTGCAACCATCTGGGCCCCAAAATCCAGCTTTTCCCAGGAATTCCCTACTGCCAGCCTGCAAAACCTGCAATGTTTTCCAGGTACCACTTTCAAAACTCAGAAGCAGCTGAAAGAAACTCTCAACAAACAACCGAATAAGCCGTGGAAGAAAGCACAAAGTAAGGAACCAATGGGAATTCTCTGACCTGATGTAGGGCTTGAGGAAGAGAAGGCAGTACTGGAGTAAACCAGGAGCAAACAGGCACCTTCCAGCCTTGTGGAGCTCCTCACACACTAATGCAGAAAGCACCAAGGAGCTGGTGCTAGAAACCCACTTCTAAATGGTGGTTCTAAAGGAATGAAGTGAGGAGACCCCAGATCTTTGAGAGTGGAGGTTGTGAAGAGTAGAGGGAAGAGCTGGTGGAACCTCAGGCTCTGGAGAGAAGACACAGAGCCACGTGTGGTGGCAGGAGCACACCTGGGACAGCAAACTAGGCTGAAAGCAGCAGGCACTGGCAGTGCAGAGGATGAACTTGGGTGCCCGAGAGTGCAGTCTAGCAGGAAACACCTTTAAGGACGCTCCAAGTTTACTCATCTCTTGTATTCTAAAGCCTTGAGGGGTTTGTAAAGAAGGTGGAGGAACATCCCACAATCTGTGTGAGTGCCCAGAGCAGGTTAACCAAAGAGTTTGGAAGTGTTTAGTACTTGGCTTAACATCACAAGCTGCTTCCCAAACACCAGCTGTGCTGCAGTCAGCGTGGCTGAAGGGTTAGTGTGTCGCTTCTCCTGGTCTGGGCAGAAAATGATGGATTTAGGGTGTCTGACAGTGGAATTTGTCCCCTCACCCTGTTAATAAGACACCAGAATAGAAGCGTGAGAGGTTTTATGTGCTTAAGCTTAATAAGTACCAAAGGAAAGCCTGTGTGAAGGAAGTGCTGAGCTGCACGTGTCAGCTCTGAGCCTGGCACTTAGGCACTGCTTTAACATTCCTTGTGGAGAGGTGGAAACTCCTTGGATGAGGCTCTTAGATGAACCCTGGCAGGGGTTTCTCTTCCCAAGAGCAGAGCTGGGGCTGGTGCACCCGGTAACTGAAGTGGTTGTAGGACTTGTTGAGCTGCATGTGACCGTGTCCCAAAAGCCAGAGCGCTGAGGGCCGTGCGTGGAGGGGGATTGGAATGAGGAACATCAGCCCATGAGTCTCTGGTTAAATTATGTTGTGACCTTTTGACTTAGAGCTGCTTTTTGTGACTGACTTGTGGTTCCTTTTGGTTTCTTTATCCCTTTTCTTTATTCCAACAGCATCCACCAACCCGAAAGCTGCTTTGAAGTCCAAGATCGTTGCTGAATTCAGGGTAAGTGGAGGTATTCTGTTGCACTAAGCTCCATGCCGGGGCTTGTGGTGATGTCCACCAGCAGTGCAGGCTTGTGAGAAGCTCTGGTGTTCTTCTAGAGAAGAGAAGGCTCTGAGGAGACCCTGGAGCAGCTCCAGTGCCTAAAGGGGCTCCAGGAAACCCGGAGAGGGGCTTTGGACAAGGGATGGAGGGACAGGCCAAGGGGAATGGCTTTAACCTGCCAGAGGGGAGACTGAGATGGGATCTCGGGCAGAAGTTGTTCCCTGTGGGGGTGCTGAGGCGCTGGCACAGGGTGCCCAGAGAGGGGGTTGGACCGGGATGAGCTTTAAGCTCCCTCCATCCTGACCCGTTCCAGGGTTCTGTGAAAACCACAGAGATCCCCAGTTTGGTTCTGCATCAGCTCTCACGTGGAAACCGCCTCAAAACAGAGCGTTGCTGCTCCTCGCTGGAGCAGCTCTGTGCCATTCCCAGCTGAGCTGCTCTGCCGTGGAATGTGATGAAGATGCTTTTCTTGTTCGCCTTCTCTTTCAGCCCCAGTCTCTCATTGATGAGTTGCTCTTGTACAAGCGCTCAGAAGACCAGATAGAGCTGAAGGAGAAGCAGCTTTCCACCATGAGGGTGGATGTGTGCAGCACCGAAACACTGAAGTGTTTGAAAGGTAAAGACAGAGTGGAGCAAACAAAACCTTCTGCCATTGAAGGAGGTGCAGGTAGAGCTGTGGGAGCTCCTCGCTTGAGCCTTGGACCAGAAAGCAGAGGAGCTGGAGCCTCAGCCCTGTGTTAACTTGAAGCTGTTTGTAGAAACCTGAGGGTCAAACAGAGCAGAAGTGTTGAAGATGCATTTTGTACTAGTCACACACTCCCTCAGGTGGTGGTTTGTCTTTAAAGCATTCAGAACCCCTTAAATCATTTGGGATTTGATATTTGAAGCGGATTAAGGATCCATCAAAGGCTGCAGTTGGGGAACACCAGCCAGGAGTGCAAGAAGCAGCAGCACGTTTAGGGGTAAAGGAACTGGGTTGAGTTGTGTTAAGGGGAAATTGAACTGTGTAAAACCACAGATGCCTCAAACTGGGCTCTGGGATCCATGACCACAGTCTTGATAATGCTCCTTTACAGTCGTGGTAGCTCATAGGTGTGAGGAACTCTTGGAGTATGGTAAGGAAGGCAAAAGTCCACTCTCTGGGAAGTCAAAAGAGTGAAAGTGTGAACTTTGAGCCCAGAACCCTGCCATGTGCTGGGTGCACCCCCAGACTGTGGGCAGCAGCTCATGGAGGGGGTTCTCCCCCTCTACTGCATGAAGGAGAGACCTGAGAGCAGCTCCAGTGCCTAAAGGGGCTCCAGGAAACCTGGAGGGGGGCTTTGGGCAAGGGATGGAGGGACAGGCCAAGGGGAATGGCTTTAACCTGCCAGAGGGGAGATTGAGATGAGTTCTTGGGCAGAAGCTCTTCCCTGGGAGGGTGCTCAGCTTATTACATCCTGTTCATCTCCCTGCAGATAAAACAGGAGGGAAGAAGTTCTCCAAGGAATTTGAAGAAGCAAGTTCAAAGCTGGAGGAGTTTGTCAATGGCTTGGACAAGCAAGTGAAGAACGGCCCCTCTCTCACAGAGGCCCTGGAAAACGCTGGGATATTTTATGAAGCTCAGTATAAGGAAGTCAAGGTGGTAGCAAATGTAAGTGGCTTTTCCTCACTCCTCCTCAGATGCATCATCTTCTATTCACAAACGGGGAAGTTGGAGGTGGTGCTTGTCCAGATGGTTCCAAGAGAGAGCAGAGTTGAGGTGTTTGATGCTACCAAAATCCAGGGCTCAGGAGCTCAGTTTTAGCCCCCCTGGATTTTCAAATGGGGGCAGAATTAGAGTTCCTCTAAATCCTAAATGGTGGAAACAGCACAAATTGTCCTCAATGTACAAACTAGAGGGACAAAGGAGGAAAGAATTGAGGAAAGCATTGTAAAAACACCCAATCGTGCCCCAAACCTCCCCAGCCAAGCAGCAGAGTTGTTAGAAAGTGGGATTTTGGACATGAAATTGCTTGAAGCCACTGGCAGAAGGTTTTCCCTTCCCCTTTTGTAGTGGCTGTTGCTCTGCAGGTCGCTGCCAAGCTGAGCTCTTGGTGCAGAGGAGTTGGAAATGCTTTTCCAAAGCTGTGTCCTGCTTTGTGAGGGAAGCAACTGAGGCAGGAGCATCCCATAAACCCTTCTCAGTGCATGTCCTTTCCTCCTTAGGCTTACAAAACATTTGCCAACCGAGTGAGCAACCTAAAGAAGAAGCTTGACCAGTTGAAAGCAACGCTTCCCGATCCGGAGGAGTCTCCTGTCCCTTCCCCAAGCATGGATGCACCATCTCCAACAGGCTCTGAGTCCCCATTCCAAGGGATGGGAGAGGAGGATAATTCCCACTCGCCGGCGGTTGGAAGCCGTAAGACGGTGTCTCCAGAGCCTGTGACGGATAACCGGGATGTGGAGGACATGGAGCTCTCTGATGTGGAGGATGATACGTCTAAAATCATCGGTAGGTAGTGTTGGAGTAATGAGGTAGTAGTTACACGGAGGTGGAACAGCCCCTTGGAGCCTCCTTCGGGGTGTGGAGGATGCACAAATCCACCAGCCAGAGAGCTGAGGTTGGAGCTCTTGGGCTTCTCCTGCTCCACACCCTGGTGCCAGGAGGGAAGTCCCAGTCCAGCCGTGACCATTCCCGTGTCCCAGCCCCCCTTCAGATATGTTTTTATGGGAATCTTATGGTTTTTGTGGAAATTTAGGTTGGAGATAAGGCAGAAGCTCTTCCCTGGGAGGGTGCTGAGGCGCTGGCACAGGGTGCCCAGAGAAGCTGTGGCTGCCCCATCCCTGGCAGTGTTCAAGGCCAGGTTGGACACAGGGGCTTGGAGCAACCTGCTCTAGTGGAAGGTGTCCCTGCCTGTGGCAGGGGTTGGAGCTGGAGGAGCTTTAAGCTCCCTTCGACCCAACCCATTCCATGATTCCATGAATTAGGCCGAATCCCATTGAAAATCCTGTACCCCAAGCAACTCTTCATGGACAGAGTGATGGGTTTGGTCTTGTTCTCCCCCTCTCCCTGCAGTGGAAGAGAGGAAGGAGAAGCAAACAGCTCCAGCACCCAGCAAGGCTGAAAGCGTCCCCAAGGCGGTGCCGTGCACCACTGCAGCAGCCAGCACGTCGGTGACGGTGACACCACCAGCCCAGACCCCTCCAACCCCTCCAGCTCCAAAGGCAGCGAGCGCGGCACCCGGCCCCCCGGCCCCAGCTCTTGCCCTGCCCAACCTGGCCAACGTGGACCTGGCCAAGATCAGCTCCATCCTCAGCAGCTTGACTTCAGTGATGAAGAACACAGGTGGGTGCTGAGGTGTTGAGCTCATGGTGGAGCTTTGGCATCTCCTAAAGCTTTAGAGTTACTGCTTAAAAACCTGCTTCAGTCTCTTTGACACACAAACTGTCACCTTCAGGAGCTTCTCCCTTGAGGCTAAAAAGCACCTTTTCAGGAAGCAATGGACATGAGTGGTGTCTCCTTCTGTCCTAGGTGTCAGTCCGGCCTCCAGGCCTTCTCCAGGAACCCCAACGAGCCCCACCGCTCTCACTAGTGGCCTGAAGACTCCTGTCCTGGGGACTCCAGCTGCTCCTTCCAATCCTTTAGCAAATATCCTCTCCAAAGTGGAAATTACTCCAGAAAGTATTTTGTCAGCTCTGTCCAAAACCCAGACTCAGGCGGCGCCGGCGTTGCAAGGTACCAGAGCGGGGATGGAGGGAACGGGAATGGCAGCACTTACCCGGGATATGGAGGGAGAATTCCTTACTTGGAACGTAGAATGTCCTTGGCAAATCCCAGTGACTTCTTCTCATGTAGTGCACATGTGATGGACCCGTGAGTCCAAGAGGGAATGGCTTTAACCTGCCAGAGGGGAGATGGAGATGAGCTCTTGGGCAGAAGCTCTTCCCTGTGAGGGTGCTGAGGCGCTGGCACAGGGTGCCCAGAGAAGCTGTGGCTGCCCCATCCCTGGCAGTGTTCAAGGCCAGGTTGGACACAGGGGCTTGGAGCAACCTGCTCTAGTGGAAGGTGTCCCTGCCTGTGACAGGGGTTGGAGCTGGAGGAGCTTTAAGCTCTCTTCAACCCAACCCATCCCATGGTTCCATGATTTCTGTACACCTTCATACTTCTGCCATGACCACGGTGTGCTTCTCCAGAGCCCTTCATGCAAGGGCACTGAGTGCGACAGGAGACCAGGAGCTCTTTGTGGTTCCCCTGGGCAATAGTTTGCACCCACCAAGGTTCAAACACCAACATTAATGCTGTGAAATCCACTCATTCTCCTGGCTAAGCCGTGGAGCAGTTTGAAGGAGCAACATCCGTGGTATAACCACCAAAACCTTTCGCTTGGCAGCAGCTCAGGTTGACTTCCCAGCACCACAGAATCATTAGTGTTGGAAGGGACCTCTAGAGATCATCTAGACCAAGGCAGAGCCACCTAGAGCAGGTTACACCGTGGTGGCTTTGGGATGTCTCCAGAGATGGAGACTCCGCATCCCGCATGAGCAGCCTCTTCCAGTGCTCTGCCACCCTCAACATCAAGAAGTTCTTCCTCATGTTGAGGTGGAACTTGTTGTGGTTCAGTTGATGGCCATTGCCCCCTCGTCCTGTCCTGAATGTCTCAGCTCAGGTTCTGTTCTTTCCAGGTTTGTCATCCCTGCTCCAGAGCGTGGCTGGAAGCTCCGTTCAGTCCAGTGAAGCCTCCTCGCAGAGCACTGCAGCCTCTCCAGCCAACACGACTGTTCCTTGCGGGAAGGGCAGGAATGTTCCTCCCAACACTCAGTCTTTTATATCCAAAAGCTTTGGTTATTCTCCAAACTCATCTACTGCTGAGGTCTCCTCCACCTCAGTTAACAAAGCCCCCGTTGGACACACCACAGGCCTGCCCAGCTCCAGTTTTAAGCCACCAACCAATTCCTTGGGCTTTTCCAGCTCCCACCCCACCAGCCCTTCATCCCTTTTGCCAACAGAAACCTCTCTGGCTCAACCCTCTGAAATTCCCAAAGCAAAGCTGGAATCGGAGCCGCCTTCTCCCAGCCTGGAGATGAAGATCCACAACTTCCTGAAGGGAAATCCTGGTTTTAGTGGCCTCAACTTGAATATTCCCATCCTCAGCAGCTTAGGATCCAGCATGGCAACGGAAAGCCATGCGGCCGACTTCCAGCGGGGTCCCACCAGCACTTCCATGGACAATGTGGATGGAACGCCGGTGCGCGACGAGCGGAGCGGGACACCCACCCAGGACGAGATGATGGATAAACCAACCTCCAGCAACGTGGACACCATTTCCCTGCTGTCCAAAATCATGAGCCCGGGTTCTTCTACTCCCAGCAGCACCAGGTCCCCTCTCCAGAGCCGGGATGATGGGTATTCCCAAGAGCTTTCCAGCTCTGTGCACACCTACCGCCCCTTCGGGCTTGGTAGAGAGTCTCCAGCCGGGCTGTACAAGCAGCCTGCAGACAGCATGGAGATCCCTTCCTCCTTGATGGACTCCTCCCAGGAGAAGTTCTACCCGGACACCTCTTTCCAAGAGGATGAGGATTACCGTGACTTCGATTACTCGGGGCCGCCGCCGTCGGCCATGCTGAACCTGGAGAAGAAGCCCACCAAATCCATCCTGAAGTCAAGCAAACTCTCCGAGGCTGCAGAATATCAGCCAGTCCTGTCCAGCTACGGCCAGAGGTCGCAGGAGTTTGGGGTGAAGTCCCCTTTCCCTCAATCCATGAGGTCCATCCTCGAGCAGAGCGAGAGCTGCGACCCGCTGGCCGGATCCCCGGGGCTCTATGGGAGCTACAGCCTCCGGGGGAACGATTCCACCTCGGATGGATCCCCCTCTCCCAGTAAGAACGACGTGTTCTTCACCCCGGACTCCAACCACAACACCCTGCCCAAGCCGGTGGTGCATTCCGGCCTGGCACAGAAGCAATTCCCGGACTCTCCCCACTCCCTTCCCCACCGTTCCCTTTTCTCCTCTCAAAACACCCTTTCCAGCGTGGAGAAACCATTGGGTTCGTCCATTTCCACCACGTCCACCATGGAGTTCAAGAACATGCTCAAAAACGCCTCCCGTAAACCCTCCGAGGAGAAGCATTTTGGTCAGATCCCCAAATCCAGCTCTGGTGACAGTGTGAGCTTGGCTGGAGATCCCAAAGGAAAACCACAACCACAGGAGGAGCACTACCGCATCGAGACCAGGGTCTCCTCCTCCTGCTTGGACTTACCCGACAGCACCGAGGAGAAAGGGGCTCCCATTGAAACACTGGGATACCACAACGCTTCCAGCAGGGGAATGTCGGGAGAACCCATCCAGACGGTGGAATCCATCCGGGTGCTGGGCAAAGGGAACAGAGGCCACGGGCGAGAGGCGAGCAGAGGCTGGTTTGAGATGAGCAGCGGCGGCAGTGCCTTCGACAACGGGCCCTCGGGCAGCTCGGAGCTTCCCGCCATCGCGGCGTTCCCAACTCCGTACAAGGAGCACGTGGCGCCGCCACCGCCCTTCCCGGAGAGCGTCAACAACTTCCGAACCAACAACTTCAGCCCTGCCTTTGAGCACCACATGGCGCCGCCGCCGCTCGCGCCGCCTCCCCTGGAGCACGGGACTCCCTTCCCGCGGGAGCCGGTCCCCCCGGCTGCTCCCGCCAAGGACCACGGTGGCTTATTCCCAAGGGATCACCCCGTCCCTCCCCGCATGCCGGCGGTGGATCACAACAACCCCTTCTCGAAGGAACCCTCCGCTCCGCTCTCGCTGCCCCCGCCCGTGGAGCACACCGGGGTCCCCTTCCCCGCTCCCCCTCCGCCCCCCGTTCCCGGGGATCATCCCAGCGTCCCCTTCCCAACCCAGCCTCCAGCATCCGGGGAGCACGGTGGTGTCCCCTTCCCCGCGCCGCCGCCCATGGAGCACGGCCCGCTCCACCAAGGGACGCTCAAGGAGCATTTCTCCGTGCACGCCGCATCCCGGGAGCCAGGGGCTCAGCCCCAGCAGCGGGATCACACCCCGGCTCCCTTAGCCCGCTCTCGGGAAGCCGTGGGAATGACGCCCCTCTCCAGGGAGCCCCTGGGGGCAGCGCGGGGTTTGGGCCCCTCCAGTCACCGGGACACTGGTGGCCGCGGGGGGGTCTTGGTGAGGACCCCCCGCACCGAGTTCAGGCCGAGGGAGCCCTTTGTGAGCAGAGACCCCTTCCATAGCCTGAAACGGCCCCGCCCCCCCTTCGGCAGGGGGGGGGCCCCCTTCTTCACCCCAAAACGCCCCTTCTTCCCCCCCAGGTACTGAGGCAGCCGCCCCGCGCGCAGGCACCCGCGTGCTGTCGAGAGCAGCGCTTTTCACTTGGGTTTTTTTTCCCTACATTTCCCACTTTTCCCTCTTCTTTTCTCTTGCCCTCGAGAGCCCCCGAACCTCTAAATTAAATACTCTGTAATTTTATGTTCTTTTCTTTTCCAATTTTCCCTTTTTTTTTTCTTTCCCCTCCCCCCCCCCCCTTTTCATTTCTGGCCCCGAACCCCCCCGTTTGGTGCAGAACGAAGAGCAGGAGAAAAGCCTTTTCACGACCCAGAGCTTTGCGGCTGGAAGGAAACCTTCCGCGAGGAGCGAAAAGCGGTAACGTTCAGGCACAAAAAGACCCAAAAAGAGGAAAAGAAGAGGAAAGGAAGGTTCCAGCAGTGCTTTTCTAGCCCCAGGCGCTGCCAGGGGGAGGAGCGAAGGGTCCCGGCGCCACTTTCAGCCCCCTTAGAAAGGCCAAACCCCTTCCCCTCGTGGTGCTGAGCTCCACCGGTTCAGTCCCGTCCCCCCCCCATGGCCCAAACTGCAGCTGGTGGCTTTGGTTTCCCTTCTCTTGAATTCTTTCCCTTCTTCGCCTTTGTACCTGGGTGTATATAAGAACAAGAATCACTTTTTAATTGCCCTCTCGACGCGCAGACGGAGCCTGACAAGGCCCCCCCTCCCCCCCGGCGGCTTTTATATGAAGTTGGGATTTTACTTGATTTTCTCTTTTTTTTTTTGGTTGTTTTTTGGGTTGGTTTTTAGTTGCTAGAATCCATCATTCTGTTTGATAAAGGTGTAGGGTTCAATATCGACATAAAAACTACAAAACAGAGGAGGTGACGGCTCCTTTTCTTTCTCGCGGGGGTGGGGGTGTGTCCCGTTATCGCGTGTGTGTGTGACTGTGTCTGCGTGTGCGCGTCCGTCCCCCCCCCCCCCCCCCGCCCGTGGTTCCGTCCGGCACCGCGGGGCTGCGCTACGGGCGGGCGAGTCCACTGCGGGCGGCGGGGGGGGGGGCGGACGGGGACGGGGACACGGGGACCTAAAGTTCAGGCTCCGCCCCTTCTGGGCCCGATTGGTCTCTCCTCCGGGGCGGGGCGTAGAGCGCGGCGGCGGAAGGGGCGGGGCTTGACGTCATGACGCCTGCGCCCGCGGCCGGGCGGCTGCTGTTCGCGGGAGCCTCGCGCCGGCACCGGGTGCGCCACCCCGCCCCCCCCCCCCCCGCCACCCCTCCCCCCTGCCCCGGGATCGCCCCTCCCCCCCTGACCCTTGACCCCCGTTCCCAGGTCTCCGGGCCCGATCCCGATCGGTTCCGGCTGTTCCAGCGGCTCCGCCGGGATGGGAGCAGCGGGAACAGCGGCGGGAGCAGCGGCGGGAGCCCCGCCCCCGGCGCCCCCATCCGCATCGCGCTGCCCGGCGGCCGCCTCCTGCCCGGCCGGGCCCTGCAGACCACCCCCTTCATGGTGGCCACGCAGCTCGGGTGCGGCCCCGCGCGTCCCCACAGTGCCCCACAGTGCCCCCATAGCGTCCCCATCGTGCCCCATAGTGCCCCATAGTGCCCCCATAGCATCCCCGTAGTGCCCTACAGTGCCCCGTAGTGCCCCATAGTGGCCCCATAGTGTCTGTCCCCGTGGTATCTCTGTGGTGCTCCCATGGCGTCCTTGGAGTTCCCACAAGGTCCCGTGGGTCCCCATAGTGTCCCCAGGTATCCCCACTATGTCCCCACAGGGTCTCAGCATCCCAGCAGTGTCTCTGGGGTGTCCCCATGGTGTCCCCATGGTCCCCAGAGGGGCTGCACAAGGTCCCCACTGTCCCTATGGGATCCCCAGAAGGTCCACAGCATCCCCACAGGGTCCCCAGTGTCTTCACGGGATCCCCACAGGGTCCCCAGTGTCTTCACGGGATCCCCACAGGTCCCCAAAGGGGTCCCCACAGGGCACCAGCATCTCCAAGGGGTCCCCAGTGTCCCCAGAACATTCCCAGTGTCCCCATGCTATCTCTGGGGGTGTCACCACAAGGTCCCCAAGTACCCCCTTAGTGTCCCCCAGTGTCCCCACGTGTGCCCGTGTCCCGCAGGGGTGACGTGGCGGCCGCGGCGCTGGTGGCCCGTGTGAACGGGGCTCTGCAGGACCTGGAGCAGCCGCTCGAGTGTGACAGCGACCTGGAGCTGCTGGACTTCAGCTCGCCCGAGGGGCGCGAGGTGGGGCGGGGGCTCCTCGCACCCCATGTCCCCCCATTGTGTCCCCATATCCCCTCATGTCTCTGTTGTGTCCCCCTGTCCCCAGGCGTTCTGGCGCTCGGGTGCCTGTGTGCTGGGGGCGGTGCTGGAGCAGTTCTATGGGGCCACCTTCTGCCGCGCCTGTGCCACCGAGGATGGGTTCCACTGCGATGTGCACATGGGGGACAGGTAAGAGGGGACCAGGAGGGGACACACACACCCCCCAACCCCCCCATGGGGGTGTCCCCACGTGTCCCCACGTGTTCCCACCCAGGACGGTGCCGCGCGGGGACCTGCAGGCGCTGGAACAGGCCTGCGCCGCCTTCGCCCGCGCCGGGCACCGCTTCGAGCGCCTCGAGGCCCCGCGGCAGCAGCTGATGGAGCTCCTCAAGGTGACAAACACCCCCCCACGGTGTCCCCTCCCTGTCCCCGCACTGGCAAAGCAGGACCCTTTGGGGACAGCGGGATGCTCCTGGTTGGGGTTATAGATCAGGGTGATGCTAATGGGGACTGGGGTCAGCCGTGCTCGGTGGCACACATGGCACTGGCGCCCGTGCTGGTGTCACGTCCCCTTGGTGTCACCCGTGTCGGTGTCACCCAGCTCAGTGTCATGTCCTCCTCGCAGCACAACAGCTTCCAGCTGCAGCAGATTGAGGAGGTGACGTCCCCAACAGCCACTGTCTATAGGTGAGCGCGGGGGCACCGGGGCTGCGGGGTCCCCCTGTCTGTCCCCGCCTCCATCCCTCTGTCCCCCCTCAGGTGTGGGCCTCTGCTCCAGCTCTGCCGCGGGCCCCTCCTGCGGCACACGGGGCTGATCACAGCCCTGCGCGTCCTTTCGGTATGGTCAGGTATGGGGCAGGGTGTGGGGTGGGCTGTGGGGCAGTGCTATGGGTCAGGGGTGATGTGGGTCACAGGGGCTGTGGGTCAGGCTGTGTGTGGAGCCGGGCTGCTGGTCAGTCTTTGGGTCAGTGCTGTGGGGCAGGTGTGGGGCAGTGCTATGGGTCAGTGCTGTGGGTCAGGCTCTGGGTCAGGCTGTGGGGCAGTGCTATGGAGCAGGCTTTGGGTCAGCGCTGTGGGTCAGGCTGTGGGTCAGGAGCTGTGTGTCAGCCCCCGCCCCTCTGCCCCCCGCTGCAGAGCTCAGCTGCGCTGTGGCACGGCGCCGGCTCCGGGTCTCTCCAGCGCGTCGCTGCCGTCGCCTTTCCCAGTATCCAGGACCTGTCCCAGTGGGAGCGGGCGCAGGACGAGGCGATGCAGAGGGACCATCGCCGCATCGGCAGGGTCAGCCCCTGCTGTCACCCCCAGTGTCACCCCCCCCGTCACCCCCACCTTGTCACCCCCTCAGTGTCACCCCCTCTCCCCCCACACAGGAGCAGGAGCTTTTCTTCTTCCATGAGCTCAGCCCCGGCAGCTGCTTCTTCCTGCCCCGTGGCGCCCACATCTATAACGCGCTGGTGGAGTTCATCCGGGTACGGACACACCAGGACACAGGCACCCACTGGACCCCCCCCAGTGTCACTGTCACCACTGCCAGGGTGGGGGGAGAAATGGGGGTTGGCCTTTGTCCCATCCAGTCCATCCCCACTGCTCCCCATCCTCACCTCCCCCGTCCCCATTGCACCCCACTGCACCCCACTGCACCCATCCCCACCACCCCCTGACTCCCCCATCGCTGCCATTCCCCCTCCCACATCACCCGTGGGTCCATCTCCCCATGCCTCCCTCACCCCACAGCACACCCACTCCTTGTTCTGTGGATCTGTCCTGACGTCCCCACTCCATCCCCACCCTCTCCCCATCCCGTCCCCATCCCTGTGTCTATCCCCCTCCCCACCCTCTCCCCATCCCGTCCCCCTCCCCACCCTATCCCCATCCCATCCCTGCAGAGCGAGTACCGTGCTCGGGGCTTCCTGGAGGTGGTGACCCCCAACGTGTTCCACCCGCGGCTGTGGGAGCTCTCTGGGCACTGGCAGCACTATGGCCCCAACATGTTCTCCTGCGCGGCCGGCTCCGAGACGCTGTCCCTCAAGCCCATGAACTGCCCGGCGCACTGGTGAGCTTGGGGACATTTGGGGACACCCAAAAGAGGGGGGGGGGGGACACACAAGGGCAGCTCCGAGTGTCCGTGTGTCCATCCCCAGCCTGATGTTCGCACACCGGCCGCGCTCCTGGCGGGAGCTGCCCCTTCGCTTGGCGGATTTCGGGGTCCTGCACCGCAATGAGCCCCCCGGGACCCTCACAGGGCTCACGCGGGTGCGGCGCTTCCAGCAGGATGATGCCCACATCTTCTGCACCATGGAGCAGGTCGCGGTCCCCTCCTGTCCCCTCCCTGTGTCCCCACGAGCCCATTGTCACCCCCTCATCCCCTCATCCACAGCTGGAGCAGGAGATCGGCTCCTGCCTGGACTTCGTGCACAAGGTCTATGATGTGTTGGGGTTCACCTTCCGCATGGCTCTGGCCACTCGTCCCCAGGGCTTCCTGGGGGACCCCGAGACCTGGGACCGTGCTGAGAAGGTGGGATGGGGACATGGTGTCCCCTCGTTGTGTCCTGTGTCACCCTGGTTCGTCCCCGTGCACCCAGTGAGGCCCTGATGGCCCCTACAACGTGCATTGGGCACCATCGCCTCCATCACCCCAACGTGTCCGTCGCATCCCAGTGTCACCCCATATCCATCATATCACCCCCAACGTGTCCATCCCGTCCCAGTGTCACCCCAATGTGTCCATCCCATCCTCAGTGTCCCCCCCCCAAGGTGTCCATCATACCCCTGTGTCCCCCCCCATTCCTGTCCCTAAATCCCTCCACTGTCCCCCCAGATCCTGGAGCAGAGCCTCAGCACATTCGGGCACCCCTGGGAACTGAGTCCGGGTGACGGGGCCTTCTATGGCCCCAAGGTGAGAGATTTTGGGTGGGGGGTCCCAGAACAGGGCAAACTGGGACCCTTTGGGACCCCCCGACTGTGTTATTCCCAACAGATCGATATCCGGATCCGGGATGCGCTGGGGAGGCAGCACCAGTGTGGCACCATCCAGCTGGACTTCCAGATGCCGGAGAGGTTTGGGCTGGAGTATACGAGGTATGGGATGGGGGGGCAGGAATGGGGCTGGGAGGGCAGCAATGGGGCTGGAGGGAGTGGGAATGGGGCTGGGGGGAGTGGGAATGGGGCTTTGAGGGGATGGGAATGGGGCTGGGGGGGCAGGAATGGGGCTGGAGGGAGTGGGAATGGGGCTGGGGGGGTAGGAATGGTGCTGGGGGGTGCAGGAATGGGGCTGGAGGGTCAGAATTGAGGCGGGGGGCAGGATTGGGATTTGAGGGAGCAGGATTTTGTCTTTGGGGGGGGCAGGATTGGTGCTGGGGGGTCAGAATTAAGGCTTTGGGGGGTCAGGATTGGTGCTGGGGGCAGCAGGATTGGGGATTTGGGGGGTCAGGATTGGTGCTGGGGGGTCAGAATTGAGGCTGGAGGCTCAGGACTGGTGCTGGGGGTCATGTTTGGTGCTGGGGGTCCCATCCTCCCCCTTGACCCCCGCTGTGTGTCCCCCTCCCAGCGCGGGGGGGCCCCGGGCGCGGCCGGTGCTGCTGCACCGCGCGGTGCTGGGCTCTGTGGAGCGGATGGTGGCGGTGCTGGCCGAGAGCTGCGGCGGGCGCTGGT